>NW_020664381.1:226287-268956 GCF_002925995.2 Terrapene triunguis
TTGGGGAGGAGGGCTGTTGGTTACACAGGGGCTGTAGCGGCGGTCTGTGCTCCTGCTGCCTTTCCTGAAGCTCAACCATACGCTGTAGCATATCAGTTTGATGCTCCAGCAGCCGGAGCATGGACTCTTGCTTTCTGTGTGCAAGCTGACGCCACCTCTCATCTTCAGCCCGCAACTTCCTCTGTTCCTCCCGCGATTCAGCCCGCCACCTCTCCTCCTCAGCCCGCGATTCAGCCCGCCACCTCTCCTCCCGCTCATATTGGGCTTTTCGGTAATCAGTCATTGACTGCCTCCACGCATTCTGCTGGGCTCTGTCAGCGTGGGAGGCAGTCTGAAGTTCTGTAAACATTTCATCACGCGTCCTTCGCTTCCTTTTTCGAATATTCACGAGCCTCTGTGAAGGAGAATGATTTGCAGCTGGTGGATGAGAAGGGAGAGGTGGTTAAAAAAGATACATTTTAGAGAACAATGTGTACACTCTTTCACGTTACATTTTGCTGTTCACACTACACAGCAGATGTGCTTTCGTTACAAGGTCGCATTTTTCCTCTTATATTGAGGGCCTGCCTGTTTGGTGTGAGAGATCACTCACGCAGTGCCAGGTCACAGATTTCAGCTTGCAGGCAGCCATGGTAAGACACAGTCTTTTGGCTTTTTTAACCTTCTTAACATGTGGGGATGGTTTCAAAGAGTACTGCTATCATTAACCATACCAAGCACCCGTTGGGTTGGCCATTTCAAATGGGTTTGCAATGTAAAAGGAGGGGCTGCTGCGGTTTCAGGGTTAACATGCAGCACAAACCCAACTAATAACCCTCCCCCACACACCCAATTCTCTGGGATGATCACTTCACCCCTCCCCCCACCGCGTGGCTAACAGCGGGGAATATTTCTGTTCAGCAGACCAGGAAGGGGCACCTCTGAATGTCCCCTTAATAAAATTGCCCCATTTTAACCAGGTGACCGTGAATGATATCACTCTCCTGAGGATAACAAAGAGAGATAAGGAATGGATGTTGTCTGCATGCCAGCAAACACCGGGACCATACGCTGCCATGCTTTGTTATGCAATGATTCCAGACTACGTGCTACTGGCCTGGCGTGGTAAAGTGTCCTACCATGGTGGACGGGATAAGGCAGCCCTCCCCAGAAACCTTTTGCAAAGGCTTTGGGAGTACATGAAGGAGAGCTTTCTGGAGATGTCCCTGGAGGATTTCCGCTCCATCCCCATACACGTTAACAGACTTTTCCAGTAGCTGTACTGGCCGCGATTGCCAGGGCAAATTAATCATTAATCATTAAACACGCTTGCTTTTAAACCATGTGTAATATTTACAAAGGTACACTCACCAGAGGTCCCCGGTGTGCCCACAGGGTCTTGGGTGAGTTCGGGGGTTACTGGTTCCAGGTCCAGGGTGATAAACATATCCTGGCTGTTGGGGAAACTGGTTTCTCCGCTTCCTTGCTGCTGTGAGCTATTTACATTATCTTCAGGCTCATCTTCCTCGTCCCCAGAACCCGCTTCTCTGTGTGTTTCTCCAGTGAGGGACTCATAGCACACGGTTGGGGTAGTGGTGGCTGCACCCCCTAGAATGGCATGCAGCTCTGCGTAGTAGCGGCATGTTTGCGGCTCAGCCCCGGACCTTCCGTTTGCCTCTCTGGCTTTGTGGTAGGCTTGCCTTAGCTCCTTAATTTTCACGCGGCACTGCTGTGCGTCCCTGTTATGGCCTCTGTCCTTCATGGCCCTGGAGACCTTTTCTAATATTTTGCTATTTCGTTTACTGCTTCGGAGTTCGGCCAGCACTGATTCATCTCCCCATATGGCGATCAGATCCTGAACCTCCCGTTCTGTCCATGCTGGAGCTCTTTTGCGATCCTGGGACTCCATCACGGCTACCTGTGCTGATGAGCGACCTGTGCTCTCCACGCTCAGCAAACAGGAAATGAAATTCAAACGTTCGCGGGGCTTTTCCTGTCTACCTGGCCAGTGCATCTGAGTTGAGAGTGCTGTCCAGAGCGGTCACAATGAAGCACTGTGGGATAGCTCCCGGAGGCCAATAACGTCGAATTCCGTCCACACACACCCAATTCCGACCCCCTAAGGCCGATTTTATCGCTAATCCCCTCGTCGGAGGTGGTGTTAAGAAACCGGTTTAAAGGGCCCTTTAAGTCGAAAGAAAGGGCTTCGTCGTGTGAACGTGTCCAGGCTTAATTCGATTTAACGCGGCTAAAGTCGACCTAAACTCGTAGTGTAGACCAGGCCTCTGACTCACACAGTGCAACTACACCAGTTCCACCGCTGTCAGGGACTTCGGCAGCTGAGGAGGAGGGGACAGGATTTGCCCTCAGGGAAAGATCTGGCATGATCAGTAGTAAAGCTAGACCTTCCTGAGCTTGTCCTTGGCTGGGGCTATGTTGGGAACCCAGACAGTAAAGAGTTCAGTCAAAGTTCCCAGAAGTGAGTCCCTATGAAGCAGAAGCCTGTTCAGCTGCATGTTTCTTTCAGTATGTCCTTGTCAAGCAGCAGAGCTGGCTTAAGGGCAAACGGTAAAATACAATTTTAACAACTTCTGCCAGTGTCTCTGCCACCTGACAAATCTGAACAGTCACCATAGCTTTCTGCCCATTTACACAGCAGGGGAATATGCTGTCACATGGTGGAATACCTTACACGTGTGCCAGGGTCTCAAAGTGCTATACAAATAGTAGCCCTGTGAGAAAGGTCAGAATGATTGTAAAATGTGTATAAATGGGGAAACCAAGGTAAAGAGAAGAGAAATTACATCATACAGCAGGTCAGTAGTAAGCCAGGAACAGGCAAAAGGCATCTTGCACCTGCATTCAAGGGTGCTGGAACAATTTGTATAATAGCGGTGCTATGCTCCATTGAATCAAACTGTAAACCCTGTATATAATGGAAACCACTTCAAGACAGGGGGTGTATCAGCACCCCTAGTTCCAGCACCTATGCCTGCATTTTCTGTACAATACTAAAATGTGATTTTCCCATCGTTCACCAAACATATACACAGAAATATGGAGAAAACACTCTCCCCTCACCTCCCACCCCGAATTTGTCAGTACTGATTTTCACTATTCTCCTAGTCTACGTACCATAGGTATCAACAGGGCTTTTCTTCTTGCTGGAGAGACAACAGCAGTACTTCATGCATGCCCAGCAGCAGGAGCAGAAGAATTTTTCAGCAAATAGGTGACACCAGAGAACACTAGAACTGGAAGGGCAAGGGGAAAACAATATATCTATATGTTTCTTTTGCACATTTGACCACATTGTATATCACCAGCTTCATTGCCTGCCCTGGTTAGTAAATTAGCATAGATGGTTTTATGATTTTGGAGACCTTTCCTGCAAGATATGAGTTAAAAGCACCACCCAAGCTCTCCTGCCATCTGTATCCGGTCCCAGATACTGCTAGCCAATAAAAACATAGCTACCCAGTGGACTCCATTGTAGCATATGTGTGTCACAGTTCAGGACAAGTGCACCTGTATTTCCCTCTCATAGTCCAGCAAAGACACCCACTCTCAGCTCCTGGCTCCTCGGGCATCACGTTTCTTGGGTGGAGATTCGTCTCTCTCTCTCTCTCTCTCTCCTGTCTGGGATTTTTCCAGGCTCCACAGTTACCTGCCTATGCTGTGAGTTCGCCAGCAAGTCAAACTGCTTAAGCAGCCCTGTGTCTATACTTTGCTTTCTCTTCTGAGATTACAATTGCCCACAGCTGTAAATTACCACCTAGCCCTTTCTAAGCAAGCACTTTTATTCTTAAGGTGAACACATTACAGAGGAAACACATTAAAACAATAAATGAACATTCATGCATGATAATAAGCTTACCAGAGATCACCCCAACTCCAGCAAAGGCTCTACCAAGGGACCAATTCATTTTTGTCTAATGCATTGTTTAAAATAGCCCTTTGACCATCCAGGCCCACACGCATGCATACTCTTTGCGTTTTTAATACCCTGGACTCCAAAGCTACTTAAGTTAATTCAATAAGGTTTTTCAAAGATATTGCAGGAAATTGCTGTAGCTGTCACACTGAGCATACAAGATGAGATACCGCACCCTCTATTTGCTAAACAAACGTAGTGTGCAAGCATATAATATCTGACATAGGTTTGCAGAACCTATCCTAACAAAGAATCTTTGAAAGAATACCCTCCTGTTGTTGCCCTTCCTATGACAGGCCTGAGGTAGGCTGCTCTCCCATTTCTGAACTATGCAAACCTGCAGCAATAGAAGGTTGCCCATCCTACCATCCAGCCTGCTCTCGTGAGCTACTTTACTTTATTTACAACACCAAATAGTTCTGCAGTTACATGTTTCACAGCCTGCCCTACATGACATCATGTTCCAACACCTGCTAAAGAGCCCATGAGGGAAAGCACTGATTAGCATAAACAAATGCGGCACACATACCTTGTGGTGCGTCAGCTTGCTATCATAAGTAATTAATTACTCAGTTGGCTGAAGAGATTATTTACCAGTACTGCTCAAGTGATAACGTCTTGATTCCCAGGTTAAGTTTGACTTCGCATTACAAACAACCATAAACATTAGTGCTGTCAAAGAATTCACCATAACATGTATTGATTTTCTTATCTGGAATCTCATAGTCATTAACAAAATAAGATTATAGGAAGGTTTTGCCGTCAGGCTGCTCTTTAGCCGCAAACAGTGAAGCAAGAGGAATTTACTGTAGGGCGGGGCCAGGCCTTCCAGATTACATGCTGTATTACAACCAATTCTTTCAATCTCAGTTCATTACCATCAAAGAGACTTAGGAGTGCCATCTGCAGTTACAGGCTAATGCACATCTGTGCCCACACACAGTTTCACCAGAAGTGGTTCTGTGCTGGAGACTCAAGTGAATCAATATCTTTTTTTTTCTTTCTTATGCTTCTCTCTTCCTTTCTGAAAGGCAGAACACAAAGTCTTTTGGCATACCAGAGCCCCACTGAAATGAATAGATTCTAAGGCCAGAAGGCACCATTTTGATCTTCTAGTCTGACCTCCTGCATAACACAGGCCATAGGACTTCCCTGAATTAATTCTTGTTTGAACTAAAGCATCTCTTTCAGAATGCCCTATACAAGGGAGATTGCATCTGTTAAAAAGCTATGAGCCAGATTTTCCTGAGTTCATCTTCCATTTAGGCATCTGAAAAAGGGGCCAGAGTTTCGAAAGAGCTCAGCAGCCAACAACTCCTAATGTTCTCATCATTGTTCTCAACAGGAGCTGCTGTGTACTGAGCTCCTTTGAAAATCTGACCCAGGTGCATCAGAGAAATCCCTTAAAATGAATACCTCTTAAAGGAATGACCTGGTTAAATTAATAACATCAAGGACACCAAGAGTGAAAATGCTACTGAAATAGATAACTTTCATGGATACCTGCTTTGTAACACACCTAATGGTATTTCATAATGGAAGGTAACCCTCTTAAGGGTAGCTACCAGGCTAGTTAGGCCAAAAAAACCCCAACCCAACCCCCCAAAAAAGATCTACCTTTAAATTGTCTTAATTTGAGAGGGAATATCCCTCAAAATACAAAACAACCCCCCCTCCCCATTCCGTGAGAGATTTCTTTCTTTTAAATCTCTCACTTTGCTGCTGCTGAATTGAAATACAAAGCAAGGTCCACTATTTTTGTGTGGACCACAACAGACAATCTGTGCTCCCCCTTCTGGCTCATATTTGCAGTCCTGAAGATTAACCAACACAATTTCTCAATGGATGATGCTGGACTGGCTCACAAACTGAGATGTCTCAGAATAAGACATCACACAGGATGAAGCTGGGGTTTGTTAGACAAAAGCTGTGCTATATAATTTCAATTTCATTTCAACCATTGGTGGGGAGGGGAAAGAATCAATGGATCAAACTCTGGTATCCTGGGCTTACATTTTCAAAAGTGACTAGTGATTTTGGAGGGGCTCAACTTGAGACTTGTTAAAGGGGTCTGATTTTCAGAAGCATCGATACCTGCCCTCTGAAAGTTGTCTCAAACTTGGCCATCCAAAATCACTAGTCACTTTTGAAAATTTAGGCCCTTACTCATTTCTTTCTATGGGCCCAAGTAGGGACAGTAAGGTTAGCTACAATGGCCAAATGGAAAAGGGCAAAACCAGTAAGGAAATAAAACCATAATTTTGATCATCTAAAAGGCTGTGACTACCAACAATGACAAAAACAAATTAGGAACCAACTTTGAACCTTCTTCTGACTTGTAGTGCCCTGAAAAATGAAGACCCCATGAAAGAAATAAGGCCTGTCTGATGTTTGCACAAGGCTGTGTGATCCATGGAAATTTCCATTGTGGAACAATGGTATGGGCATTGCTAAATGGAGTACAAAAGGCTGGTCTCTCACTTCAGAAGTAAAATGCAATTTTTTCAGTTAGGCTCTGTGTAAGCTTGAAAGCTTGTCTCTCACCAACAGAAGCTGGTCCAAAACAAGACATTACCTCATCTCCCTTTTCTCTCTAATATCCTGGGACTGACACAGTTACAACAACACTGCATACCCCCTCCTCTACCTCACCCAAAGTAACACCTATTTTTTAAAAAAATCACTGCCTGTTTTGTATCCTTTTCAGTGTGTAGCGGTACAGCAGTCTCAGACATGTTACCAAATCGCCAGAGCAAGAAGCTTTATATTTCTTGGATCACCCATTGGTGTATAACTTTATTTAGTTGCTTGCGTGATGAGGAAGGGGGGGGTCCCCTAATGGTCAGAGCACTAGCTCACTATAACCCCTTGTGCTCAAGTCTCTGGGTTGGTGGTAGTACCTTGCAGCTCAAATCCGCAATCAGCAGATGCACCTCGTGCAGCAGTTCCCAAATGGTGGGTCACAACCCCATGCCATCAGCAGATGGGGTGGCGGCCATACCCTAGCGTGCAGAGGATGCCATTTTGCTTCTCACAGCATCACTTTGCATGTATTGCATGTGAGAGGTCACGATGCACAGAAGACATCATTTTGCTCTACAAAATAGCATCCTCCTCACAATGTGACCTCTTGCGCACCATACGTATGTATACCCCATCACAATACCACAGTGACTGTATTCTTTACTTTCTCAGAAAGTTGGGGTCTGATCATACTAACATTTATATCCATGTGTAGTTTTACTCCTCTGTGTAACTGTGGGCAGGATCAAGCCTTTGAATTGTAATGCAATGCACGTATACATATTCAAAAAAATAAAAATTATTATTAAAGTCCTGCAGTCACAAATTATGGGCCTGATCTTGCAATGCCTTACTTACATGAGTAGTGCCATTGACACCAATGGGATTGCAGGATTGGGTCCTAGGTGAGCGAGACTGTAGAGACTTGTTTTTAAAGAGTTATTTTCTCCTCCTGAGATCACAGGCTATGTGCTGAAAATGTGTGTAATAATGCGTGATGCAGGACTCAATGCCATGAGGAAATTATGCTGAGCTCCTCGTGTTCTGCAGATGTAGTAAATCAATTCAACCAATCCGTGAATGAAGATAGCTGACTGCTGACAGGGTAAAGTACATCTGACCTTTTTTCATTAGTTATCTTAAAAATACAAAACAAAAATAACAAAACAACCCCCCCCCCAAACGATTCCACACAATCCCTGTCTTGAAATTAGTACTCACTCTCTGTATATGCCTTTGTCTCCCTTTGACTTAGGGTGAATGCAATTGAAAAGGTCAGAGATGCAGCTCATATCTAACGTAAGAGGAGGATTACAGTTTTCCTGCCATAGGAGGAGGGGGATTACAACAATGCAGCTGACGTAGGAGAGGACAGATTACAGTGTATCTGAAATAGTAGCAGTTATAGGAAAATTATTTACAGGGATGGATGGAAAATGAATTTAATATGTTCTGCCAGAGAAGGACAATAAGACATGCTATACCAGTACCTCCACTTTCTGTAAAAATGCCATATTTCTCACTTGTCCATCAGCAAAAACAATCTGTGCTATGCTACAGGAAACATCAGATGCAAATATCCTATTACTCTCTAAGGAAGGATACCTGTTTTCGTAACTTGTTCACTTGCTAAGGTCTCTTATTAGCGGCTCAGACAATAAGAGGATATATCTGGCTTTCCCATGGGCTACCAGTACTACAGGCATCTTGCTGCACTTGTGACTTTTATTTTGTTTCTGTTTTCTTCCAAACTAGCAATTCAGTATACAGTATACAATAGTGCTGTTAATACCCTGTTCAAAACAGGCTGTACATACCAACCTGCCAGGCAGAGGTACAGACAGGCACAAGCAGATTAAGTGATTACTTGGGACACCAAGAAAATAATAACCATTGAGTTTCTAACAACAGGAGAGCAAAACAAATCTCAAAACCAAACACATTATAAAGCAGGGGTGTCACATTCATTTTTACTAGGGAGGGATGAAAAGTGACCTACCATAATTATAGAAAGGGGGATGGCTCAGATAGTCGGACATAAAACTTGTCACCTGTAGGTCACAAATTCAGATCCAGATCAAAAGGAACCCAAAGTTGTTACCATCTAAAGGCTCTTTGGGGGGTTTATAGATAACAAATAGCTGCAATTAACTAAGTAGCCTCAGTTCATTTCCCATCCATTTGCCACGTCACTAAGAACTCCACCACAATGGCACAAAGTGCTTAATCCAACTCCCGCTGAAGTTGATGGGAGCCTTTTCAGGCTCATGTTGTAAGTGGCAGTCCCAGCAGAAGGCCAACGTCTGAATGAGGACGCAGCCTGAATTATTCTCCCATCCTTCCGCCTCAGGGTTGAGGCATAGTTATGGCTGGAACTGGGGAAAATGGGCTCTGGTTCTGTATGTGCTGTCACTGATCTGGGGATAAATGGAGGACCGCAGTCTCCAGGGAGGCCAGGACAAAGCCTCCCATGGGCATGAAAATCACATGAAAATGTTAAACATTACTAAATAAAATATTGCAGTGGCTCAGATTCTCTTCCACCTTCTGGCCTGCCCTGGGGAGGTTTCCTCTCTGATTTGCTGCATGCTGCTGAAATTTGTTGAATGTTGACTGGATTCCCAACCTTCCTTGTAGGGCTGGTTCTGACCAGCTGCAGAGCCTGCAGTTGCAGGGGTCCTGCACAGAGAGGAGCAGGCACAGGAAGGTACAGAGGGCTGAGCCAGTGCTTGCAGAGCAGTTCAGTGTGCCTCCCTCGCTGCGCCTCCCTGAGTTGCCCATTTTAACAGTTTATCCTGCAAGACAAACTCATTTCATTGTACCAGCACATCCCAATGAAATGACCTCACATGTTGATGAAACATCATTAAGCAACAGGAACAAAAGATCTTTGTCATGATGATAATTATGCAACGGCGATGCAGCATTGTGATTGAATGACATGCCACTCATCTGACCTATGTTTCAGTACACCCGTGTGGTGCACCATTATGCAGCTGACCCCTCTGAAATCAGGAATCTTTTTCAAACATTGGGACGGTGACCCTAACTTTTACAGTGTGATGTCAAATCTACCCTTGCATTGTGTTACCAATACTTATTCAGGGATCTAATCAAAAGTAGGTTTTGGTCTTTAAAACTGACATCTTCATTTTACTTTACTTTTAACGTGATTAAGTTATCTACATGTCTAGGGACAAAATACATATCATTTGTACACTGCCCTGGCCAGTTTCAGACTTGATGTTCGCGAGCACAACTCTATTGACTTAAACAAGGTTGCACCCGCTTGCACCACCTCTGAAACTGGTCCAACAAACTTACTTATTTCCAACACAAACACACCGGTGCGTCCTTTTTTTTTTTTAAAGGAATGCAGTTATGAATACCAACGGTGACTGAGTAATCCTACAATAACAAACTAGGCTTCCACCAACCAGGGAGGGCAAAATGGCAATGAGGAAATAGATTTAGTTTTTTTCCTTTTTCTGTGCGGGAATGGTTAGTATCATTGCAATTGTCTTGGAACCATTTAAATAAATAACTAGGGACTGAATCTTTCCTTCCTGTGGAAATACCTGCAGGGTGAGCTCCGGAAGGAAGACTACTCTATGCGCATTCTCCAAATCTCTCTCCATCCAAGGAGAGGGAGAGTGTGTGTGCCCCCAAATGCAGAAAAGCTAATAGTTCTGCCCTCAAGGAACTCAGAAGGAGCATCCTCGTTAAGAGCCTGTGCCCCAGCACTGATTCTCGGACTCTCTGCCCTGTTCCCCAAATCTCTGATAGCAAGCCTGCACTGGAACCATGCTTCACAGGGCCAGCGCTGTTTCTTAGGATTCCTCCTCCTGGAGGCTTCCTCAGCAGCAGTTAAAACAGTAAATGCACAGGAATAAGCTAGTTTAGCTGCATCCACACTAGGGCATTGTACCACTTTAACTCTATCTGTCCGTAAACTGATATGGTGGTACAAAAACTGTGTGTAGGCCAGCTCTAAGTGGCTGTGCCGGGAGCAATCATGACCCACAGGTTTGCAAACAGAACAGAATTTTCAAAGGGACGCTACAAGTGACAGGCACATTATGGACTCATTTATTTAACCTACCATACAATTAAAAACAACAACCTGACCCTTACAAACCCCATGCCTTCATTGCAGGAGCTCGGCATGCCTGGCTGGCTGTGCTAGGGATGGCAGATGCAGATGTTCACCTCTCCACCACTCCCTCATTCTCCTTGCCTCCTCCAACGTAGGCAGTTTCCTGATATGTAGGACCTGACTCTCCCCTGCCTTGCACTCTGTGCAGCATTTCACACTCACTTGCCATGGGTGTAAATGTCTGCACAAGATGCAAGGCAGAAATGAATCAGACCCTTGCACCAATAGCACCAAATTCTTGTAAATTCCAGCTCTCTGCTTCTGTTTGGAAACCATAACTCACAAGTACTTTTAAAAAAAGTTATTTCTGTGGTATGTTAAACTTTGGGCTTATCAGTCTAAAGTGTTCCTTGGAAATATCAGTTCTGTTTGCTGTCTGGAAACTTCAAAATATTGAAAGAAAACAGCAACTATAATAACTATATAGATAAAGAAGGGAAAGATCCACTCTAGCAAAGGGCCCGTTGTTAATGTAATGATTTCTTTCTAATATCTGGGGCACTGTTCACATATAGTTGCTTTTGTAAATGCTGTTTATGCTTCATCTCATCCTCATGAGCGCCACTGAGAAAAGAGAGTTAGCTTAATAATAATAATAATTAATAATAGAATGTTTGTCATGTGACGTTCTCAGAGTACTTTGCAAGCATTAACTGATCCTCACACCACTCTGTGAGCTTTATCATCCCCATCTTACAGAATGGTACAGAGATCAAGGTCACACAGCAAGTCAGTGTTATACCCTTGTATTGAATCTGACTCCAGACTCCCAATTCCCAGCGCTACAAGACTATGTTCTCTTCCCTATATCTCATCCTCAGATATCTCTGTACCATGCCTGCTCACAGTAACTGAGTGGAAGGGCCAGTGTGATATGCATGTCCGAATTGCCTGCATTCGTAAAGCAAAACAAAGCTTGAGAGCTTCATTTTAAGTCTGAAGGTTGAACAGTGACCCATCCACTATTACTGGGGGCAAAATATCTGAAATGTCATTGTTCTTTTAATGGGACAGTGTCAAAGTTATTTAAACATACGAAAAGACATATGCCTTGAAAGTTCTCCTGTGTTGTATGTAAGTCTCACCTCTGATCCCAGTAATGTATTTTTTAATTATAAGAATGATTTTGCTGTAGCCAGAAATTAGAAAAATCCCATCCAATTTATTGAACATCCCAATGGAACAAACAGGTATATATGGCATAGAATTATGTAGACAGCGTGCAGCTCATGAACCGTGTAATTGACTGAGTTATACAGAGTAAACCTCAAAGGCTAAAGCTCCTGCATCCAAGGCATCATCTTAATCCAAACAGTCAGGCTGAACATTACATGCTAGGACCTGTCTTCTAATAAGCTCTGTATTAAAGATGAGGGTTGCTGCACTGTTCCATTTTATGCAAATTAGGTTAAGCCTTTGGGATCCTGGCATGTGGCCAAAGTGCCAGCTATTCATCTGAGCGAAGTCTGTGCATGACCCTAGCAGCAGCAGATCAATTTAAATAGCAGACATGGCAGGAGTCATGGTAGGGTGACACAGAATTCGGGACAAACTTTCAAGGTTAAATCAGATGTTTAGACCTAGACACTAGGTGGATTATTGGTTCACATACTATGTTAAAGCTGAACATATATACATGTCCCAATGCACCTTTCAATGTCTCTTTGAAAATATGCCCTAAGATCAACCTTTTGAATGCTTCCAGCATGCTGGAGCTTAACCCAAATGATATGCCTTTTCCTCTAACATATAAGGGGTATTATATGTATATATGTATATATTGCGCCTTATCTCTTGCATGCATAGGGTTAATAGTCTCGCCAACTCCAAATATTCAAAAATCATGAGTCAGGCCCTAACATATCATGAGATAGACTTAAAAACCATAGGACTTTCAAAAATAATAATTTTATGGTTCTTATTTGTTTTATGGGTTTTTGAGACTGTGGGGTTCATGGTTTCCCATTTCCCCCCCATGACTATGCAAGCTAGACACATACTTTTCTTTTAAATGAAAGCTGAGATTCTCCTGTAATAAAATGGCCCCGGGGAGCTAGGGCTTTAAGAAAAACACCCAATACTGCATAACATGCAATATAATAGTGAGAGCTGGCAACAAGTGCCATCCCCTCTTCACTCCCTGCATGCAGGGTTTAATCCCCATGTCATCATCGTTCTCTTCTAAACATCCAGTTTCTAATCTGTGCCACTGCTGCTCCAACAGGCAAAGGGTTAATCCAATGTTGGCTCTAGTTTGTGGGGAGTTGGTGCACACGAAGCGCGACAGCTACACGACACCAGAGCTTACTGTCTCGATAGGGTCCCTCACACGGTGCTCCCAGGCTAGGAAACACCATGGTAAAAACACATTTTTCCCCTAGTGCAGACAGGCGATCCGGGGGTTAACGTCCCTGCCTGGGCCCCGGCACCGAAGGGGTTAAGGGCTCCTGGGTGGTCCTAGTAGTCAGGGGCTAATTTGGTCTGGGGCGGCTTCCTTAGTCACTTCGGCTCTGGCGCGCGGGGGGTTAATTCATGGCCCGGCTCCAGCCCGCTGGGGGTTAATCCGGGCCGCGGCGGCTCCGGCAGGGGGCGACCCCACAATGATAACAAACGGGTCACGTGACGCCGGGACAGGTGCCCGGTTGCCCCCCCTTTGCCCTGACGTCACCGCCCATTGGTCTCCGGGACGACGGCTCCATCAGCCCGCGCGTCAGAACAGTTCGTCTCTTGGCAACGGCCCGATGTCTCGCTCTCATTCAGCCTCGCGCTTGGGCGCGCGTCTCTCTGGCGTCAAAGTGACGTCAATGGGTCTGTCTCGGTTTTCGGAGGGGGGGCAGTGGGCGGGAGAAGGGGGATCCCGCGTGCTCCTCTGCCCCCAGCAGCACGCCAGAGCGCGCGGAGGCAGCCGCTGGAGCAGTAGTGCGGCGAGAGCCGGGGACTGGGGAGCCCCCGCGCGCAGGTACCCGGAGCCGCGCGGCGCTGCCTGAGGAGCGCGCGGGGCAGCTGCTGGGGAGCGCCCGGGCGGGAAGCGGGGGGCGCCCGGGGAGAGCCGCGGGCAGGCGGCGCTGCGGGGACAGGAGCGAAGCGCCTTATCTCCCCTTCCCTCCGTCTTCGGGCGCCGGGCTCCTCTCCGCAGGCGGGGAGCCGCAGCCCAGAGCGCGCCCGGCGGGGAAGCCTCTCGCTGGGTCGCGGAGGCTCCGCGGGGAGAGCTGCGGTCCCTGCTGGGTGCTCAGGGCTGCGGCAGGGTGGGGGGTGGCTGCTATTAGCGATGCCTCTTTGGGCTGGGGGACTAGGTTGGCAGCGGCTTGGTGACCAGGTAGCAAGTGTGAAAAACCAGGACAGGAGGTGCGGGGTGATAGGCGCCCATATAAGACAAAGCCCCAATATTGGGAGTGTTCCTATATCAGGGCATCTGGTCGCTATAATTTGGAACAACAAGGAGGAGTCCTTGTGGCACCTTAGAGACTAACAGATTGATTTGGGCATAAGCTTTTGTGGGCTAGAACCCACTTGCATGCATCTGATGAAGTGGTTTTTAGCCCACTAAAGCTTATGCCCAAATCAATTTGTTAGTCTCTAAGGTGCCACAAGGACTCCTTGTTTTTGCTGATACAGACTAACGGGGCTACCCACTCTGATAATTGGGAAGCTCTTCCAAGTGGAACCAGGGATAGGGCTGAATCCCAGGGATCTGAAAAGTGCATGGCTATGAATGGGAGTGGGATGTCTCTATTAGCTGCTCTTTGCGGTGTATCGCTAATACCGGGCTTTTGCTAGGAAGAGACTCCTAGGCTGTTTCATAACTAATCTCGGGCTCTGAGCGAAGCACAGGGGAAAGTTGGTCTATGTCTCCAAGAAGTTGGGTTGTGCAGTCTGCCTGGCTAGTTCAAAGCTTTCCACCCTGCACAATTTAAAGATTTGGTGAAACCTTTAAAATCTGCTTAGTGTTATTTGAGTGTTATTATCTGGAGGAGAAAGCAAAAGCTCCCTTTGATTTATCAGTGTCTGTTTTATCTTCACACAGGTTCTAGGCTTAAAGAGGAGCGCTTATGCATACCTTCTAAATATTGCTTGTTGCCCACCAAAATCTAAGCCATGGTGATCATGTCAGATTATACCTCTGTTCCCACTCCAAATCAAGCCCAGCGAAGGCCTCTCCGGGTTGGATTTTATGATATTGAGAGGACCTTGGGAAAAGGAAATTTTGCAGTGGTAAAGCTGGCCAGGCACAGAGTAACCAAAACGCAGGTGGGTGTGAAATCTACTCTATAGTTTCATATAGGAAACCAAATTTTAAAGGGCATGAAACTTTCTGGGTAAATTCCGCCCCCCTACCCCCACAAATGTGGTGAAATAAACTAACATACAGTAAGATTGTGGTACTATACAAAATATAATCATGGCTAAAGATTAAGTGTGATAGTAATAATTGATAAAACTATAGGTGAGGTTTTTTTTGTTTGTTTCTTAGTGGTATAATAAACACAGCTGATGTAAAACAAAAACACAAAAATAGATTTAAGAAAATATTGCCAACTGTTTTAACACTGCAATTTAATTATTTAGCCCTATGTGGATTCTTAGAGAGTAGCTAGGGTTGTGCAAATTTAAAGTAATTTGTGTAGAAAGAGAGCATAAAATCTTATTTAGACTTTAGAGTTCCTTAATTTGTTTTTCATTAAATGAGGAAGTTATTCAGAAAAAAACCTAAGAATTTTGCATTTTTAAATCTATACGAGTAAAGAGGTTTTTTCTTATTGGTTGGTTTATAAATTAAAATAAATAAATTTTGCAATCTGCGTGTTAAAACCAGACTAGGCAATGCAATAGAAAATAGTTTATCGGGGATGATCCTGCATTAAGGGGGTATGGATTAGGTGACTTAATAGGTCTTTTGCAGAAATCAGAACTGTAGTTCAGTTCATTACTTTATATGTAACCTTTTTATGTGAAACAGAGAAATTTAAAATATATTGTACAGCCTGCATTTAATAATGGAAACAAGAATCAGTTTGGCAGAACTCAGGCACTTTAGAGTTGTTTTGTTTTGAACTATTCAGAATTTCAGCAGCATAAGTACATATTTTATAAATGTCTGGGTTTGTGTTTTAAATTTATAGGTTGCAATAAAGATTATAGACAAAACAAGATTAGATCCAAGCAACCTGGAGAAAATTTATAGAGAGGTCCAGATAATGAAGCTTTTGAACCACCCCCACATTATCAAGCTGTATCAGGTAAGATCTGTTCTGATGACTGCATTCATGTTAGATGTACTTACATCCCATGGGTTTGGTTGCTAATGATCTTATCTTGCACATGGTTTTAAATCACACGTGCAGGGAGAGAACTCACATTGTACTTTTTGAAGTATTTAAACAAATACAATAAGCATTGTATTTAAGATTTTTTTTTCATTGTTCTCTTTTAGCAGGTTTATCCTTTGATTAACCTGAGTGTGGGGTGTTTTAATTTTAGTGGAAAGAGTCAAAATTGACTCAAGTTAGTTTTGGATCAAGTGGAATTGATCTTGAAATTGATGGAATTGGCTATTTGTATTTCTAAGGAACTCATTTTTCCCCTGATGCTTCTGCTTTTTCAGTTTTTAAGAGCTATAGAAATATCCTACTTGCAAATTATACTAGCAAAATTTAAGCTCTTGTAAAATAAAACAGAACCAAACTTGAAGGTCATTTTTATTGAAACCTCTCAAATAGTGAATCAATGGTCAAACTGAGCTGTTTTAAAATTTGTGAATTAAAAAAAATGCATTTTTACCTTATGTAAAGATTTTACAACTATGGGCCATTATGCATTTGTTTGCTCCTTACACTAATTATGTTTGTTAGTTTCCAAAACTAACAAAAAAAAAAAGGAACAAAAAACAACCCAACATCTTCCACATTTTATTTTTGAGTGGGTATTTTAATTTAGTTCAGTTCTTGTTCCATTAAGTGTAAGGACAGACTAGTGTGCTGTGCAGAAAATAGGATCACTGCTGCCTGATGAGCAAGGACTGCTTTGAAAATGCTAAATATTTGATCTAATTGGCATTTGGTGTAAGTTCCCCCTAATCGTCTTAAACAGTACCATATGGATTTTAGAAGATGTGGTATCACGATTTGTCTGTGAGAGGGGGAAGGGTAAAAGATGGATTTAGAAATCTAGCGGCAGGTCTGAAATGCAGTGTGAAGTAGTAAATACTATCATCAGTTTGGATCTTTACCTGTTTGTTTTTATGTTGTGGAGGTCAATTAACACACAGTAGAGTAGAAGAGCCAGTAAGGCAGGTGCTTAAGTGAAGACATTGGTTATTAAAGCGCTTAACATCCATTGAGTACTTGATATTTGTATTATTAATCATGAAAAAATTATTTGACATTAATGTTTGATTGACATCACTCTTGCCTGTAAGGCTACATAGGATACATAAAGATATTTTAACAGTTCTGTTGATTGCACTTCAGTGGAATGATGCAGGTGAAAATTGTATTTCAAGGCTCTAGAAAAGTAGTTTAAATCCCACCTTATTGAACCAGATTATTTAACTGAACAAATGACACAGGTAATAGATCACAGTTTAACTTTCCAACTGAATTTTCTCTTTGTTGTTGTAACTGATACTGTACCTATTTGTTGGCCACTGAGAAGTAGGGGTGGAATTAGATGACATACCAGTGTTGATGTTGGGTTTTTTGTGTTTTAGTTTCAACACCAGCATCTAACTTTCATCCAGCTGGCACCTTTCCCAGAACACTTAAACTCCTTCCCTTCAATTTTTTAAAATTGGAAACCTCTCTTCCTTTTCTCCCTTTTTTATTTGTTTTGATTTGTGCATGGCATGGCAGGGAGAGGGCAGGGGAGATGAGAGCGCTCCCTTCTCTCTCTTTGACATATATCCTTTTTCAAAGAAAGTTGAAAATTATGGCCTCTGAAGTAGCATTGACACCTGTTTGGTTGTTAACCTGTTGTAAGCCTCTGCCTAAGGAGAAAAAAATACAGTTCTCATTGAAGAGCCCTTCTCGGTAAATGGCTCATGTTAACATTTGAAACAAAAAGGAAAAATATGTCCCAGTGACTAAAAATAAATATGTGAAATGCTGTACGGGGTTGGTTTTTTTTTGTTTTGTTTTCTTCCAAAAAAGAAAGTATATTGGCTAGTTTATAACCTATTTTATAGAAGTCAGTAACAAATGTTTAAAAGTAAATCAGTACTAGCTCAATAAATGAACTTTTGGCTAGGATTGACACTTGCTGTTGACGGACATGGAGCAATAGAGTTTGCTCGAACAGCAAGCTTTCGCTGCTTGCCCGGCAGAGCTGTCACCTTGCAGGCTAATGTATCGTATCTGATACCAAGTCGGACTGGGGTATATGGTATCACTTCTTCACTGTGTTCTTGCTGTAAATATCTGCTCTAATCATCTCAGTATCTGCTAGCCTTTTTAGCAGAAAGTCCTTGAATTCCGGTAACCTGTTTTTTTAATTTAAAATGTCCTTGAGTGATCAAAAGTGATTACTGAACTCTGTTTTCATTAAAAAATGTATTGCAATTGAAGTAAAGCTTGCTGAAATACTCCATAAGCCTATTTCATAGACCTTTGAGGGCATGGGGGGGAGGGGAAAAGAGTATGGAGGAAGCAAGCAATTGTATTTTAGATATGCAAGCATTAATTCATTATCTTTCTGAATAGCTCTGTATGTGAAAGGAATACTGCGGTGCAGGAATGAAGGCCTTTGCTGCCTACAGTTACTGTAAATAATTGCACTAAGAGGTTCTAGATTTAGGACATGCATTTTTTTTCGTAAAAACAATTTCAGAGATCTACATTTGTAATGTGTCCTAATTTTTTGTCTTGACAGGTTATGGAGACAAAGGATATGCTTTACATTGTTACTGAGTTTGCAAAAAATGGAGAAATGTTTGGTAAGTTTTCACTGAAATAACTAACACTTACCTAGATTTAGAAAACCCTACTTTATTGTTAGTACTCATGTAGGGTAATAAGATATGTTTTTGACATAGTGTTGAAGTTTTCCCAAAAGTCAGAGTCAGGTGTCACAAATATCAAGTGGTGAATGCAGCTTCGTCAGGATAATGAAAACATACTGCCAGGTGTTAATTCTTGTTCATATTTATTTTTTGTGTGCTACAGATCATTTGACTTCCAATGGACACTTGAGCGAGAGTGAAGCTCGAAAGAAGTTCTGGCAGATCCTTTCTGCAGTGGAATACTGTCACAGCCATCACATAGTGCACAGGGATCTCAAAACTGAGAACCTTCTGTTAGATGCTAGCATGAATATCAAGTTAGCAGGTGAGAATATTTACATGGTTACTTTTGCTAAAATATAAAGCAGGAAATGAAATCCTATTTCCACAGTCTTAGAGCTAGGTGTTCCTATAAATATGTATGATAAAGTAAAACTTTTAAAAACTGCTGTATAGGACATACTGATAGTACTATTTTTCTGAATATATCCTCTTGTTGAAAAAGCCTAGGTTAAATGAATAAGTGTAGAACTTCTATGCAATAAGGGCTTGTGTACGTGGTGGGATAAGGCATACTACAGCGGTGTGATTTCTTAAGTGCACTAATGTATTGCACATTAATTGGTCCATGTAGACTCTGCTGGTGCACGGTAAAATTCCCATAAATGCACTAAGGAACTGTACTGTGCATTACCCCACCATGTAGACAAGCCCCAAGTCTGCTTTTCCTTCATTTTCTCTGATTTTGAAATGTTAACCTGGTATTTAATGAAGTCTCACTCCAGACTCTTCTCTTTACTTCAGACTTTGGATTTGGAAATTTCTACAAATCAGGGGAGCCCCTCTCCACTTGGTGCGGAAGCCCACCTTATGCAGCCCCTGAGGTTTTTGAAGGCAAGGAATATGAAGGACCTCACCTTGATATATGGGTAAGCTTTATGTTCTGTAGTGTTCACATTTTATGCATCATCAAACTCTTTCTGGGCTTTCATGATTGCTAACTCTACTCCAGTCCCTTACATGCTGTGCTATTTTCTGTTGACAGAGCCTTGGTGTGGTGCTGTATGTCCTCGTTTGTGGCTCTCTGCCTTTTGATGGACCCAATTTACCAACTCTGAGACAAAGAGTGCTGGAGGGACGATTCCGCATCCCCTACTTCATGTCCCAAGGTGCGTTTCCTGGAACCTTAACACCAGAAAAGGGGCTACTAACAGGGGGCTGATTGGTAATCTAGGTCTTTTTGTGAAGGAATCAGTTTTCTGCCTCTCCATCTGTTAGATTCTGCCTTTGTATCTTTTCAGGGCAGTGACAGATGGGAATATTTTGCTATCACACATTGCACTTTCCCTTTCTTAGGTTTTCAGCAGAGTTACTTTAGTGTTGTACTTGCAGCATAAACTAGCACATTTTCTTTCCTGGGATCTGTTACACATCTGAATACATCTAAAGGGTTTACACTTTCTCCTTCTTAGATTCAGTATAGATTTTTTTTAAAAATGGCTAATTCACGCCCTTGCTAGAGAAACAAGTGTGTGGTTTTTTGTTTGTTGTTGGTGGTTTTTTTTGGGGGTGTGTGTGTGTGTGTTAAATAACATTTCAATAATATTAGACTGTAATTCTTAGGTGGGTGTAGTTCTCTTAAAATATTTTAACTATACACAAGTGATATATTTTAAAATTCAGAATATGCTATCAAGGTCAGTAAAAACAACAAGAATGAGCTAGATTGCTAAACCTTAAACAACCTTGTGAAAAGGGGAATTAAAGGATATTGTTACTACTGTGATCATTTGGGTTTAAAAATAGGTAAACTTGATTTCTCCCTGGCGTTGAGGGCTAGGCCTTAATAGCATCCCTTACCTATCTTAACAAAATAATCAAAGCTGCTTACATACAAGTAAGTGCTAGTATGCAGAACAGCAGGGTGTGTCGATAACGGACTATGTGCCAAATTCAGATTTACTGTAAGTGGATGAAACATCTATAGAATTGCACCCACCTAAAACTGGTCTGCTATAATGTTGCTGAAGAGACTTCCTAGTGCTGTCTAAATGCAGCAGTAAAATAACAAATAGTCTCTTGTATGTGGCTGGCTTTTATTTTTACCACTTGTTAAAGGCATTTTCTGTTTTGTCTAGACTGTGAAACACTAATCCGACGGATGCTAGTTGTGGACCCAACTAAACGAATAACCATTGCCCAGATAAAGCAGCACAAGTGGATGCAAGCAGACCCTTCTCTCCAGCAGCAGCAATCTTTGTCCTTCTCCATGCAGAACTACAACTCTAACCTGGGTGACTACAATGAGCAAGTCCTTGGGATCATGCAGACTCTTGGCATTGATAGGCGGAGAACAGTTGAGGTGAGCTCTGGCTTGCCCTGCTAGTATGAGTGGTGCTTACTTCTTAGCTACTTGCTCAGTGACTAATAAAGTGCCGATGGTTAGACAACACTTGCATGCAAATCAGTTACTTAGGAAAGAACAAGAGGTTAGCTACTCGGTTTTATTTTTATATATATGTGTGTCTGATCAAAAATTAACTTTGATTCAGTGTAACTGTATAATGTTCAGTAAAACTTATTCACAAATTATTGGAACAGTGCTGTTAAAATCTGATCTCCTGTTGCTGCTTTTTGAGTTCAAGTTGATTCATCTGTATCTTAATCCTTTTCATATCTTCTAGTCTCTACAAAACAGCAGCTACAACCATTTTGCTGCAATTTATTATCTTCTCCTGGAGCGCCTCAAGGAGTACCGAAACAACCAGTTGTCCAATCGTCCAGTGACCAGCCGTCAGCAAAGACCAAGGAGCTCTGAGTTCAGCAACATTGAGGTAAGAAGGTGAATTATCTAATATAAAGTCACATCTGCTGGTATTCTTATTTTGTTTCTCTGCTGTATCATTTACTTTATTTAGCCGACATTGCTGCCGGTAATGTTATGGAAAAGCCATAGAGAGGTCCTCTGAGTCAAACTTAATCTCTGTCCTCAAGCTAGAGGGTACAATATTCCATTCTTCAGCAGGCTGCTGATTGAATTTGGTGCTTGATTGAATACTAATGGCCCATTTCCTAATAACTGGCACTAGTTTGTGGTCCAAAGAACAGTCTCTCTCCAGTGCTGGTCAGTAATTCACCAAGTGATCAGGCTTCTCATTAAAATATACCCTTTCAGAAGCACAGCAATGAAACTTCCTCTGATTCCTTGTTACAGCCACCTCAGAGAGATTCCATGAGTCAGTTGGATTGTCTTTTCTTTCATTCTTTTTTTAACAAAAAGAAAGGATGGTTGGGGTGGTGATTGAGACACAGAACTGACATCAGGAGATCTGGGTTATATTCCCTGCTCGCCACAGACTTATGTCACCTCAGGCAGTTGTCTTAACCTCTCTGTACTTCAGCTTTTCCATCTGTGAAAGGGAGTTTCATAGGTTCCTACTTATGTGTGTGTTGGGAGGGTAAATTTGTTAATTCTTGCCAAATGCTTTGAGAAGCTTGGATGGAAGATGATTTAGAAACTCAGTATGCAAAAAACATTTGAAGTTTTGAACGGCAGTTTATAAGATGCCTTCTCTAAATCTATTTTTGCCTTCAGATGCCTCAAGACAGCCTTGCAAGTGAATCCCTGAGATCATCTCTGCTTTACCATCAACCTCAGAACTTGATTCAGTCATCCTTGCAAGCAGAAATGGATTGTGACATGAACAGTCCATTACAGGTTGGTGCTCTCAGCTAAATGTCACCCACAGGTTTTTATTGTTCTGTCAATTTGACATGACAAAGGTTAAAAGTATATATAGCGCTTGCCTGCTTCCGCCTCTCCACCCTTCCCTCCCCAAAATTTAAACATTAAGCTATAAATACAGTGTCACAGTGCCTTTCATCACAATGTGCATAATAAAGGCACAATTAAGGGCTTTGCAGAGCTCCTAACAAGTGAGAATATTTTTGCAAAAATAAATAGCTTTTCACTTATATCCTGTATTCTAATGTCTTTGCAGCCAGTATTCTTTCCTGTGGATCCCAACTTCAATGGTCTCTTCAGGAATCGCTCCATTTCTCCCAACAGTTTGCTAGAAACCACCATTAGCGAGGAGGTGAGGCAGGAGAAAGACCTGGAGGAGGAAATCAAGGCCTACAACCCTCTTCACCTCCCCAGCAACACCAGCAGGAGGCATACGCTGGCTGAAGTCACTACTCATTTCTATCCGTGTACCCCTCCATGTAAGTCCTGCAGGGTGGAAGGTCTCTGAAATATGGGCTGTGAGGGGTGGACTACGGTCAGTAATAAATGGTCTGCAATGTTCACTCATTGGTATTTTTTTTAATTTAAATAACATGGTTTCTGAAAACTCTCCTAGAAATTAAATAATATTGCCCAGTTGTATTGCTCAGGAGAGACCCCAGCTATCAGTAGTTACCTACATATTTTTAAAGAGAAACGTTCTTTAGATCATACCCTCCAAACTCCTTCCTGCACCCCTCTACCCCCGTAAAACCTCATAAAGTGAGTAGGGTCCCTTGTCTATTGGAATCAATAACAATGTTGCCATTGACTTAGCTGGAGCAGGAGAGAGTCTTGTGCAATTAAAAAAAACCCAAAAATCTATGTTAGGGCTCTAGCGCCAAATAGCACATAGTAAGTGCTGATCTCAGGGAACCAAATTCTACATTGAGTGTGCACACATGGAATCATGTCCTAGTACAATATGAGTTGCTGTTCTGTTGTTGTCTGAGACTTTTGATGCTGGCAGGATATGTTTAGTTGCAGTGTAGGTGGACAGACTAATCTGATGGCAACTTTTTCTTTCTGTACTCCATTTTGGAAATGTTCTCTCTTCACCTTCCCCTTCTCCCCTTCGTCTGTAGGCATAGTCATTTCCTCTTCGACAAGCCCCACAGAAGGAACTAGTTCAGACAGCTGCCTCACCTCATCTTCAAACAACAGCTCAGTGGCTCTGAGCAGCTGTTTGGCAGATCAAGTAATGACTGGTAACCCAGCCACAGCCAGGATGACATCACCATTTCCGACTTCCCAATCTGACACTCCAGGACTGCAAGCCCAGGGCTGCATGGGAGGTGCTTCTCTGCTGCCTGTCAGCTTCCAGGAAGGAAGACGTGCATCTGATACCTCATTAACTCAAGGTAATTCCTTTCTTGCTGTATAGTTGGTTGTACACTTTTTTCTAATTAGCAACACACGGTAATATTTTGGGAAGCTTACTCTGACTTATCGATCTTAGGGCTTTCTGTGGTGTCCATCATGATAGTGCCATAGAACATGAAGGATAACTTGACTTCATGTAAGTCACCTACACCAGAGGTTCCCAAATGCTGGCTCCACGTACCAATATAGAATTTCCCATTTCTCTGACTGCTATCCTAGGCATTCCACTCTTTTTTACATTGAGTCCAGTACAACACTACTGCCCACTTTCAATTTAGTTGTACATGCCCCAGTCTACAGTCGCACTTGAGCTGCCCCAAACCATAGTCTTGCATGTGCATAAGCTTCGTTGCTGACCATAGGGCATGCAGATGAATGTGAAGTGTCTGGTTCACCTGAAGTCTCTGGTAAACTAGTGCAATTGCCCAGAGAGGTTGGGAATTGCTGATCGATGAAGAAGTGAAGCACCCAGATGGGCATCCAGGCAAAACGCTAATGACGAATAAAAAAAAAATGTTTTTCTTGCCTCTAGGCTTGAAGGCATTTAGACAACAGTTACGAAAGAATGCTAGAGCCAAAGGTTTCCTTGGGCTGAACAAAATCAAGGGCTTTGCTCGCCAGGTGTGCCAGTCTTCATCCACTCGGGCAGCACGCAGTGGCATGAGCCCTTTCCAGCATTCTCAGCAGAACACGTGCATGTACAGCAATGGAGGAAGCAGCAGAGAGGGCCGAAGCCTGCTAGAGGAGGTGCTGCAACAGCAGAGGTGAGAAAGCGTGCTTAATATAGAGACTCAAACAAGGCAGGGACATACCATCTGTTTGTAAGGACATTATACTCCGTTTTGAGCTTCCTCTACAAAGAGATGTTCTTTTTTCATAATATCTCGTTTTTGGTTAGGGAACGAGGTTGAGGGTTAGGACTACTGGGTTCTCTTCCTGGCTCTTGCCATGTGACAGCAGACAAGCCTCTTATATAAGCAGAGTTACAGAGAAGATATTTGTGAAATGAGTATGATGCTGACCTACATATTTCACAGGAGTCATTAGGTTTTAAGATCATCACGTAGATTTTAAGATAGTCACATCAAAAGCCATATGTATTGGAAGGGCAAAACGTACTATTTCTGCCTGTCAGAGCTTTATTTTTGTTTAATTTGGGGGAAAGATTCTTTCCCCTTTCTGCAACTTTCCTGTGGCATGGATATAGGGCCTTGTAATTTGGTAGAGTTACAGCTCACAAGTGAAGCACAGTCCTTAATCACTTAAATGTATATTCATAGCAGACCAAATTGTGACCTAATTATTCTGTTGTAACTTCCAAAGATTACCATATTTGTATCTAGCATTACTAAACTGTTGCTTTAAATGCACCAGTAAGGTCAGTAATTGTTGGGGAAGTGCTACAGGGAAGAACAGCGTGATCAAGAAGTATTAATTTCCTTCACTCTTGAATCCTATTCAGAATGCTCCAGTTACAGCATCACCAGTTGATCCAGCCAACATGTCACCAGTCCTCTCGGGTGTCTGCAACACACTGCATCCTCTCTCCTGACAGTACAGACACTTACAAAACATCTAACTCTCTTCTGCTGTCAGAGCTACGAAGGGAGAACTCATTTGAGCTGGCATTTGGTGGCAACACCCAGCTGCTCCAACCTCACCTCTTTGGAGTCAGTGTCTCACCAGTGTCTTCAGCTGCTCATCTTCTAGACACCCAGCTGTACATCAGTAGCAATGTCTCTCCGATCACCAACAACAACTTCTCTCAGCAACAGAATTTCTCTGTGCAGTCTCCGAGCTACGATGCTGTCACTTTGCAGAATGGGGACTGTGAAATGGAGGACCTCACTTCCAGCCAGCTAGGGAAATTTGTCCTGGTGAAATGAGAGCTCCTGCTGTTGTAGCTCACACGCCTCTTTTATTTTTGCAAAGGACTTCCACCATCGTTCCACAGCATTAGAGTTCCATGGATGGCTTGTGGCGTGTGGATGAGTGACTCTCAGAAGCAATAAATTTTGAAGTATGTGAAGAGGCTGTCTGGTTCAGAAAGCTAACAACTTTATAGAACTGAAACAAGCAATATGTATGTCTTTTGGCTTCTATTATTCTTGCACTGAACAAATATGAATAGAAACTGAAAAACGTTTTTGAAGAAAAATAATGAAGGGTGAAATGAGGGGTGGGTAGGGGGTGGGAGCAGGGATGGATGAGGCCGGGTAGAACACTTTGGTACTGTACTCAAGTCAGACCAATACAGCTCTGCTGTTATGCAAGACTTTTAACAGCTGTCAGTAGTGGTGACACAGCAGGGAGAGGCTTTTCAAAGAAGGGACCAGAGCCTCCCTTTTTCACAATATTCATTTATGGGCTTGTGAAGCTGATTACCTCTTAAAAAAACAGTGGCATGCAACATTATGCATTGATAAAATTAAAAATGGAAGCATTGCCATTTGTTTTTGTTTAGTTTATACTCACTTTAAAGGAACCAACACCTCCTCCCTAAAAACACTTATGCTTTAAATGAAAACTGTGAACTTCTTGCTTGATATATCATCTAGAACAGCTAAAAAAAAGTTCTAATTGTTAGCACAGAAGCAATTAATCTCTCTTGGAATTTTATCCCCTGATATCATGATCCAAATTGTGTAATGTCTTTTTTGTTTTTGTTCTAAATCTCTAGGAATCTTTTCATAAATGTTGTCTAAGTTGTTTTCCCTGTATTCCTGCAGAGGCACTGGGATTGAAATTAGTAAAATTGGGCTGTGGGGTGGAACTATTTCTTTCAAAAAGCCCCCCAGATGTTGCCTTTGAAGTTGCCTGAGGGATATTTCTTAGTGCTGCACATTTTATTTCTGCTGCTAATTACATTTTTACGCATTTCATTATCAGGGTCCAGCTAGAACTGACTCTTGGGAAACGTGCAATATCTAGGTTATAATTGTACAAAGACAAAAGGAATAGGCTAGAACAGAATTCTACTCTAAAGGAGTACAGCTATTTCTGAACAAAACTATCAAAACTGAGTGAAACAGCACAATCTTTGGGTGTTCGTTTTTGGTTTTTTGGTTTGTTTGGGGTTTTTTTGGCATATTATCAATGAGGTTTTTGATTAGGTGTTTATGTATGGTTTTTAATACTGTATATGTGTATAAATAGGAAGCAGAAAACAATATATACACTACTTATTTTTTTATACTTTGTAATATGCTTTTATTGTGCTTCTGGTGTAAACTCCCTCTCTCACAGAGCGTGACTTATGTTGGTGTCAATGGAAGTTCGTGTGTATAAAGGGGATAATAGACCACAACCTCCTACAAGAATTGGTGGGGTGAGGGTTCAGCTTTGGTAGCAGGTGAGCAAGCAGTGAGCCAGCTTAGCCAAAAGTTACCATCCGAATGTCAGAAAAATAGTTTCATTCTATCTAAATGCTTAAAGGACCCAGCTCTTTAGTGTGACACAGGGTGCCTTCAAGTTACCTTGGCTTCTTGCAACCTGCAGTATTACACATTTAAAAACAAACAAACAAAAAAAAAAAACCTAATTAAAAAAAAAAAAAAAAAGCCAAAGATCAACCAGGTTAATTGGTTTGAGGGGGAAGGGGTAAAGGCGTTATGTGGCTCAGTGTCTGTGGCTTTTCATAAATTACCTTTTTATCTGTGTACAGTATCTGCGTGTCTGTATTGATATATGTCTAGCTTGCTGCTGCTATGTGGTCTGGAAGCTTCAAGGTGTCGGGAAAGTACTTAGATTGAATCTTCGACTGGTGCCTTGCAGCAGAGAAAACACCAAAGTCTCATGCTAATTTGCAAAGTGTTTGTTTTTCTTTTTTAAAGGGGGAGAGGGAGGAGGGAGGGAAAGAAGCTAGCTCATCACAGAGCAGCAACTTTGCCATCATTGTTTCATGAGCTAGCACACATACTTAATACACAGAATTGTTTTCTTTTCTACATTTGTTTTAATGCCATAGATCAAAGGCCACAGAAAGTCTTTTGTTTCCTGTTCTAAGCAATGACAAGCACTTTACTTTCATAGGTTTTTCTGTTTGTGTTTCCTTTTCCAATTGCTGTAGAGCCTCTTTGGAATTATTCCTGGTCAGAAAGAGGTCACTTTTAATGTTTGGTTTTTGTAGATATCTTGACAGTGCTGTTCTGCAGACTACAATGCAATAGGCTATTTAAAGACACTATGTGATTGGTTTAATTAAGATGTATAGTTTATTTTTTACCATGACTGAATAGATCATTTTATTTCTTATGTTAAAATGAGAAATGGACACCAAAATGATTGATGTGTTATTTAATATTTAAATAAAAATGTTTTAAAATATTTTTGTTTTGTGTATTGTAACTTGATTCTGCCGGGCTTTTTCTTCTGAGAAGCTCTGACATATCAACTTCACTTATTTCTGTATGATTTGTGGATTTTACACTTCATTTAAAACTTAAGTCCATAGGATATTACTGGCATTTTTATTACATTACTAAATAAGAGGAATAGCTGTCTTAGAGGGATGGTAATTGAGCCTTTCACCTGTAGGTAATGTCAGAATCTAGTCCACATCTGTGGTAATCAAGTGATGGTATCTGACAGTACAGTGGTCTATGCAATGCAAATGGTTTAAGCTTGGTTCTGTTCCCAGTAGACAAGAATTTCATCCATGTCCCCTTGAGCTGAGAGAGGCCCTAGGCCGAGTAAGGCACTACAGTGAGCACAGAGGATTCTGGCATTTGTAGAGGTTCCATTTTTCCCTTCAATATTAACTTTTTAAATTTTAATTTGAGAAATTAATTTAGGAATGTAAATCATAATCTTCAAAAAGATTTGGGCTTAACTAGAGCACCAACAGTTGTAAGAGAATTTAACAGCTGCCTCTGAATTTTAAGTCAGTATTTTTAAATACAGTAAGTCATAAATAAGACTAGTTGGGGGTTATTTATTTAAAGATGTTCAGGAGAAAGCTGGCCTTTGCTTGTAACTGGTCATTTCTTAGCAAAGGCAACTACCATCTCTAGTTCGTAGTGGGACTGAAGCCAGGCTCCTCTCCGCTGAGATGGCTGCCCTCTCCCGACAGCATTCGCAGGTGGAAATGAGACTGCCCCCGCTAAATAGTGCTACCATCCACCATTGTTTCCAATGGGATTGAAGCTAGTGAAGATGGCTTTACCTACTTGCCATGTGTGATCCAGGCAGGAGACATGGGAAATGGGACGGAGTAGAGACTGGATGCAGGAGAATGTGGGGGTGCAGGAACAGACTGGAGACAGGAATGTGAAGGACAGGAATTTTAGGGGGCAGGGAGTAGGAAGGGCAAGGGAATGTGGGGCTGGGGAGGGGCAAGACAATGGTGTTAAGAAAGGAGTGGCTAGGCTGCCAGTTGTGCTACATATTGAGGTGTTCTGTCCATCAGGTGTCTCAAGTTTTGTTTTGAGATTGTTTCAGGAATGCAAGGTCTCAGCATTGAATCTTGCTTTTGGTGTCCCACAAACCGTGCCTTGGATTTGCAAAAGATTATTCTCCTGCCCTGGGAACTGAGGAGGAAGAGCTGCATAGCTTGCAGAGGACTACCAAATTGACCAGAAGATGGATATCGGCTGGAGAAAAGTTTGGTTTGTATCCTGTTTTCAGACAGCGAGAGATGCTGGCAGTCTTGATATGTCGCTTATTTGCATATGCATTTGGACTTAATAGAAGGCTGCAGGTTTCTATATGCATTTGCCTCTTCCAGTGCACACGCAGAAGTAAACTGCCAAAAATATTGTACATGTGTACACCTGGCTGTAATTTTGATGTGGCTGCATACAAATTTAGGCCCTGTGCCCCCATATAACCTTTTAAAAACTGGGCCTTTAAACGTATTTTTAATGTAAATTGGTCAAACAAAAATCCCAAGAGTCATCGTCCAGCAACTGAATGCAATGTTTATAGTCACATTATCCAGGTGAACACTTCACATGCGGCAAAGCATGAGAACTAGATCCTCAGCTGGTATAAATCAGTGTAGCTCCACTGACTTCAATTTATGCCATCTGAGGATCTGGTCCATGAGTGTGTAGAGACCAAAGCACCATGACTTGGTAGATCTGTGAAATAACAGTAAAAAAAAATTCTTAGCTCCCTGGACATAGTTTCCATGTATATAAAGTTTCACTGTCAGGGCTGGCCTACACTTT
Organism: Terrapene triunguis; assembly: GCF_002925995.2. Classification (NCBI taxonomy): domain Eukaryota; kingdom Metazoa; phylum Chordata; order Testudines; family Emydidae; genus Terrapene; species Terrapene triunguis. The sequence goes on from NW_020664381.1 coordinate 256,210, forward strand.
AAATCTATACCAGCAGCTACGGCGGTCAGGGGTGTGAGGATGACACCCCTAAAGACATAACTATGCTGACGCAGCCCCTAGGGTAGGCGTAGCTGTGCCACAGAAGAGGGCTTCTGTTGGCACAGCTTCATATACAAGTCCTGCCTTATCTCTAACCACCTTCATTGCACTAACCAGCATCACTCACTGTGCTGAGGCTGCCAGTGAAGAAGAATTGAATTGGTTTGGGGACCAAACTAACTTTCATCCATGTGGGGACTCGATCCAAAATGTGGCTAACAACACGTTGGCAGTGAAGGGCGGAGCTTAGCTTAAGCTGTTCTCTGTGCTGTATCTAGTCAGTGCAAAGAGAAATTCACTACTTCTCATTGCCATCAATCTAGCATTGATTTGATAGAGTAACGCCAATTTACACCAATTGAGGATCTGGTCCAATGGTCCTAAGCTTGGTATCCATCTAATGGTAGTGAAGAGGAAAAGCCTATTTCATCACTTGAACTGGTCCTGAGAATTTATAATCAATGGAATGACACTGCTTTATGACAGTTGAGGATCTGGCAATTTATGTGCAGTATTTACAGTGCATTGAGACCCTGCTTTGAAATGATTCCCAAAGGTGGACTGTTTCATCTTCAGCCTTGAGTCAATGAATTTTGATACATTCATGGATCTTTTCTATTATCATGCACTGGGCTCTTTATTTTTTTTACATTTATCTTATGTCCCTTTCCATGGATCTCTTGCGATTGGTTTTTGCCACTTCTGTGTTTATTTTGTGTTCAGGAGAACATTTGTCACAGTCAGGAGCTGGCAGGGATTTTACAAATTCCAGCCAAGTGCTTATTGTCTATCATGCTGACGACTTCTTTCAAATTCCCCTTTATAATAGCTAAACATAACCTAGCTGATTGTGTAAGATCATTCCCTTACTCCAGGGGAGGAAGGGAGCTTAGATCTACAGTCTCTGTTATTGCAAAACACCTGCGATATTTGCAAAAAAGCCCTGTACTTGTAAGCAACATCTTGCAAAAATTAGAATATTAAGCACCAGGTAGAGCTAAAAGTATAAATTGCAAGAAACAGTTTGATCTTAGCTTCCCTTTTCTGCCTGCAGAATCCCTGCAAACAACATTATTCTTGTATTTATTGGAATGTATTTGATCTTTTTGAACTTTTTTACTCTGGATTGAGAGGTAATATTCCAAATTTGAGCCCCGTTGCCTAGTTGTGATTGATCAGTTAGGTCTTATGGTATTTTTCCTATTCCAGTGAATGAATGTGCAAGCATCTCTACTGAAAATTTATAATTTGATTTCCAGCAATACTTACACATGTGGCTTTAAAATTCATTTTCCATTAACATTTTTGGCCTCTGCTGTTCATGAAAAGTGAACACCACAAGAACATGGGTGAGCCAAATTAATTAAAGTCTGAATGACCATTCAGACAATTATTTGCATGATCCACCTTACTCTAACTTTTGAGAAAGTGTCTGTGATGCAGTAGGGTACTTTCCTACAATTCTTTCTTTAGTTTTAAAAATGGTTTTAATGGGAACTAAACAGAATGAATTCAATTAAATCTGGAGGTGAACGGCTAAATCTTTAACTGTCCCAGAGAAGAAAAAGTTGCCAACTCACTTGTTTGGGCTCGATGCTCAAGTGGTTTTAAAGGGTTTCAGCAACACCTTCCTAATGGCTTTGACACAGGGAGGTGTGGTCTGTAGTTGTAGTTCTTAATTACCCAATCTTTATTGTGAATGATTTGGATATGTTCCTGATGTTTATGATGCACCCAAGGTATGTGGACTAATGAGTAATGCTCACGTGAGAGCAGAGGGTGAGAAACAACCTACTTGATGGGATTAGATGACATTTTCTCAAGCCATTGGGCTCGCTCATGTAAACTGGCATCTACTAATAGTGTGGTTTATTTAAATGTGTCTGACATGCCAACAGGGATGCAGGCACTATTTCGCTCATTTTGCCAAAAGAAGAAAGGGAAGTGGGGCGGAATTCAAGCTTGAGATGAAAATTAAGAATAGGGAGATACCTAGTTCCACTTGGTGTGTTTTGTGCTAGTGCAGGAGACAGGTCCCAGGCCACGATTTCTAAGAATGAATTAATCATTTGCAGTCCTCTCTATCATGAACTGCATGAGATTAATTGTATGAGTGATGTCAATGACAGATGCATTCTGGGATTTCTTAGTAACCAGGAAATTCCATGGGATTTTACAATGGAGGAGAGGTTTTTTTGGTAAAGTAATTTACAGTTACTTAGACATTGAATGGGACTCCTGCAAGCTGGCTAGCATTTCTGGACTTTAACTCTGTTTTGATTTCAGCTTTGCAGTTCATCTTTAAAAGGAAAATACTTATTTTGCTCAGCAGAGGAATTGTTAGCCCATCTGACTAGGACTGCTGTGGGACCAATCCCACGTCCATTAGGCTACCACCAACTTATATATTGCAGCATCAGGTCCATTGTATGTGACAATGTCCTAAATCTTTTAATTAAAATTAATATTTCCAAACTTACAAACTTCTTGGTGAAATGGTAGATCCATTTGTGATACCAGAAGTACAGAGATCCAGCAGCCTGAATTCTCTGTTCTGATTCAATGCCAGTTCAATACTAGAATGATAAAGTAATTGGCCAAATTCAGCCAATTTGGAGTAAGCAGGTGCAATGGGAATGGCAACTGACTACACAGCCTAGAATGTGGCACTAAATCTGGGTAATCCTAGTATCATAGCAACCAGGTAATAAGAGTCAGGTGATCAGAGTATATTGCTGTCTTAGAGCTGCTTTATTTAAATAGAGTGAATTGAGTTTTTCAACAGCTGGGGCTGGGCCATGTGAGCTTGGTAATAGCTAGAGGGATGAGCCTGCTGAGCAGGTGATATGGGCAGCACAGTTAACTTGCTTCCCTTTGTCAAAAGGCAATCCTGGCTTCTCTCGTGCTTTCCTGATGTGTGCCCCATTGTGAACTTTTCCAGTAGAGGAATTTCTGAAGCCTGCAGCACTTATGTGGCAAAATAGCTGGTCCCCAAACAGTAAACACAAACAAAAAGAAGTCTTTTCACTAGTTTTGCTGGCTCGCTCGCACATTTCAGGCTCTGCTTGAGTTAACCTGTTTCATGTGATTTAAATCCTTGATATGCCCATGTGGTCACTATGGGGGGGTAACTACATGTGGGCAGTATAGGGCAGTTACATTATTTTCAATTAGTGTTCAGTGCTTTCAAAACTTTTTACAATGTTCAGAGTTCTTCCCCAAGACAAATTTTACCTGTAAATTGCACTTAGTTACTTACTCCACAGCTCTCTGCTAACAAGTCTATGAACAAATGAATCTCTTAACTTTAACATTGCCCCAAATGGTCTCATGGAAACAAAGCTTGCTATGAAATGAAGCAACTTTCATCTGTGTGTGATCTGTGATCTTGGAGACTACAGTATTTCGCTTAGCTTTCTTAGTTGAATAAAAATTTCAGTTCTTTAATAAAAAACATTTAATTTCACCTGGTGTTCCCTTTGCCATATGGACCGTTAGATGAGCAAATGAGAGGAACACAATTTTTGATAGCATTCCGCAGTATTGTCTGTATGTAAAAACTCTTAGTCATTCCCAATATACTAAAACTCTCTGTAGCATCATCAAAATGTAATCCTGTTTAATTTCTAAAGCAGGGAGTTTTATTTTTCTTCAGATACTTACTGTGTGTTCTCTTTTCCTTTCTAAAGTGCCATCAATCCTATCCTTATCACCAAGTGGTTGAGTGTTTGGACTAATAGTTATTAAGAACTCATTGCCAAATTGTTGTTTCTCTAACTTGCCTCTGGAGTCTTAATCCAAGACAGCAGGGGCCACAGTTGAGATGACTGGGCAAATTAATTTGAGGGTCATGGTGGCCAGAGCTGAACATTGCAGCAGCCAGAGGAGAGCTGTCATATCAGGCTGTTCTAAATGTCATGGGCCCATATCCTCAGAGGTATTAGGTACCATTGCTTTCAATGGGTCATGGTCTGAGTGGGGACCAGTGTTTGTCTTCCCTGTCAGCTTCTGGCAGTGAGACAACAAGAGATCATATATTATAGCACCAGCCGCTAAAGAGGGGAGGCTAGTCTTGTCAAAATAGACTAATACATGTGAGGTCAAGTAGTCTCCATTGGCTGTTTCTCCATGTTAAGGAGGGCTGCAAGCATTGAACTTCACGTACTGCATTTAGAGCCTAAATTAGAGAGATTTCGCAGTACTAAGTATAATTATTTTCCCAGAAATAATAATGACAAAACCCATAAACTTTCCTTGTCCTAAGCACTCAGTGATTATTGCCTCTGGTCAGTGGTAGCTGGGGGCATGGCTACACTTGCAAATGTAGAGCACTTTGAGTTAAACCAGCCTTCGTAGAGCACAGTAGGGAAAGTGCTGCAGTCTGTCCACACTGACAGCTGCAAGCGCACTGGCCTGGCCACATTTGCGGCACTTTCAGCGGCATTGGGAGCGGTGCACTATGGGCAGCTATCCCACAGAGCACCTCTTCCCATTCTGGTGCTGTGGCTTATGGGAAGGGGGTGGAGAGTGCAGGGCATTCTGGGTCCTGTCCCAACGCCCAGTGATGCATTGGTTTGCATCCCAGCAATCCCTATGCTTCCGTCCACATTTGGCGCCATCCTTCAACATTTTTTGTGCTGCGCGCTCTGTCTTCCCTTTCGGTCTGCGGGAATGGAACCCGAACTGCTGAGGAATATGCTGACGAGTCTCGCCAGCACGTCACGTTTGGCAGTCGAGTTACTCCTTAAGATCCAAACTGACAGTGAGGATTCCGACGATGATAGCAAGTCGCGTAACGCGTACGACACGAGATTGCTTGTGGCATTCACGGACAGGCTCACCACCGTGGAACGCTGCTTTGGGGCTCGGGAAACAAGCACTAAGTGGTGGGATCACATCGTCCTGCAAGTCTGGGATGACGAGCAGTGGCTGCAGAACTTTCGGATGAGAAAAGCCACTTTCATGGGACTGTGTGAGGAGCTCGCTCCCACCCTGCGACGCAAGGACACGAGATTGAGAGCTGCCCTGCTGGTGGAGAAGCAGGTGGCTATTGCAATCTGGAAGCTGGCAACTCCAGACAGCTACCAATCAGTCGTGAACCAGTTTGGAGTGGGAAAGTCAACCGTTGGAATTGTGTTGATGCAAGTTTGCAGGGCCATTAATCGCATCCTGCTCAGAAGAACCGTGACTCTGGGTTATGTGCATGACATTGTGGCTGGCTTTGCACAAATGGGTTTCCCTAACTGCAGAGGGGCAATAGATGGGACGCATACTCCAATTCTGGCACCAGCCCACCTAGCCTCCAAGTACATTAATTGGAGGGGGTATCTCTCGATGGTTCTCCAGGCGCTTGTGGATCACTGCAGGCGTTTCATTGACATTAACATAAGCTGGCACGGAAAGGTGCATGACGCATGCATCTTTCGGAACACTGGCCTGTTCAGGAAGCTGCAAACCGGGACCTTTTTCCTAGACAAGAAGATCACCGTAGGGGAAGTTGAAATGCCCATTGTGATCCTTGGAGACCCCGCTTACCCTTTAATGCCGTGGCTCATGAAACCCTACACAGGGAGCCTTGACAGCAGCAAGGAGCGGTTCAACAATAGGCTGAGCTGGTGCAGAATGACTGTGGAGTGTACTTTTATTCGTTTAAAGGGCTGCTGGCGCTCTCTGTATGGGAAGCTGGACCTGGCCGATGACAACATCCCCGCGGTTATATCCGCGAGCTGTACCCTCCATAACATTTGTGAAGGGAAGGTTGAAAGATTCATTCAGGCATGGAACTTGGAGGTTCAACACCTGGAGGCTGAATTTGAACAGCTAGAGAGCAGGGCTATTAGAGGGGCCCAGCGCAGGGCTGCAAGAATTAGGGATGCCTTGAGGGAGAAATTTGAGGCTGAAAGCCACCTGCATGGGAGTGAAGTGCAGTGGTTCCAATGTTAGTAGGAATCTGTGTTTGCTACACTGACTTGCAGTGCCTGTTGCTTTCCGGGGCTAAGGTATCTTTTACTTTATGCAATAATAAAGAATGTTTTCAAACCAAAAAATCCATTTATTGAAAAGAAAATTCATTTAGTGAAAAGAAACACAACTGCTTGGGAAACAAAGAGCAAGGGGGTGTGGCTGGGGAATGGTACAATCACAGATTTGCGTATGTCCTGTTATCATACTCAGCCTTTCTGTCTGGAGTGCTGTGCACTGAGTGCTGCATTTCAGGCTGGCTATAGTGCATGGTGATGGGGGTTGAGTGCAGTGGGTAAGGGTCGTAGTTTTCAGGGCTGGGTGGTGAAGCTACAGGTGTTGGAGGCAGCTGATGGCGATAAGAACCCGGATGTTGGGGAAAGTGGGTTGGAGGTGACATGGGGGCACAAGAGAGAGAGTTTTGGGACAAGGGCTACGGGCGGGGGAGGGGGCACGGTAGTGCTCCGCCAGCATGGCTATGAGTGCCTGGATCGAGTCCGCTTGGCGCTCCATGATGCTTATCAGCTGATCTGTGCTTTGCTGCCGGAGCTCCGCGCTTTTGTGCTGGCGATCCTCATTCTGCTGGCAGATCCTCCTTTCACTCTCCCTCCACTCCTGCGCTTTTAGATTCTCATTAAGGGACTGCTGCATTACTTCATGCAGCATGTCTTCCTTGCTTCGATGTGGCCTCTTCCTAATTCTTTGGAGTCTTTCGGCCAGTGATAACATGGATGGCTGAGATCTCAAGGTTGCATCTGTAAAGGCAAAATGTAACACTTAACAGAGGCAGCACCAGACAGAGCAATGATTCCCCCATACTTAAGGGCAAGCACAGTCTACACAATAGCATAATTTGCCCGTCCCAAAGCGAGCGCACATAACCCATGGGAGCCCCAAAATGGTGAGTAAGCACAGCGTCAAGGGGGACTGATTGTTTCACGGCCGTACCGTCCTCTTGGGTTCTGTGCCTTGGGGAGAGCCAACAGCTGCAGAGGGCCCCTATACTGACCACTGTCCCCACGTTTTCCACAGGAGTTCGTCCTGGAAGATATCTTGCTGCTGAGGGTGACCTGGGAAGCAAGGGAGGGTCTTCTACTACAATGCGACTTCCGCCCTGGCCCATATGCAGCTTGCCTGTGTGCAGGGCCGGCGAAACACATTAGGTGACCTAGGCGGTCGCCTAGGGCGCTAACATTTGGGGAGCAGCGACCGTGGTGGCCAGATCTTCGGCATTTTGGGGGCGCGACCTTCCGCCGTCTCTGTCGGGGGCAGCATTTCGGGGGTGGGACCTTCCGCCGCCTAGGGCGGCAAAAAAGTTGGCGGCGCTCCTGCCTGTGTGCAGCAATAGTCCCCCCGCCCCTCAAGGCAGAGTGGCCCAGTCATGTTAGCATGACTGGGATAAGGACCACAGTGGCTCTCCCAAGAAACCTGCGCAAGCGCATTCCCCAATTTCTGGATGAGACCTTTGAAGAGATCACTGAGGCCGATTACCGCGATGTGAGAGAGCACATCAATGCCCTATTCTGCATCTAGGCATGCATGCAGCCCTAACCCTCCTTGCCCCAAGAGTCTGCACCGAATAACTTCCTTCCCAAAATAAAAGCCGCTTACCGGGAACCTCCTCTAGTGTTTATCCTTCCCCAAGCACCGGATGCCGCAACTGGCTACCTTCCTCCTGGTTGAGAACAGTTTCTGACTGCATGCATCTAGGGATTCCAGGTTGTCTTCCTCCTCCTCAGCACCCTCGCTCCCGCTTTCCTCCTCCTCCTGCCTTGTTGAACTGGGCTCTGAAGTGTCCATGGTGGTCCTTGGAGTGGAGGTGGGGTCGCCCCCAAGTATCGCATCCAGCTCTTTGTAGAAACTGCAGGTCGTGGGGGCATCACCGGAGCATCTGTTTGCTTTGCGGGCTTTGTGGTAGGCATTCCGCAGCACCTTCGCTTTAACCCTGTACTGCTGTGCGTCCTGGTCATGGCCCCTTACCTTCAGGCAGATATCAAGGGACATAATGGAATCGTAATTCCTACAGCTGGAGCGCAGCTGGGACTGGACAGCTTCCTCCCGGCAAACACTAATGAGATCCAGCACTTCGCCATTGCTCCATACTGGGGATCGCCTGGCACGTGGAGGCATGGTCACCTGGGAAGATTCACTGAGAGCACTCCACGCCTGGCTGAGCAAACAGGAAGGGAATTTTCAAAATTCCCAGAGAATTTAAAGGGCGGGTCTGATGGTTGGTCACCTGAGGGCAAGGCAGAAGAGTTCAAAGTGATGACCAGAGTGGCTAGAACAGTTATTGTGGGATACTTCTGAAGGCTGATCAGAGCGCATTAACAGACCAGGGCGTCCACACTGGCGCTGTGGCACTCCAGCGGGGGGGGGGGGCATCAAATGTTATTCCACTCGCCGACGTGGATTACCAGGAGCGCTCTAGCCGCAGAGTCCAGGCGCTCTACATGCCTTGCCAGTGTGGACGCGTCGTGAGTTAGAATGCACGGGGCTGCTTTAATGCACTCTAACTCGCAAGTGTAGCCATACCCTGGTAATGAGGGGTTAGTGGGGCTATCTATGTCCCGCAAATGAAATCTCTTCTTTCTTTAAAGAAACAACCAATCCAGGTGGCAGATGCATAATTTATTTTCCTCCTCCTCTCCAGCAGCACAATGGAGAGGGCATTGAGGTGCTGAGAAACGGGGGGTGAGGGGTGGGAAAGGGGCGTGGGAACTTTGCTGATTCTAGTCACTTCAGTGCAGAACCTCAGAGGGCAGTCAGGACAAGGTGGGTTTATCCCCTTTGAGACTCCTCGCTCCCGTGAACGGATAGAGCAGGGCTGAGATCAGAACCTGCTCAGAGCCTCTCTTCCCAGTCCTCTTTGAGGCTGAAGATTTGCTCCAAAGTGTTTGAGTTCAGGTGCCACCCCTAGTTCAGGGCCAACACCAGGGGCCCAAGTAGGAGCAAGCTGAGGGAAAGGGAGCAAGGAGCTAATCAGCTTATGTTTGCAAGGAAGCGGCAGGTAAGAGTCTGTGACTGGGCAATAGAGGGGCCCATGACCTGGTGAGGAGGTGGGGAGCAGAGAAAGAGGGGGAGGGGCTAGCTGCTCATTTTCAGGAGGTGGCAGGGGAGCAATGGTGGCAATTTCCACAGAGGAGTGATGGCAGTGGGGGGAGGGATAGAGCCTCCAATTGGTTAGTTAATTGATTTTTTTTTTTCACTTGGGAGATCGGAAATGCTGTGTGTGGGAGAGATTATTTTAGGGGGAGGAAAGGTGAGGAGAAGCATCCAATCTCTAGCCTCAGCCACACTAATTATTTTGGGCACCAGCAACTGCTGCCTCTTGCTGGCATCACACGTAGGGAGAAGCAGGAGCTGTGTCATTTGGGTTAGGCCACCTGCCACTGAGAATTTCAAAGGGAGATCAATTCTACTCTGAGGGGAAGAAGCGCATAAGCTTAGCTTTCTTTTAAAAGTAGAGACACCCCAGGTGGATGAGGTAATATCTTTTAGGGGACCAACTTTTGCTGGCAAGAGAGACGAGCTTTTGAACTAGGCTGAGCTCTTCTTCAGGTCTGGGAGAGGCAACTGGAGTGTCCCAGCTACGTACAAATACTGCAAACGACTTTAGAAGTAAAGTTCAAAAGATATGGTGCTGGTTCTAAGGGGGCTGCAGTTTATGCAACTGTGTGGTTATGAGGGCCCAGTAGAAAGTATCTGGTCTGTTGGTAGTTTTGTTTGGTTGTTTTTTGAAGGCAAGACTATCACTGCTTTTTGGCAACGGTGAACATTGTCAGCTAGTGGAGAGAGCGAGGTTTAGATTATATAGTTTCTAAAGGTTTAAATTATATAGTTTCTAATTCCTCTGTTTAATCACAACCACCTAGGAGGCACTTTACCTCAGTAACACTCCCAGCTGGAGTCCAGATGAAGCCAATTATTCTGACAAACAAGCAAAACCAGAAAAGCTCCAAAGCTGGTGCCCTGGCTCTAGATAGACGATTATTAACTTTAAAAACCAGCCAACAAACACACATATTCCAGCCCTGCTCCCTCACCCTGTAAATACAGTGGAGGGAGGGGGGTGAGGTGTGTGTATACATCAAAGCCAAAATCTATGGGCTGTGGGAGGCATAGCGTGCACTCAGATGTTCCAAAATAGGAGTTGTCATTCACTTACACCATAGGTCACTATGATCCCACAAAGCTCCAATGTATTGTACGCAACATAGAAGTGGACACACCCTGAATTTCCTACAACACTCTGCTGGCTAAAAGTCATATCAAAGAAATTATGGATGGAAACTGCCTATTAGGTCATCCGGACCATTCCTTATTCCCTCCAGTCTAGTCCATTTTCCAGTACTTGGTGCAGTCCATTGTTCAAATGACTCAAGCTTCTGCTGCTTCCCTTTCACAGTCTAATAGACCTCACTGTTAGGATTTTTCCCCCCTAATATACATTCTAACGATTCTTTTGCTTGACTTGTTAGTTAATCTTTGTATGGCACATTGAAGTTAAACTGCAGAAGTGTGACATTTATTCATTCAGTTGCTCCTTCTTATACCCTTTTGCACTACCCTATCCATCTCCTTTCTCCTTGTTTATCATATCATATTACTCTCCCGAGGCCCGATCAAGCTCCCACTGAGATCTACTGATGGACTCCCATGGACTTCAGTGATGGTTGTATCAGGGCCCTTAGCTACAAGAATATATTTCCATCCGAGATGCTGATCAGTTGAATAAACCACTTGAGCTTTGATATTATTACAATGAGAATACTAAATAAAAAGTGATAGTAATAAACCAGTGTGAGCCTGGTAGTAAGAAAAATCCCATAGTTAACTGCCCAAGATGAATAGGTGTGGATGAGAAATTTAAACTCTTTGTTGAAATTTTGTTTTAAAATTATCTTTCCCCTTCCTCCCCCCCTTAAAACACTCAGATATTAAACAAACAAAAAATAGCATTAATGAAAAATTCAGATTGCAAATTTGCCACTAATGAGACAGGAAATTAAAAATAAACATTACATTTCCCCTGGAAACATTAACTTGCCCCATTCCACATTTTGTGCATTTTATGCAGTCGTTATAACAAATGATCCTGATTCTTATTTACAGTTCTGGCATTGGTATAAATGTAATTCATGTGCACTTTGAGGACTCTACTCTGGTCAGATTGCTAACATGCTGAAGTTTACATTTAATAAGTAAAAGGGGAAACAGAAAATGCTGTAACTGAACAAGGTGGCTGAGTTCACATTGTCAGAGCTATTTTAATTTTGGAGAATTTTGAGACCATAATAGTTGATCTTGAATCTTAACAGTAGAATAGGACTATGTAAATTTAAAAACTAAAAAAGAAGATAATTTTGCATCTGCTAATGATGTTTTCTAAGCTGCACCACCAATGTTTGAAGGCTGCTTTTGCAGAGACTTCAGGCGATTTGGCTGAAAGTGGTGATGAGATTATAATGAGCTGGGTCTGGCATGATTGACTGAACAGGCATAATGACATGTTCTTGATTACATTAATGGCACTGTATACATTAATTTAGGATGATGCTCATGTGAAGAACATTAGTTACTGGCTTAATTAAGAAATCTTCAATCATATTTTTAAATGCACTGCAAAGTTCTCTTGTTTCTATCAGATGATGTCAACTCCTGCTGCACCTATACCTGTTATTTTAGGAGAGGCTTCAACGCCTCTTCAAAGTCCTAATCAACTGAAGCTGCCCTAGCACATCCAGATTCTTCCCACCTACTTCAGAGAATCTGGTGAACTGTAGGGCAGCCTTTGTTGCTTATTCTAATTAGTTTTATCAGTCCCACAGCTTTGAAGTGTGGCCTCCTACATGTGACAGCTGGGGGCCTCCTCAGCAGTGCTATATTGTAATAATGCAGGGCTGCATGCACAAACTTCAGAACTGGTCAAAAAGTCATGATTATTTTTCACTAAATAAAGAAAGAAAACTGCAAAATATTTTTTCAGCAGATTTTCAAAAAGAATGATTTTGTTTTATATGAACATTTCCACAATTCTTTTTTTAGGTTTGTTTGGTTTTCATTATCACACCTTTTTCTTTTTTTCTGCTCCTGTATTCCTCCCACTCAGGCCACTGAAAAAGAGGCTTTGAAGAAGAGGGAAGCAAAAACTGAAAAATCAAAATTTGTTTTGTTTTGGGGTTTCATATTAAATAAAGGTTTAAAATAAATTGATGGGGGTTTTGTGTGTTAAATTTTTCATGTAAGAAGGCCTTTTTATGACAAAAGAATGACCACCTCAAACAAAGATACAGTACCAAAGTCATCAGTGAACACTCATCAGTACAGTGTGGGAAACAGAACTTACCCCTGTCAACCTCTGACACACACTTGAGCGAAAGGAAACTAGCCATTAATTCTCTCATATTGGACTTGTACCATCTTTGCTACCGTCCAATCAGATCTGATTCAACCTACCAGTGAACAGAGGTGTACGCTCACTAGTTCAGTTCTTTGCACTACTCACAGTTTTGAGCTCTCCTCTTTTGTTGTTGGAAGCCACTGAAAGATTAAACACACTAAGTTTTCATTAGGCTCCATGGAGATATTTAATAAAATACAAATGCTACTAGCTTCCTTATCAACTTTTCAAGGTCACCTGCGCAATCTGTCCCTACAGCTTTTGCCTTGCCTTCTCTTTAGAGCAGGGGTCGGCAACGTTTGGCACACGGCTCGCCAGGGTAA
>NW_020664381.1:273956-413914 GCF_002925995.2 Terrapene triunguis
CTATTCAAATATGTTTTGTAAATGGTATACTGACCTGCTCAAATAATGGCTCTGTTTAAAAGCCATTGACAGCCCATGGGAAATGATAAAACATTCATTTTATTAAGAGATATTTCTGGAACATAGGAAATCATACCGGATCATCTATCCAATATCCTGTTTCTGATAGTGGCCAGTACTGGCTGCTCAGCGAAAGGTGTGAGAACCCAAGAAAAGGCAGATGTAATCTGCCCTGCATGACAATCTCATCCTAATCCCTAATAATTGGAGATTTGCTTAAACCAAGAAACATGAGGTTTTATCTCTTTTCAAATACTCTCTTTGTCAGCATTAACAATAACAACTATGGATATTCTGGATATGCATTTAAATGTCTAATCCCTCTTGGAATTTTGCTGAATTTTTGGCCTCAATGTCATCATGAGACAATACATTCTATAGTCTAAGTACGCGTTGTGTGAAAAAGTATTTCCTTCTATCTGTTTTGAATTTGCCACCTTTCAATTTAATAGAATATCCCCTTGTTCTTGTGTTGTGCAAAAGGGTGAACAGAATCTCATGATCTACCTTCTCTCTGCCATTCATTATATTTTATACTTTTATCATGTTCCCTCTTACTCATTTCCTTTCTCACGTAAACAGTCAGTCTTTTCATCTGAGAGTTTTTTTATGCCCTTAATTATTCTCATCACCTTTCTCTGAGCCCCCTCTATCTAACTGAAATATCCTTCTGAGATGTGGTGACCAATGCTGCATATAGTATTCTGGGTGAGGCCATGCTATTGATTTATATAATGGCATTATAATATGTTCAGTTTTATTCTCCATCCTGTTTCTTATACATCATAACATCTTGTGGTTTTTTTGCCCGCAGCTGCACATTGAGCAGAAATGGTCATTGAACTGTCGACAGAGGTGCCCTGGCTCCTTTCCTGAGCTGATATAGATAATATAGAACCCTGTTCTGCTTGTGGGGCCTGATCCAAAGCCCATTCAAATGAGTGGGAGTCTTTCCATTGACTTCAGTGGGCTTTGGATCAGGCCCACATGGGGTGTATTGTCTATATTTCTTTCCCGCTGTTTTTTACATAACATAAGAACATAAGAAAGGCCATACCGGGTCAGACCAAAGGTCCATCTAGCCCCGTATCCTGTCTACCGACAGTGGCCAATGCCAGGTGCCCCAGAGGGAGTGAACCTAACAGGCAATGATCAAGTGATCTCTCTCCTGCCATCCATCTCCACCCTCTGACAGACAGAGGCTAGGGACACCATTCCTTACCCGTCCTGGCTAATAGCCATTAATAGACTTAACCACCATGAATTTATCCAGTTCTCTTTTAAGCTCTGTTATAGTCCTAGCCTTCACAACCTCCTCAGGTAAGGAGTTCCACAAGTTGACTGTGCGCTGCGTGAAGAAGAACTTCCTTGTATTTGTTTTAAACCTGCTGCCTATTAATTTCATTTGGTGACCCCTAGTTCTTGTATTATGGGAATAAGTAAATAACTTTTCCTTATCCACTTTCTCCACATCACTCATGATTTTATATACCTCTATCATATCCCCCCTTAGTCTCCTCTTTTCCAAGCTGAAGAGTCCTAGCCTCTTTAATCTCTCCTCATATGGGACCCATTCCAAACCCTTAATCATTTTAGTTGCCCTTTTCTGAACCTTTTCTAGTGCCAGTATATCTTTTTTGAGATGAGGAGACCACATCTGTACGCAGTATTCGAGATGAGGGCGTACCATCGATTTATATAAGGGCAATAATATATTCTCAGTCTTATTCTCTATCCCCTTTTTAATGATCCCTAACATCCTGTTTGCTTTTTTGACCGCCTCTGCACACTGCGTGGACATTTTCAGAGAACTAGCCACGATGACTCCAAGATCTTTTTCCTGACTTGTTGTAGCTAAATTAGCCCCCATCATATTGTATGTATAGTTGGGGTTATTTTTTCCAATGTGCATTACTTTACATTTATCCACATTAAATTTCATTTGCCATTTTGTTGCCCAATCACTTAGTTTTGTGAGATCTTTTTGAAGTTCTTCACAGTCTGCTTTGGACTTAACTATCTTTAGCAGTTTAGTATCATCTGCAAACTTTGCCACCTCACTGTTTACCCCTTTCTCCAGATCACTTATGAATAAGTTGAATAGGATCGGTCCAAGGACTGACCCTTGGGAAACACCACTAGTTACCCCTCTCCATTCTGAGAATTTACCATTCATTCCTACCCTTTGTTCCCTGTCTTTTAACCAGTTCTCAATCCATGAAAGGACCTTCCCTTTTATCCCACGGCAGCTTAATTTACATAAGAGCCTTTGGTGAGGGACCTTGTCAAAGGCTTTCTGGAAATCTAAGTACACTATGTCCACTGGATCCCCCTTGTCCACAGGTTTGTTGACCCCTTCAAAGAATTCTAATAGATTAGTAAGACACGATTTCCCTTTACAGAAACCATGTTGACTATTGCTCAACAGTTTATGTTTTTCTATGTGTCGGACAATTTTATTCTTAACTATTGTTTCAACTAATTTGCCTGGTACAGACATTAGACTTACCGGTCTGTAATTGCCGGGATCACCTCTAGAGCCCTTTTTAAATATTGGCGTTACATTAGCTAACTTCCAGTCATTGGGTACAGAAGCCGATTTAAAGGACAGGTTACAAACCTTAGTTAACAGTTCTGCAACTTCACATTTGAGTTCTTTCAGAACTCTTGGGTGAATGCCATCTGGTCCCGGTGACTTGTTAATGTTAAGTTTATCAATTAATTCCAATTTTCTTATTCCTAGGGAAATTTGCATGAAAATTAATTACTTGAATCTCAATCTGTGCTAGAGGTTATATAATAAAACAAGTGCCATAAATGCTTGTTTCTCTGAGCAGACAGATTAGCCACTGGGCCAATGGGGCCCATGCCCAGGGGCCCCGGCCAATTGGGGGGCCCCTGGAAAAATGGGCACCCCCATGCCTCGACACACTCCCCCTGCTGGGCTGGCGCACCTGCCAGGGAACAGGGGAAGCTCCCGTGCCCTGACCCAGCTCCCTGGCAGGAATAATTGATGGGGGCAGGGACAGGTGGTGGGGGGGAAGCCCCTGGGCCCCGACCCCATTTCCCCAGCAGGAGCGCCGGGGCGCGGGGACTGCAGGCAGAAGGAGTGGGGAGGGGCCCCCACTTGCTCTGGCCCAGGGCCCCACAGACCCCTAATCCGCCTCTGCAGCCACTACTGACTGGGACCCAGTTGAAACTGAGGCTTGTGTGGACAGGGAGAACCGCACCCTGAACTAAAGCACTTTATGCTGCTACTACCTGCTATTGCTCACATGCTGCTTGGTAGGATGCAGCCGTTTCTGCACAGACATTATCATCCACAACAATTAGGTTTCACTGTTGGGCAGTCGACAAGGGACACTGTCCATATCCTCTTGCTTCTGGCTGAGCTGCACCAAGAATGTAACCGATTACTTTATGTGGCATCAAAGAGGTTTTTGATTCAGTCAACAGGTCAGCGCTTTAGCTTGCACTGAAAGGAGTTGCCATTCCAGATATTCTACTAAATCTGGTGGGTGTTCTACATACTGGTACTGGTGCAACAGTGAACATTGGTTCATGGCTTTTGTTGCGGTTCTACACAACCTCTTGTGTGCATTCTCACCCCAGCACTATTCTGTTAAGCTATCAACTGGATACTAGGACTTGCCACTCCACGTGTCAGAATCAAGGTTGGTCAAGAAGTGTTCACCTACCAAGACTAGGAATAGTGCTGCCTGCCCTATGGGGTTGAACAGCTCATAGATTCATAGATCCCAAGGCCAGAAGGAACTGTTGTGATCATCTAGTCTGACTTGTATAACACAGGCCATAGAACTTCCACAAAATAAGTCCTAGCACATACCTTTTAGACAAACAACCAGTTTTGGTTTAAAAAAATGTCAGTGATGGAGAATTCACTAACCCTTGGTAAATTGTTCCAATGGTTTAGTCTCTAAGGTGCCACAAGTACTCCTGTTATTTTTACTCACACTGTTTCAAATGTACGCTTTATTTCCAGTCTGATTTTATCCAGCCATTGGATCATGTTATACCTTTCTCTGCAAGGTTGAAGAGCCCATTATTAAATATTTATTCCCCATGTAGATATTTATAGACTGTAATCAGATCACCCTTTAACCTTCTCCTTGTTAAACTAAATACATTGAGCTCCTTGCATCTATCACTATAAAGCATATTTTCTAACCCTTTAGTCATTCTTGTGGCTCTTCACTGAACTCTCTCCAGTTTAGCAACATCCTTCTTGAGTTGTGGATACCAGAGCTGGACACAGTATTGCAGCAATAGTCACACCAGTGCCAAATACAGAGATAAAATAACCTCCCCACTCCTACCTGAGATTGTCCTCTTTATGCATCCCAGGATTGCATTAGCGCTTTTGGTCACAGCATCACATTGGGTGCTCATGTTTAGCTGATTATCCACCACAGCCCCCAACTCTTTTTCAGAGACACTGCTTCCCAGGACAGAGTCCCCCATCCTGTAAGTATGGTCTACATTCTTTGCACCTATGTGTGTACATTTACATTTAGCCATATTAAAACACATATTGTTTACTCTTGTCCAGTTTACCAAGCGACCCAGATCACTCTGAATCAATGACCATTCCTCATCTTTATTTACCACTCCCTCAATTTGTGTGTCATCTGCAAACTTTATCAATAACAATTTTATGTTTTCTTCCAGGTCATTGATAAATGTGTTAAATAGCACAGGGCCAAGAAACAGTCCCTGAAGGACAGCCACTGGAAACACACCTGCACGATGACCATTTCCCATCTACAACCACTTTTTAATACATGTAATGTGTGCCATATTTATTTTAGATTGTTCTAGTTTTTTCATTAAAATATCATGTGGTATTAAGTCACACACTTTCCAGAAGTCTAAGTATATTACATCAGCACTATTACTTTTATCAACCAAACCTGTAATCTCTTAAAAAAAAAAAGATATCAAGTTAGTATGACAGGAGCTATTTTCCATAAACCCATGTTGATTTGCATTAATTACATCACCCTCCTTTAGTTCCTTATTAATTGAATCCTATATAAGCTGCTCCATTATCTTGCCTGGGATTGATGTCAGGCTGACAGGCCTCTAAATACCTTGGTCATCTCCCTTACGCTTTTAAAAATTGGTATATTAGCTTTCTTCCAGTCTTCTGGAAATGTCCCAGTCCTCCGAGGCTTAACTGAAAATCAACATTAATGATCCAATGAGCTCCTCAGACCGCTCTTGTAAAACTCTTAGATGCAAGCTATATGAACCTGCTGATTTTAAAATGTCTAACTTTTGTAGCTTCTGTTTAACATCCTCCAGAGATACTAATTCACCATATGGTGAAACTATATCATCTTTTTTTCACCAAATACAGAACAGAAATATTATTGAATATTTCTGCCTTTTGAGCATTATTATTGATAGTTCTACCATTGCCCTCTAGTAATGTACCAATTGTCAGGGCTCTTTTTGTTCCTATTATATTTTAAAAACTCCCCACCCCTTTTTTGTCCATAATTCCGCCGGCCATAGATTTCTCTTTGTGTCCCTTTGCTTCCCTTATCAATTTTCTATTATTCCTAACTTTCAGATTTGTATTCATTACTGTCAACTTTCCCTTTCTTCCATTTGTTATATATTATTTTTTAATTTTATAGCTGCCTTCACTTCCTCAGGTAGCGTTTTTAACCAACACAGCCTTATTCCTCAGTTGTGAGATTGTGTTTTTTTGGGTGTCTACTAAGTGATTCCCAATTATCATTCATACTTTTCGGATTAAATTCTTCTCATGCCAGAAGACCAAGGTCCAAAATCTCTGAGGTGGGCCACCTGAACTCTGGGGTCAGGTGGAGTTGAATAGTGGTGAAAGCATCGATGAGTTCATCTGCCAAGGCTGCAAGCAGAGTTCAAAAGGTTGCAGAAAACTGGACATTCTTTGATGAATAGGTCTTTCTGCCTCCTGCATGAAATCTATGTCTTGCTTATGGAAGTAAAAATATCTTTGCACTGAGACAAAGTCCAGGAGCTAGCAAACCTGTGTACTGCCTGTATTGCTATAGGGGTCAGAAACCTGGACCCTTTTAGTAGGCACACTTGGAGTGGCTAGAGACATTCCATATATGCTGTCAGTGCCAAATCCTGCAGATAAGGTGGTTTGACTTTGTGCAAAATGTCACAATCTCACAGAGATCTGGCCTTCCTTCATTATAGTCAAAAGTGCCATTGCCAGCTCTGTGGTCATGTTGCCAGGATGGACAAAAATACACCAGCAAACCATATTGAAATACATTGACATGTGAAGGGGTGCATGCCCTGACACTACCTGGTGTCACTCATGGGGCCATCCCAGAGACGTGTGAATTTGAAGGACTGAGCCAGATCTGGGAATTTCACTATACAATGCCCGATCATCATGCCATGGTCACTCTGCTGCAATGATCTTCAGTAGACTATACATGTTTGATTATGATGGGATCTGGCTTGAGGTTTGGGTGAAGGTTAAGGATGTTCTTTATTTTATCTGAACTTGTTCATTCATCCTAGTGAAAACAGGATCAGAGTATTTTGAACAAGTCCATTTTCTCCCACTGCTCCTTATCCCCTATCTGAAGCTATAATCCTCAGAGTCACCACAATTGGTTGCTATAGTAGTGACTGAAAACACAAATGGAGGATTATGGTTTCAGGTGAGAAAAAGGTAGCAGGAGCAGACTAGGTCCTAAAATCCAGTTCTACTCTGAAGAGCAACACTACAAAGATGGCATCGTAGGGCTCAATGTTCATTGTCTTTAGATCAGAGCTTTTAAGTTTACAAGTAATTTATGGGGTTCTTTTTCTTTCCAGGTCCACAAATGCAATCTGGAAGTCTAGCTGTATTCTCTCCTCCCCATATCATCAACACCTGAAACAGTTAAAAATTCTGTTGATAAGTGAGCCAGAATAGAATCTGACTGATCCTCCAAAAGCCCTATTGGGCCAGCAGTGCTAAAATGAGTGGGAAAACATGTACTGGAAGCTTGTTTTGCCACTAAAGTAAGAAGGCGAGGCTGTAAAAACTGACTTAAGCTAAATCGAAATAACACACTTTGATCCAAGATAAGAATTTTCCCACACACACACCTACACTGCTATAACAGAAAGTTTTGTTATTTTGGCTGTACTTTCTCTGTAGACCAGCTCTTACTCACATTCAGAAATTACCTCATTCTGGTAGTCCTCCCTTCATTACAATGGCACTACTCAGGGAGTAAAGTACTACCTAGAGTGAGTAAGGGTGACAGAATCTGTGCCAAAATATCTTAAGCCCTGTGTACCCTATAGTGCCCTATAGTGACATGTGGATGAGTACAGGTCTGGTGGTAGTCTCTCAGATGAGATGGTGATGGATGCATTATAAAAACCTCGATAGTTATTATTATTCGTGCTTACTTAGACAATCATCTTGCAAAATGTTATACTAAAAAGCATGTGGAGAATATAGCACAGTTTGGTTAGCTAGGGTCTGGAAATAAACCTTTCTGCCCACGCTGCTCAGGGAAACTATGCTAGAAATAATTATACTTATACATAGTTGTTCAAAACTGGCTGTTGCTAGCACAGTTTTAACTGTAGTACAGACAGGACTTTCTTGCCCAGTGGGAGGAATGGGTCATGTAGGAAGTTTGCTTTTGTCTCTAGACTGATGATATTTAGATCAAAGTTCTGCAGGCGGATTTGCTCTGGATGGTGGAATTTCCCTGCTCTGTGTACCAGGTGAATCACTTTATCACTTGCTTTCTTCTCAGCCCCATACACTATAGAAAGTTAGTCATCAAAACTCCTGCTTTCTTTAATTGCCACAAAATCTGTAACCCCTGGTGTGCTCTGTTTGGAGCATGTGGATGCTAAACAGCAACAACAACAAAGAAGAAGAAAAGGAGAGGGAGGGAACAGAGCTGCCACCACATCATAAACATTTCTAACACTGAAGTGGGTTCTTAATATGAGACAAACTGCTCTGGGTTAGGTTGTTTAGTTTTAAGAACTCTTGAAGTTTGGCTTTTGGGGGTGGATAGAGAAACACCCGAGAAGAAATAAGCAGCTGCTTTCTAAAAAAGCAGGTGATGTGTGTTCAGTTTTTAAAAAAAGTCAATCTTGTAGGTAATTACTAAGGGTGTCTCTGCACAGCAAGTGAACGTGTGACTGCAGCACAGGTGGCGTAGCCATGCTAGCCTTAATCTCACTAGTACAGGTAACAATAGTAGGGTAGACGTGGCACCATGGGCTAGCCTCCTCAGTACAAACACAGGTTCTCTGGCAGGCTTGTACTTGTTTTACTAGCCTGGGCTGAAGCCCATGCCATTACATCTGTACTGCTATTGTTACCCACGCTAACTACATTAAAGCTAGTTAGGTTATGCCTATCGCTGCTACACTCACACCTTGCCTTGCAGTGTAGGCAGGAGTTATGTGGAACTGGTAAAAAAATAAAAAGTTACTTGAAGTAATAGGGTTAAAAGCGATAATTATGTAAACAAGTGTGAAATCTGAGCAATTGCAGCAGGGCACAAGTTAAAGCTGCTGGAAGTTAGTAGTTCAGAGAAGCAGTTTCAAACTGAAATAAAGATTTTAAGTCTGTAAATCCATGCCCAAAGCTTTCCTCCTCCCCAAAGATGGCTGCCACTGCATCCCAGGTTACTGGGAGCTTCTTATCACAAAACCTGGACGCTACTGAATTAGAACTACGTATTTTATTGATCAAGTCTGCTCTACACCGCAATTTTTAAATAATTGTTCTTAACTTATAGTAGCACCCAAAAGGTGCTGGGCACAGTCCTTGTTACAATCTAAAGACACAGAGAGTAAGGGTAGGGGAGAAGCAAAGTGATCAGGATAATGCTGGACATTGCCTCTTATTAGTGTTTTGATTTTGCTTTTTAAATTCAGTTGTCCTCATTTTCTGTAGGCATTGCTGCAGAAGTGAACTTTTAATAGTGATTTGAAACTCCTGAACTCCTGCCTCAGCATTGTAAAATCAGGAACGAATTGTGGGGCAATCTCTTCTTTGGTTGTTCCCAAATCCTGCTCAGGAGATGTTCTGTCTAGTGCTCTCATCCTTGTACCTCACAAGAAACCAAATGCTAAAAAAGATTAATGTTTGTCCTGATAGTGATATGTGATGTCTTGATATACTGTTGTCACTCATAGAATCATAGAATATCAGGGCTGGAAGGCACCTCAGGAGGTCATCCAGTCCAACCCCCTGCTCAAAGCAGGACCAATTCCCAACTAAATCATCCCAGCCAGGGCTTTCTCAAGCCTAACCTTAATAACCTCTAAGGAAGGAGATTCCACCACCTCCCTAGGTAACCCATTCCAGTGCTTCACCACCCTCCTAATGAACCTCCCTCATCTCCCAATGCAGTGCAGTATTGCCATAGGAAGATTGCACTGGGCTCAGTGTGTAGGTTGTATAATGACCAGGGCCGGCTCTAGCGTTTTTGCTGCCCCAAGCACAAAAAAAAAAAATCCGCGATCCCGATCAGCAGCAATTCAGCGTCAGGTCCTTCGCTCCCAGAGGGAGTGATGGCCCCGCCGCCGAATTGCTGCCGAACAGCCGGACATGCCGCCCTCCTCTTCATTGGCCGCCCCAGGCACCTGCTTGCTACGCTGGTGCCTGGAGCCGGCCCTGATAATGACCCTCCACCACAATTCATCAGTAGGGACAGAACCAGAATGACTGAGTACAAACAGCAAGGCCCAGATCCTCAAAGGTATTTTGGTTTCCTAACTCCCAATGGAAGCGTGTTATGCTTGGGACAGTATCTAAAAAATATATGAGTGTTCTGTAAAGTGCAGTTCTTCTCTGAAAAGTCACTTATTTATTGATGCATGATCTCCCCATCAACAGTGTTCATTTTACAAGTAAAAAAATATATTTTTTTTTAAAAGCCACCAACACTGCTCTGGGCTCTGAGTCACACTAAGTTCTTTCCATCGTGCTCATCACCAGTAATAAAGGTTTTGCTGTCCAGATTAGGACCTGACTGACACTTGGGCAAGCCATTGTCTCCAAATTATACCCTAGTGACACCTGTGCACACCCATTGCCACCAGGGTTTTTACAGGTGTCATCAGTTGGAAATTGGAAAACAATCCAGTTGATGCGCAAGGGGAAAGAGAATCCACACTCACTCTGTCTTAGTGGTGCTGGCTCTGCGGGGCTAACTGAAGTAAAAAAGCAAAACATACCCCCTCACCTCATTTTGATCATTAAAGTCAGCTGATATGATTATACACTTAGGGAGCAGATCCTGCAAGTGGCATTTTTATATAGTCAGTCTTCAGAGTAAAATCAAACTTTAGTGACCCTGGAATGGAATAGTATCATCAGAGGGATAGCTGGCAACTCTACGAGACGAGGGTCATTCCTACTATGCGTTGTTTCTTTCACAAGGTCAGTATAGGTATACAGGATGTGTAGTATAGCTGGGTAGAATTTTTGTGAACGTTCTAATCTTTTTGTTAACACCTCAGTATTTTCAATGGAAAGTTCAAATTTCCCCTGGAGAGCAGACACTTTTCACAAACATGTGTTTAATTTAAAACCCAATTTTCTGTTGAAAAATAGTTTAGATGGAACATTTTCAACTAGTCCTACCCATGGACTTGACTTGTCAAAGGAACAATGGGGAGCGATTTAAAAAAATGAACATTTTCATTAATATGCAGCATTGCTATTTGTTAAGTCCCTAACTCTAGAATAAAGCACTTCGTTGGTATCAGCTGAATTTTTGTGTGTCTAGAAAAATAGCATTTCTTAACTAGGGAACTCTGTTGTAGTTGGGTGGATACCAGGAACGCTTGGGATGAGCTGGCAGGTTGCTGGAACGTTGTTTCATGGAAAATATGCTTTATTTTTATAGCTATAAAATAAATAGAAACCAAAAACAAATTACATGTGTTTTAACACCAGAAAAACAACAAAGCCCTGTAAACACTGGTGCAAACTTGCCACACTGATGTCACCACAGCTCACTGCAAGGTCTAACCCTCACCATAAGATTCAGAGTAGGGCTCACTGAATCCACACACATCATGAAGGGAATGGGAAACTCTAAAAAGTGCTGTTGACAAGAGAAGCAGGCTACTGGAGATAACTGCTTGTATACAGGATGTTGAAATTGCCATCCTGTTCCTAGGGAAGGCCTTACCCTACATTTGCAGGCTCACTCTGAAGCCTTCTCTGGCCCTGTTATGGAATATTTGCTTTAATCACAAAAACAAGACTCTGTATTCAGTCCTAGGGCTTATTTCCTGATTCCTGCTCCCAAAGTCAGGCGAGCTACCTGAGTCCTATTTTTTTTTTTCCAGATAGGACTGGGCTGAAATTCTGTTCTTCCTTGCCAAATTTCTAGCAGCTTATTTGTTCACCCAAAAGCAAATGATCCATTAACATGAAAAATCCCCTGGCAAGGAAATAGAAGAATGAAGGATTACTGGTTAGCAGAAAGAGAAGATAAAGTGGAGTTTACGCAAAGGCCCTCACACAAGTCTGCTCTCATTTGCCAACCATATAAATTCACCTACCAGGGCTCTTCAGATTGGTATTTTCTTTAATTTGCTTTTTAGATTTGTTAGAAATGTGGTGAGTTTTAATCTTTTACCTGTATCTCTGTGAAGGGCCTTAGCTACTACAGTCCCCAATTAGCATATAGGAAGCCAGGGAACCCACTACCCTCAGTATCTACCCTTACATAAAAAAATCCTGCATTTACACTGCATACCCATTACTCTGCTGGAAGCATCACAAGATGGGACAGAATGTGAGCTCACTCTCTTTTAACTGTGTGAGGTCTGCAGTGAGAACAGGAGTAAACAAATAGGTGGGGGAGTATTTTTGTCATAAAAATAAATAGTTATGATTCTGAATACACACAGGGAGCAGATCAGGACTGCAAGAAGTGATCCTTTTTGCAGTCATTTTTCAGAGTACAGTTTTTATGAAATGTAACATGAAATCTGGTGAGATCTCTTTTCTGTCCATTGAGTAAAATAAAGTTGCTGTCAGATACTACATTGCAGGGGTGCTGGAACAATTTTGATAGTGAGGGCGCTGAAGGCAGAAACCATGTATTTGG
The DNA here is from genome assembly GCF_002925995.2 of Terrapene triunguis. Classification (NCBI taxonomy): domain Eukaryota; kingdom Metazoa; phylum Chordata; order Testudines; family Emydidae; genus Terrapene; species Terrapene triunguis. Next base: position 286,142 of record NW_020664381.1, read on the forward strand.
GTCGTTATTACAATTTCAAGCCAAGGAGTGCGGTACCACCCCCAGTTCCAGCACCTATGCTACATTGTGAAATTTTGTTGCATATTTCACCATAATTCCTATAATTGTGTAGCTACTGCATGTCACCACTGTAGCCAATTTCAGGCCTATTTTTATCACGTGGATTTATTTTTGTGGATTTTTTTAGTCTCTTCTATTTTGAGCAATAACCCCTCCCCCCCCAACCATCATAACCACCTTAAACATAACCTACATTGCTCATCCAGTAATCAATGGGACTGCTTGTGCAATAAGGTTCAAATCAGTGTGAGTCAGGGTAGCAGAATCTGGAGAAAAGTAAATTAGTTATATCACACTTTATAATAGGCAACGAAGGGGAATAAAGAAACCATAGCTGTTGTCAGAGTCTTTTCTCTTGGTTTATTCACACCAGACTCCCCACATAATTACAAACATCAGCAAAAAAAATCTGCATAGCAGCTGGAATATACGGTAGTCGCCAAAATTTGTTTAGGGTGTGTCATGGAATGAGGCAATGGGAACAGCGGGAAAAGTACTAAGGAAACACTGAGTGTATCACAGATACAAACTGAATCAGATGGTAGTTTTATGTACATTTCTATAGCTACTAGGATAGCCAGGTCATTAAACAAATACCAAGTGATTATTAAAAAAAACATTTATTGAGTAACAGCCAAGGAATATTTATTTTTTAGGTAGTTGATAATCCCTAATAAAGTCTTCTAATAATCCATAGGTATTGAATTATCTGCCTTAAATTAAATCTTAATTAAATGCATATATAACATGCTTAATTTAGTGTTCCATGTAATTGCTGGATACTTTCACCTTTGTGGCAAGTGGAGAGAATTTGATCAGCATCTGCTGCTTCTCTAAGGCTGTTCCTCCAATTAATTTAATGTCTGGAAGCAGTGGGGAGCTTTTTCTTGTAGAAATTAAAGCTGTGGTACCACCACAAACATTTGTTCACATTGTCTATACTTTGGGCCCTGGTGTTCATTGTAAATGTAATGCTATTTAGTGCTTTTCATCTTCACAATGCTTTAAAGACATTGGGAGCTGGGTGTCTGGGTGCTGGAGAGAGGAGTACTTGCTGAGATGTTTTCAGTTAAGTCTGCAGCTTTGGGGTCGTGGTTCAGAACGTGGGTCTGTGTTGCAGCAGGCTAGCGTGTCTGGCTCAACAAGGCAGGGTTCTGGAGTCCCAAGCCATCAAGGAAAACGGGCTCAGAGGTTGTTTCAGCTCATCAGGTGACAGTCCCAAGAAATAAGCACAAGAAAGCAGAAAAATGGCTACCAGTGAAGCAGCTATGAAACTAGAGCTGGCCAGAGTGGAAGTGGAAGAAAAGGCAAAGGACTGTGAGTTTCAAATGTGGCAGGCAGAAATGAGGCTCAAAGAAGCAACTGTGGCCAGGGAAACCATGGAGGCAGAAGCTGCCAGACAAACGGTTGCACACCAGCAAACCCTGGACTTAAAAGACAAAGAAATTGAGACCCAGAAGCATGAACTGGCTGTAATGGAGTGGAAGAGCCAAAACCCTTCAGCAGCTGGCTCTACTTCCCCAAAAATCCACAAATGGGAATGATTATGCCCGCAGTATGATGAATCCAGTGATATTGCCGAATATTTCATCACCTTTGAGAGACTGTGCACTCTCCATGTGATTCCTGAAGATCAAAAGATGACCACTTTGTTTGCAAAATTGACTTGGACAGCTCAGGACATATTCAATAAGATGCCTATTGATGATGATTCAAACTATGGTAAATTTAAGGATCTGGTTTTGAAACAGTTCCAGATTACATCTGAAACCTATAGGGTAAAGTTCAGTAGTCTTAAGAGGGGCTCTGGATTGAGTAATGTGGCTTATATAAATGAAATGAGGGATTTATTAGACAAGTGGGTGAGGGGAAAAGGCATTACAAGCTTTGAAGAAATGTGTAATTTGCTGGTTCAGGAACAGTTCCTGAATATGTGCAGTGATGATGTAAAACAATATTTGTGGGACAAAAAGGTGAATGCAGTGGGTGAATTAGCTGGGTTTGCAGACTCTTATGAGCAGTCACAAGCTGCAATTAAACATAAACCACTGGGAGAGGGGTACAGGGTTGGTGGAAAGCAGAATCACCGTTATACCCCTGGGAAAAAGGAGGCTGGGCGTTCACCTCCCCATTCCCTTGGTACTCGCCTCAGACTCCTGGACAACCAGGGGATCCCAGAAGGTGCAATTCCCCAGGGCACCTGAAGAGCAGCTGTCCCAAATGGGGAGTAAACCTCCCTTGTCCCATGTTAGCTCAGTTGCCCTCAGCCCTGAGGCGCCAGAGGGCACTCCCACCTCTTATCACACCAGCTTGGTGGACACAGGACCTAGTGAAGCTGACAGGGAACACATCAAGGTTATCAAGATTGAAGGCATGGAGTGTCTGGGGTGGAGGGATACCGCTGCTCAGTTTTCTCTGGTTCGACCAAGTGTGGTTCCAGATGCTAGTGTTTTGATGGGGCAGAGGACCCACATTAAGGGGGTGGGGCTGCAAAGGTTCCCTGTACCCCTGGCAAAGGTTCATGTGGAGTGGGAAGGTGATTTACTGGTGGGGATGCTCGAGGACATCCCCGTGGACATGTTGCTGGGAAATGATTTTTTCAGCAAAACTAGGACTGTTAGGGTGGTAACTCACAGCATGAAGAAAGGCCGTGAGGGGCTCCCAGAGTGGGAGGAGAGAGAACTGCCTGTCAGTGAGGAGACTGTTCCAGCTGATGACTGTAGGTCTGATGCAGGGCAGCTGAACAGCTAACACATCCTGCCACAGGAAACACGGGGGTGGGTGACTTGGAGGGAATCCCCAGAAACGGGGCGGGGACCTTGGAACCCACAGAGGAGGTGGGGGAGGGTCCCATTGACAGGACAGTGCAGGAAGGCGGGGTGCTTCCAAGTATGGGAGAGGCAGAGCCAGGCCTCTGCCTGGCTGAAGACAACAGGCTCCCAGGGGCGGGGGCAGGGGAGATACAGTCAGTGCCTAGAGACAGGGACACTATCTCAAGGGTTATCTGTCAGGAATTTGCAGCTAAACAAAGGGTTGATCCCTCCCTTGAGGGCATAAGAAAGTGTGTGTGAGAGGTTTCAGAGTAGCAGCCGTGTTAGTCTGTATCCGCAAAAAGAACAGGAGTACTTGTGGCACCTTAGAGACTAACAAATTTATTTGAGCATAAGCTTTCGTGGGCTACAGCCCACTTCTTCGGATGCATAGAATGGAACATATATTGAGGAGATATATATACACATACAGAGAGCATGAAAAGGTGGGAGTTGTCTTACCAACTCTGAGAGGCCAATTAAGTAAGAGAAAAAAAAAACTTTTGAAGTGATAATCAAGATAGCCCAGTACAGACAGTTTGATAAGAAGTGTGAGAATACTTACATGGGGAGATAGATTCAATGTTTGTAATGGCTTAGCCATTCCCAGTCTCTATTCAAGCCTAAGTTGATTGTATCTAGTTTGCATATCAATTCCAGCTCAGCAGTCTCTCGTTGGAGTCTGTTTTTGAAGTTTTTCTGTTTTAAGATAGCCACCCGCAGGTCTGTCATAGAATGGCCAGACAGGTTAAAGTGTTCTCCCACTGGTTTTTGAGTATTATGATTCCTGATGTCAGATTTGTGTCCATTAATTCTTTTGCGTAGAGACTGTCCGGTTTGGCCAATGTACATGGCAGAGGGGCATTGCTGGCACATGATGGCATATATCACATTGGTAGATGTGCAGGTGAACGAGCTCCTGATGGTATGGCTGATGTGATTAGGCCCTATGATGGTGTCACTTGAATAGATATGTGGACAGAGTTGGCATCGGGCTTTGTTACAAGGATAGGTTCCTGGGTCAGTGTTTTTGTTCAGTGATGTGTGGTTGCTGGTGAGTATTTGCTTCAGGTTGGGGGGTTGTCTGTAAGCGAGGACAGGTCTGTCTTCCAAGATCTGTGAGAGTGAGGGATCATCTTTCAGGATAGGTTGTAGATCTTTGATGGTACACTGGAGAGGTTTTAGTTGGGGGCTGAAGGTGACAGCTAGTGGTGTTCTGTTATTTTCTTTGTTGGGCCTGTCTTGTAGGAGGTGACTTCTGGGTATTCGTCTGGCTCTGTCAATCTGTTTTTTCCCTTCAGCACATGGGTATTGTAGTTTTAAGAATGCTTGATAGAGATTTTGTAGGTGCTTGTCTCTGTCTGAGGGATTGGAGCAAATGCGGTTGTATCTTAGAGCTTGGCTGTAGACAATGGATCGTGTGGTGTGTCCTGGATGGAAGCTGGAGGCATGTAGGTAAGTATAGCAGTCAGTAGGTTTCCGGTATAGGGTGGTATTTATGTGACCATCGTTTATTAGCACAGTAGTGTCCAGGAAATGGACCGCTTGTGTGGATTGATCTAGGCTGAGGTTGATGGTGGGATGGAAATTATTGAAATCATGGTGGAATTCCAGGAAGGGAGGGGGGCGGGAGGAGAAGTTTTTTGAAGAGGACAGGAAAGTGTATAGGGAGGCCCCTGTAGGGAAGAACCGAGGCCCCAGCCAACCCTATAAGCAGTTGGTTGTACCCAGCCAACACCGGGGGGAATTAGTGCTGGTAGTGCACAATAGTCCCTTTGCTGGCCACTTGGGGGTACAGAGGACTTATGACAGGCTGAGGAGGAATTTCTACTGGCCAGGGATACAGAATGATGTGAGGGATCATTGTAGGACTTGTGCGGTGTGTCAGGAGAGGAAGAAACCGGTGCGACCCCAGAAGGCTCGGCTGCGTCCCTTGCCTGAAATACAGGAGGCATTCCAAAGGGTGGCAATGGACATAGTGGGTCCTATGCCGCACCCCACTCGGAGGGGGAACAAGTATATCTTAGTGGTGGTAGACTTCACCACTTGGTATCTTGAAGCAATCACGCTATCTAACATAGAAGCTGAAACAGTGGCAAGAGCCCTGCTCACCATATTCAGCAGAGTGGGTTTCCCTAAGGAGATTTTGTCTGATCGGGGGGCAAATTTTATGTCACAGTTGTTCAATGAGCTATGGAAGGTGTGTGGAGTGAAACAGCTTAAGACGGCCCCCTACCATCCCCAGGCCAATGGGCTGGTGGAAAGGTTCAATGGGACCCTAAGATCCATGCTGGGGATGTATACCAAGAAAAGGGGCCAGAGTTGGGACGAGTTATTGACATTCCTGTTGTATGCCTACAGGGAGGTACCCCAAAAGTCCACGGGATTTTCCCCATTTGACCTTCTGTATGGGAGGAAAGTGAGGGGACCTCTTGATCTCATCATGGATACCTGGGAAGGATGCAACGCGGTGAGGGAAGAACCCATGACTGAGTATGTTCAGAGGTTCAGGAGGGAGTTGAAGGACATGATGGAAATTGTCCAAAACAACCTCCAGAGCAGTCAGGCCAAGCAAAAGGCGGGTATGATAAAAATACTTGTAAATGCACTTTTGACATAGATGATTTGGTCATGGTACTCGGCCCTGCGAAAAAGTTCAAAATGAAAAACTCCTGGGAAGGGCCCTTTGAAGTGGTGGAAGTGGCGAATGAAGACACTTCTAAAGTTAAAAAGCCCATTCATGATACTGTGCCCCAATTGGTACATGTAAACAGACTCAAGGCCTATCACAGTAGAGTGGCCGGGGTAAATATGATCTGTTGTGTCGAAGGGGAAACTGAGGCACACTCACTTACTGATTTGATGGTTGAATGCCAAGATGGGTCAACTCTGGAAAGTATGGAAATCTGTTGTGAGCTGACACCAGTCAAAAAGGGGGAAGCATTATCAATGGTGCAAAGGTACAGTGAGGTATTTTCCAACAAACCAGGGAGGACACACTTGCTGTCCCATAGAATCCTCATGAAAGGGACTCAGCTCCCCCCCCCCCCCAGGCCTTACAGGGCCACCGGCAAGGTGAAGGAGCAAATTCGGGCTGAGATACAAAGCATGTTGGACCTGGGGGTGATTAAGGAATCTGACAGTGCGTGGGCTTCCCCTGTGGTCTTGGTCCCCAAAAGGGATGGCACTGTAAGATTTTGTGTAGACTATAGGAAACTCAATGCTGTCACTGTAACAGATGCATACCCCATGCCAAGAATTGATGACATGCTGGATGTGCTGAGCCAAGCTAAGTACCTCAGTACCTTTGATCTAACCAAAGGTTACTGGAAGATCCCTTTGGAGGGGGAGGCACAACAAAAATCAGCTTTTATCACTGATATAGGGCTCTATGAATTTACGGTGTTACCTTTTGGTCTGGTAAATGCTGGTGCAACCTTCCAGAGACTGGTCAACAGAGTGTTAAATGGTTTGCAGAATTATGCTGGGCATACATAGATGACATTGCTGTATTCAGAAACACCTGAGGTGACCATAAGGAGCACCTGGGAGTTGTGCTATCAAAACGCAAAGAAGCTGGGCTAACCCTCTAAGTGCAAGATAGGGGCAGCCAAAATCCCTTATCTAGGACATTGGGTAGGGAGGGCAAAATATCCCCTGATCCTCTTAAGGTAGAAGCCATCGTAAAACGGCCTATACCCCAAACTAAAAGGCAAGTCCAATCGTTCATAGGCTTGGCAAACTATTACAGGAGGTTTGTGGAGAGGTTCAGTGACATTGTATCCCCAATCACAAACTTATGTAAAAAGCATCAACCTAATAAGGCAATTTGGTCAGAGGCGTGCCAGAAAGGCTTCAACAAGGTAAAAACACTCTTGTCTGTGGCGCCTGCGCTGGCCAGCCCTGACTTTGATAAGCCTTTTGAATTGTGTACTGATGCATCAGACACAGAGTTGGGTGCTATGCTGATGCAGACAGGGGAAGACATCAAGAAGCAGCCCATTGCCTTCCTAAGCAAAAAGCTGTCCCCTGCTGAACAGAATTACTCTGTCATAGAGAAGGAGGGCTATGCCATTGTGTGGGCCGTCAAACATCTAAGGCCTTACCTCTTCAATAGGAGGTTCAGGATTCTAACTGACCATTCACCTTTGGTATGGCTTAACCGGACTAAGGGCACAAACTCCAAACTGATACGCTGGAGCCTGGTCCTGCAAGAATTTGACATGGAGATTATGCATATTAAAGGAAAGGAGAACTGGGTAGCAGATACCCTGTCCAGAAAAGAGGAATTTTAGGTATACTGCCTCTGCCATGGACAGTGTCCAAGTCTCTGGCAGTAAGTTCAGGAGGAGGGTGTGACATTGCACTCCATATGTTTTATGGAAATGCTAATGAGTGTGAATATAATGTAACTGGAATATGCCTTTTATGCAAAAGGTCTCTTGTAAGGTATCATTACAAAGCTTATGATCTACTGAGTGTGTTCATCCTATTTGTTTGCATGTATTATTTCTATGTCTGGAGTTGGGAGAATAAGATATAAACTTGTATTACTGATGTAAACATGTTAAGTGGAAGCCATTAAGGGTGCTTCAGAATCAATGAACCCTGAATGGGTTTGTTTACCGGCAAGCCTTCCTGTGTACCTGTCTTCCAGCTACTAGGTAATGAAGAAGGAGGTCTTACAGTGACATGTGATCATGTCATTTGAACTGGAATCCATCTTAAACCTGGTGCTTTTCCATTTAGAAGGAGAGGTGGGGATCCAGAGAGACAAAAGATTCCCACCTTGTGCCAAAGCTATAAAAGGGGGTGGAACAGAACAAAGGGGGCTGCCAGCCATGAGAAATCCTCTAGTTACCACCTGAGCTGGAACTAACAAGGACTGTACCGGGGAAAGGATTGGGCCCAGGCTAAGAAGGAGTCTAGTTTGTGAAAGAAGCTTATTGGAACATCTCTGAAGGTGAGATTTACCTGTATTCAGTTTCTTAAATGTATTGGGCTTAGATTTGCATGTTTTGTTTTATTTTGCTTGGTAACTTACTTTGTTCTATCTGTTATTACTTGAAACCACTTAAATCCTACTTTTTATACTTAATAAAATCACTTTTATTTATTAACAAACCCAGAGTAAGTGATTAATACCTGGGGGAGCAAACAGCTGTACATATCTCTCTATCAGTGTTATAGAGGGTGGACAATTTATGAGTTTACCCTGTATAAGCTTTATACAGAGTAAAACAGATTTATTTGGGGTTTGGATTCCATTAGGAGCTGGGTGTCTGGGTGCTGGAGACAGGAGTACTTGCTGAGATGTTTTCAGTTAAGTCTGCAGCTTTGGGGGTGTGGTTCAGCCCCTCGGCCTGTGTTGCAGCAGGCTAGCATGTCTGGCTCAACAAGGCAGGGTTCTGGAGTCCCAAGCCATCAAGGAAAACGGGCTCAGAGGTAGTTTCAGCACATCAGGTGACAGTCCCAAGGGGGTCTCTGTGACCAAACCCATCACAAATGGTTTTCCATCAAAAACCTTTTGACTAATTATTAGTAATTTTTATTGTGTTAGGTAGCGACAATATGGCCAACTCTTTACATGTCACAAAGTCAGTCACTGCCTTGGAGACCTTTCCCTCTAGACAAAAGACACAGCTAAAATGGGACGCACTGGGAGACTCTGAGGAAGATGTCATCTTTGGTGCAGGAGGGGAAGGTTAATATTTGGGTTCAGAGAAAAATTGAGTGGCATGGACTAGTTCTCATCAGCCCCCTGGAAGAAGTGATTCTTTAGTGGTGATTTGAAGGATGGATTAGTGCAGAGGGACTGGAAGGTCATTTGGCGTGAAATTCTTGGGTTAGCACAAGACCTATGGTCCACTTAATTCCCACTTATGTTTGAGTGCTATATAGGCCTTGGGCTGGCCTTCTGCACAGGGTGAATTTCATCCTTCATTTGTAGAAGCAGCATGGAAGAAAGTATGAAGATGAGAGTGGGAGAAGGAAACAATTGGGTGGTGAAGCTAGCACTGTTGATGGAGTAAGGTGTGATGCGTGTGCTAAGAAACAAGTAGGTGCTATACAGGTTCACAGAATGTATGTCTAACTAGAATTATATCTTGATACAGTGAGAGTATAAAAATGTTTCTTAGGTGAGAGCTAACAGTTTCCTTTCATATAGTGAGTGGGTTAATGTTACAAGCCTTTCTAGTGAGCCAGTGATATTAGATAACAGTAAGACCACACACAAAATGTCCTAACATTTCTGAACATATAACCACTGCAGTTTCGGTATGATCTGTTACACTTCATTGAACAAACCACTACCTGTCCACAAACATGAGTGCACACAATAAAATAAGGTTCCCTGTAAGATTTTCTTTTTTAAATAACAAAATAGAAAAAGAGTGTCCTTATAAACGTCTCTCTTTTCTGAGAAAACTGTTAAGGGTGATTTGAAAACTGTCCTTAGGCTTTCCATGTTTAATTGGAAAAACTTACCAGAGTCCCCATAGGCCTATCTATGTGTCAGAAGCTCACTCCTGGAAGTAAAAGCATTTACTCTAGTCACATGGGCACTAGCATACCCTCTTTCTGCCAACTACCAACTGAATGCCAGCACTCTATGCCACAAGTGAGCTTAAAAGTGCTGATGTATAAGCTTTGGCCAATGTACACATTACTTGAGAGAATCTGGACTGAAGAGAGAAACTGGTCCATTTCAGATTTCCCTTGTTGCTTCCATTGCCCAATTCAAATGTAAAGGAGAAGATGCGAGCGATGTAGCATATGGATCCACTAAAGCTATAGTTCAGTCTGGAGTCATTTTAAACAAGATTCATAGACTTATTGATGAGCTCTGTTTTGGCTACTAGTGCACTTCCCAAGCTGAGCCAAGTACTGTAAGAAAACTACGTTTCTGAGATTTATCATGGAGGTGTCAAAGCACGTTACCAATTTAATTCAGACCGATAAAAACAATCAGTGCTGTCAGCTCTCATTATTTTATCAGATGTCTCATGATATTTTTTGCTTTTCTTGAACCTCAGAATCATGTGATTACTTGAGAATATCAGAATTAAAAAAAAAGTTTCTAGACTTTGTGCTTGTGGAGAAAAAAACTGAAAGCATGACCTGAGTGTATCCTAAAGGCTCAGAGGCCAGAAGGCAAAGAAAAATAATGCAACTTTTATTTTATTTTTTTTAATTTTTCATGGTTTTTAAGCTAATCTTGTGACCTTTGAGGGGGGCTGTTTGTGATTTCACAATACTGGAATTTCAAAAATGAAAATTAATATTTTAAACTAGCTCTAGAAAATAATGAAAGCAGTTAATAAATTGCAAGATTCATATGACTACATGGTGTTAAATTGACTGGGGTCATAAAATAGATTGATAGTGGAGTTTGAATGGGCACATTTTTTAAAACATGCATTTTTAATTTATGCAAAAATGTACGAATAAATGCCAGAACTGGGGAAAAATAAACAAACATTGAAAACTGGAAAACCTAACTACAATGCCATTTCCTTACAGGGAAGCTTTGGTACTGCACTCAGGGAATTCATATGTGCAGCAGTGCCCTGCAAAACCTTGCCATTCATTTCACATATCCAGCGCACTTTGTAAACAGTGGCACAATGATGTACATCTCCTTTCAAGGCTAATGCTCTTGACTTAAAACAAAGTAATAGTGAAAAAGAAAGACAAGTGGCTGTTGGCTCTCTACAAGAAGGGATAAGAAACACAAATATTAGTAACCACTAAGTATAACTCAGTATTTATTATTACAAAAACACCCAAAGAATGGTTTATTGAAAACATCTCCAAAATTCAGCTATTTATCCAAACCTCTGGTCTAATAAAGCCTAGAGAGAGAGATGGTGTAAAGGTCTGTGTACAGTCCTATATTCGAATTGTTTCACTGTCTTCAGTGGAATTACTCATGCTCAAAGTTAGCACGTGCGTGTTTGCAAACTGAGGGCTTAAAGATGAACTGTAAAGGGAGTGAGTTTTCCTTCTGTATGAAATATGAGGAAGTTCTGAAAGTTTCCCTCCCCCACTTGTTTTTTACATTAAAAATTCAGGTCTTGGGTGACATTTTCAAAAGCACCTAAATAACATAGGAGCCTAAACTCACTTATTTTCAATTTTGAAAATGGAATTTAGTCCCATTGCACTTTTGACAATTTTACTCCTGGTGTAGTATATTTTTCTTGGAAGACTATGGACGACCAAAGAATAAGAAGTTGAGAACATCATAGATACCATGGCAGTGACACCTAATAAATCGGGGAAATGGATTTTATTCAGACTATTTAAACTTTGCTTTTGATTTGCTTTGGTTAACATCTATCTCAAATGCCAGCCTGATCAGCAGCTGGAAGAACAGTTCTTTGGGGAAGGATTCAGCATCTCCATTACTTCCATTAAATGCTCTGAGAGAGCTCTCAAATCATAGCTTTGGATCCTCCCAGAGAGGCTACCCACATAATAAGGAAGAGAAGACTGGGTATTCCTGATATTTCTAATGGTAAAAGAAAATAGTTAAAAAAAAAAAAAAAAAGCTTTCAGGCCTTGTTTTACACACCATAGAAGAGCCAAAAAAGGTATACGCATTTTTTTTCCCTTTTCAGGCACATTTAATTTCTTTCAGTTTCTTTCCCCACTGTAACATGAGGATAATATTTACTTGCCTACTGTGCCACTGGCAATCCAGATGCCAGCTTTTGCCAAGACTGCAGGCATTAACTAAGAACTGACAGACTCATAGCTGGAGACCAGACCAGTTCACCTGTATGTTCGTTTTGCTCAAAATAGGTATTAGTCTTATAAGAATGTATATAGTGTTTAGACTCTATGAAATGCTTGCAAGTTGTTGCATGCATTAATCTCACTTGTAATGCCTGTATGCCACGCTATAAGGAAATATGTAAGTTTTGCTTTATAACTTTGAAAATGTTTGCTCTGAACCTGTGAACCCAGGTATAGGAATTACCCCCCTGCCCATCCAGGAGGACTATTAGAATTTAAGAGGGCCATTATAAGACAAAAGCATTGTTAATTCCCCATCCACCCATGGAGAAGTATGTGCAGAAGGCCTCATCCCATCTCTTTGGATGCTAGAAGAGGGAAATAAAAATAGTTGATGTGAAGATTTTTCATCTCTTTGCTATTTGAACTCTTGCAGGGCCAAAGAAACCAAACTGAAGCCAGAGAACCCCAGGGGGCTATCTCCTGGGGTCTGCCCTGAAAGACATTTTGAATTGACAGATCTCTACAGCTCTGTCACTCTTAGGATTTAGATAGTAACTCATTTCTGTGTCTATGTTTGCTTGAGTTAACCTTTAAATAATTCTCATTACCCCCCTCCCCCCGGTAATAAACCTTTAGATAATTTATTACAAGATTGGCTACAGATGTTGTCTTTGGAGAAAGCCTTAGGGTACCAATTGAACTGGGGTGAGTGACTGCTCTCTTGGGACTGGGACCAACCTGATTTGGTGTGATTTTTTATTTAAATGACCATTATCACTAAGTTCAGTTTGTCAGGGTGGCAAGATAGACTGTAGAATCTCTACGGGGACTGTCCGTGACTCCATGGTAAGACTGGGATAGTGATCCAGGAGTTCACATCTGTTATTGGCTTGGTGAAATCTAATTATAGAACATACCACCAGCTTGGGGTCTCTGCCCTGAGGTAGGCAGTCATGGTCATGAGCCACTCCAGACAGTGTGACATCTACCACATAGGAGTTTTTTAAGGAATAGTTAATTTTTGTGAAGTGCTTTGAAGGTTAAAATTGTTTGGGTCTGGAAATTTAATGAGAACAGGCTTTCTCATGAGATTTCTAGCACAGTCTAGTTCTGGTCTTAGAAATGACGAGATTCTAGTGTGTGGTATATCAGTACTTGTGCTTTCTATCCCAGCCCAAAACTGGAAGGGAAAATTTATGGGGGGAAAAGATTAAAAGTGAAGCCACTTTAAACAGGCTGAGAAAGGCTGACTTCAGGTTTTGGGTGTAGTTTCAGGTTGTTCCGTATTGTATCTGAACCAGTTCTCCGGTCCCTACTTTCAATTGTGTTAAGACATTCCTGGGTGTGGTCACTTGTCCTTCAATACATTCTGTGAGTGGGCAAAAGCTGTCAGCTACATACTGCTCTTGAGGTGTATTTTAAACATTGCTGTCATACATACCCTCACAGAAATACTCTGTGTTACACTGTCACTGGCTTCTTTCTTTATCTGTTACCTGGCACTGTGTTTTCTGTAGTTTAATACAAAGTGTCTAGTGTAACTCCATTTACAGACATGAATCCATGACAATATTATACAGTACGGTGTAGTCTTTGGCACAACAGCATGTTGCTCAGAAGAGCTGGTAGCTGGGTCTAAAGAGTAAGACAATTAACCCTTATCACAGGGAAGATATAGATTATGCTACTCTGACTGGGTACTTCTGATTTTGTGGGGTTTTTCCCCCCCAAATCTATTTAGACTGCTTTTCTGGCAATGAATCTTACTTTCATCTGTGGATTTTGTTGTTGTTATGTCAGGTGACAATTTCAAGTCACATACCATATGGGTACAGGTAGGTATTTGGCTTTGACCCAGTTGCTTTTATCTGGTTTCTCAAGATCTTTTCCTTATCACGGTGTGTAAGAGATGGCAATTTTCCAGTCATGTGTGTGCCTAAATCTGATAATTTGGTAGCTTGTTAGCAACAGGCAGACTAGCTTGGCTTCAAAATATACAGCTTCTGCCTCTTTAGCTCCATGAAAGTTTGTAACATGTAGAAAACATTCCCAATAAGCTGAGATAACCCTCTGCTGTCTCTCAAAGTATAAACTGAAAATGAAAAATGGTTTCAAAGCAGTTAAACAAACTTGATTGATGCTCAACCATCAAAGTTTGGTCTAACCAGTGGTGGGCAACCTGCGGCCCGTGGGCTGCACGCAGCCCGTCAGGGTAATCCGCCAGCGGGCCGCAAGACACTTTGTTTACATTGACCACCCGCAGCTCCTCCCAGTGGCCACAGTTCACCGTTCCCGGCAATGGGAGCTGCTGTAAACAAACTGTCTCGCGGCCCACCAGCGGATTACCCTGACAGGCTGCAGGTTGCCCACCACTGATCTAAACCCGTCCAAGACAGATGGCTATCCAGCCTCCTTTTGAAAACCTCCAGTGAAGAAGCTTCCACCCCTCCTGAGACAGTCTGTTCCATTGTCGTACTATTCGTACAGTTAGGAAGTTTTTCCTGAGGTTTAATCTAAATCTGCTGTGCTTTAGTTTGAACCGATTGCCTCTTGTCCAGCCCTCTGTGGCAAAAGAGACCAACTTTTATGGCAGCCTCTCAAGAATCTGAAGACTGCTATCATGTCCCCCCTTAATCTCCTCTTTTCCAAGCTAAACATACCAGTTCCTTGAGCCTCTGATATATTTATAAAGAGCAATCATATCTCCCCTCAGCCTTCTTTTGGTTAGGCTAAACAAGCCAAGCTCTTTAAGTCTCCTTTCATAAGACAGGTTTTCCATTCCTCGGATCATCCTAGTCGCCCTTCTCTGTACCTGTTCCAGTTTGAATTCATCCTTCTTAAACATGGGAGACCAGAACTGCACACAATATTCCAGATGAGATCTCACCAGTGCCTTGTATGATGGTACTAACACCTCCTTATCTTTATTGGAAATACCTCGCCTGATGCATCCCAAGGCCGCATTAGCTTTTTTCACGGCCATATCACATTGGCGGTTCATAGTCATCCTGTGATCAACTAATACTCCAAGGTCCTTCTCCTCCTCTGTTACTTCCAACTGATGTGTCCCCAATTTATAACCAAAATTCCTGTTATTAATCCCTAAATGTGTGACCTTGCACTTTTCACTATTAAATTTCATCCTATTACTATTACTCCAGTTTACAAGGTCATCCAGATCTTCCTGTATGATATCCCGGTCCTTCTCTGTGTTAGCAATGCCTCTCAGCTTTGTATCATCCGCAAACTTTATTAGCACATTCCCACTTTTTGTGCCAAGGTCAGTAATAAAAAGATTAAATAAGATTGGTCCCAAAACCGATCCCTGAGGAACTCCACCAGTAACCTCCTTCCAGCCTGACAGTTCACCTTTCAGTATGACCCGTTGTAGTCTCCCCTTTAACCAGTTCCTTATCCACCTTTCAATTTTCATATTGATCCCCATCTTTTCCAATTTAGCTAATAATTCCCCATGTGGAACCATATCAAATGCCTTACTGAAATCGAGGTAAAGTAGATCCACTGCATTTCCTTTGTCTAAAAAATCTGTTACCTTCTCAGAGAAGGAGATCAGGTTGGTTTGGCATGATCTACCTTTTGTAAACCCATGTTGTATTTTGTCCCAATTACCATTGACCTCAATGTCCTTAACTACTTTCTCCTTCAAAATTTTTTCCAAGACCTTGTGTCATAACTATAAAGGGAAGGGTAACAGCCCTCCTGTGTACAATACTATAAAATCCCTCCTGGCCAGATACTCCAAAATCCTTTTACCTGTAAAGGGTTAAGAAGCTCAGGTAACGTGGCTGACACCTGACCCAAAGGACCAATAAGGGGACAAGATACTTTCAAATCTTGGTTGGGGGAAGGCTTTTGTTTGTGTTCTTTGTTTTGGTGGTTGTTCGCTCTTGGGACTAAGAGGGACCAGACATCAATCCATGCTCTCCAAATCTTTCTGAACAAGTCTCTCATATTTCAAACTTGTAAGTACAGCCAGGCAAGGCGTGATAGTTTTATCTTTGTTTTCTCAACTTTGTAAATGTACCTTTTACTAGGGTGTTTACCTCTGTTTGCTGTAACTCTGAACCTAAGGCTAGAGGGGGTTCCTCTGGGCTCTTTAAGTTTGATTACCCTGTAAAGTTATTTTCCATCCTGATTTTACAGAGATGATTTTTACCTTTTTCTTTAATTAAAAGCCTTCTTTTTAAGAACCTGATTGATTTTTCCTTGTTTTAGATCCAAGGGGGTTGGATCTTGATCCACCAGGAGTTGGTGGGAGAAAGAGGGGGTGGTGGTTAATTTCTCTTTGTTTTAAGATCCCAGGGGTTTGGGATCTGTATTCACCAGGGAATTGGTGAAGAGTCTCTCAAGGCTACCCAGGGAAGGGAATTAGCACATTGGGAGTGGTGGCAGCGGACCAGATCTAAGCTGGTAGTTAAGCTTAGAAGTTTTCATGCAGGCCACCACATCTGTACCATAAAGTTCAGAGTGGGGAAGGAGCCTTGACTGCTTGCATACTACAGATGTCAAACTAACAGGCCTATAGTTACTTGGATCACTTTTTTTTCCTTTCTTAAAAATAGGAACTATGTTAGCAATTCTCCAGTCGTACGGTACAACCCCTGAGTTTACTGATTCATTAAAAATTCTTGCTAATGGGCTTGCAATTTCATGTGCCAGTTCCTTTAATATTCTTGGATGAAGATTATCTGGGCCCCCCGATTTAGTCCCATTAAGCTGTTCGAGTTTGGCTTCTACCTCGGATGTGGTAATATCTACCTCTATATCCTCATTCCCATTTGTCATCCTACCATTATCCCTAAGCTCCTCATTAGCCTCATTAAAGACTGAGGCAAAGTATTTGTTTAGATATTGGGCCATGCCTAGATTACCCTTAACCTCCACTCCATCCTCAGTGTTTAACGGTCCCACTTCTTTCTTTGTTTTCCTCTTATTTATATGGCTATAGAACCTTTTACTATAGGTTTTAATTCCCTTTGCATGGTCCAACTCTACATGGCTTTTGGCCTTTCTCACTTTATCCTTACATGTTTTGACCTCAATAAGGTAGCTTTCCTTGCTAATCCCTCCCATCTTCCATTCCTTGTAGGCTTTCTGCTTTTTCTTAATCACCTCTCTGAGATGCTTGCTCATCCAACTCCTGCCTATGATTTTTTCCCCCTTTCTTGGGATGCAGGCTTCTGATAGTTTCTGCAACTTTGACTTGAAGTAATTCCAGGCCTCCACTGCCTTTAGATCCACAAGTTCTTCAGTCCAATCCACTTCCCTAACTAATTTCCTTAATTCTTTAAAGTTAGCCCTTTTGAAATCAAAAACCCTAGTCCCAGATCTATTTTTGTTTATCCTTCCATCTAGTTTGAACTGAATTAGCTCACGATCATTCGAACCAAGGTTGTCCCCTACAACCATTTCTTCTATGAGGTCTTCACTACTCACCAAGTGACTCAAGTGTAGGTTGTGATCCACCACAACTCCCAGATCCCTCTGAGCAGTGCTGCTGCCACACCAGTTTCCCCCCATTGTGTATTTGGGTTTTCATCCCTAAGTGTAGCACCTTACATTTGTCTTTGCTGAATTTCATTTTGTTGTCTATAGCCCAGTTCTCCAGTTTATCAAGATCCCTCTGAATTTTAGCTCTATCCTCCAAAGTATTGGTAGCCCCCCACCCCCAGCTTTGTGTCATCTGCAAATTCGATCAATATGCTCTCTGTACCTACATCCAGGTCATTAATAAAGATGTTAAACAACACTGGACCCAGAATAGATCCCTGTGGAACCCCACGTAAGACCTCCTACTAAGCAGGAGACAAACTTGGGATCAGAACCACAAGTCAAACATCAGGAGGTAAGCCAGTCAGTATGCCAGGAAATCAAGAAGAATGTGAATGGGTGGCACATGGTATGCAGTCCAGAGCAGCATGGATGCTGGTTGTTCAGACAGCTTCCTGTTCATATTGCTGGCTTAAGTAGGGCCAGTGGACCAATCAGCTGCTCTGGGACTCCACCAATAAGACATTAGGGGCAGAGCCTCAAACTGGGGCTGGCCTCCAGGAGTCCTGGGTCAGCAATTGTCAGTAGGCTGCCCAATGGAGGATTGAAGCATGGTTGCTCCTGTGGACCCAGGCTCCAGTCGAGGCCCATGGGTCACGACAGAAAATTGGGCAAATTCTTATTTGTTCAGATGGGCTGATGCTGGGAAACCGGATCTGAACCTCCCTCTCTCTTAGTCTTGGGAAGTTTTGATATGGATCCAAATGTCTTGATTCCCACTTGTCTCCCTAATGGGCAGAAGTGGAACCTCAAACCCAAACACCCATGAACTTTGTGGAACTTTGGATTCGCATTCAAATTCAGATTTGTTTGAGTTCTATGTGCGCATTCAAATTTTATTTTCAGGATACATAATTTGAATATTCTATGCCCAGTGCCTCATAATTTATGTCTGTAATCCATATTTAGCGTCGTTAGCATAGTTGGTCTATTCACAGCTGCACTACACAGGCTTACACTAAAGTAATATCAGAGAGATAAGGTGGGTGAGTAATATCTTTTATTGGATCAACTTCTGTTGATGAGAAAGACAAGCTTGCAAGCTTACACGGAGCTCTTCTGAGCTCGAAAGCTTGTCTCTCTCACAAACAGAAGTTGGTCCAATACAAGGTATTACTTCACCCACCTTGTCACTCTAATATCCTGGGACTGACATGGCTACAACAACAGTGCATACAACTAAAGCAATACAACAGATTAGAAGTTTTTAAGTTATCTAGAGGTGCTACTGAAATGCTAGATGTTGACTCTTCTTTTTTTTTATTCTAATATAGAACTTGCAAACATCCCTTACATTAAAGGGTGGGCACAAGAACACTAGAGAGACGTCAGAAGCATGAACAGCTAATTACGGTATGCTCCTCACTACTAAAAATAAAATGCAGGAAGAGTTCTCAGTGACTCACAGTGCACAGGAGTATTCTGACAAAAGTGTCATAACAGCAGAATGATATACAGGAAACCAAGAACACTTTTAGTTATGGTAAAAAAAAAATCAATAAAATCCTAACTAAACTTGAAAAGTTATCATTCTTTAAAAACGATGCTTATAGCATAACCCCCCAATGCTCTTAGAACACACACACACACACACACAATATTTATGTTGTGCATACAAAACTGATAGCTAAACACATTTGTGAATAAAAATGGCAGTTATCCATATGTCTGTCATAAATAAATGTAATTATGTCCATTAACTAAAGAGTGGTCCAAAACACTGCAGCAACCTTGCTATAAGATGCAATGCTTTGACCATTACTGAAGAATACTATATTACATTTTATAATACATTTTTTGTAAAAGTGCCCCCACCCTATATGCACATGGTATGTAGACAAATGCTGTTAACTTACAAATGCCAACTCGATGTCAGTGTCTTGCACACCTAAGACCAGATTTCCAAAGCACAGAACCCATCTGGAGTCAGATTTTCAAAAGGGCTCAGATTCTAGCAAAAATGGGCTGGCTTATTTACCTGTATAGCCCCACTGCAGCTAAAGAGCCATGGACCTACCTCTGTATCATTTCTGTGAATATAAATCAGTAAAAAGAAAGTGACATTGCAATACAATTAAAACCTGAGCTGTACTTTTTTCCCTACTAGGTTTTAACAGTTTTAATTCATTTCCTTTCCTTCACAAGATAGCTTTCTTGGTAATGTTTTGCAATTTAACTTAACTGATGATTCCCGCACATGAGAAAGCAGGCAAGGAGCCAATAGCTCCTCCTCTTCCCACAGCAAGACGTTTTATTTTCTACCCTCTTTCAAACTGTCATGTTTTCAGAAGACATATGTTTCCACAATTCATTTCCCAAGAAGGGAATTAGCAGTAGTTCATTCCTTCCCCTCCCCCACTCTCCACATTGCTTGTTGGCTTTTATTGTTTTGGAAAAGCTTTGGACTCCTCCTTATTCACGTCTCTCTGCACAGGATGCAGTGAAAGGAGTTACCAGAAGAAAACTTGCCCTTAGCCTGTACTTCTTTTGAATTGGTGACCAAGCCTCTTGTCTTACTGTACAGGAGTGTCTCTCTTACAACTCAGAAAATTCAGCTAGCCATAACGTTGCGCAGTATGTGTCAGGGTAGTTTCTAAATTATTCAAAATTATTTGAAACCAAAGAGGCATCGCAGCTACCAACTTTTTAACAAAGACAATTTTGAAACCAAGGGATTTTTGTTATTATTGGAGTGAGTCTCCCTTGTGAATTTTCAGGTCTGCAGATATACCATCTCAGGTTGTGATCCTGTCAACCCTCCTAAAGTTAAGAGGGTTATGTTTCTCCAGTATTTCGTTGGAAGACCTGCAAGGAAAACTTGGTTGCTGCAAGAAGTGATATGGGAGATTCAGGAGGTAGCACTTTCCCTTGTAAGTCAACTCTGTACAAAAGCCCCTCAAGGTGTGTGGGGACACTGCTACTAGAGGTGTTGTTTTTCAAATAGGATATAAAAAGCAAAGTCCTGGCAATTGGTGGTCATTGAAATTCATTATACTCTTTGTAGGAATGGAAGTGTTAACTCTGGTGTCCTGGCTAGATTTCAGTTAAGAAAATATGTTATGCTTCCTAAAATGTCCTTGTTTTTTTAGTTGCATAATTCCCTTTCTGATATGTATTACTATTGTGTATTCTTTAAGTCTGCCTACTTCCTATGCTATGAGTGGTTGAATTTTAGTAACAAGTGAAGTGATCCTTGTGTTGCTGGGTTTGGGGATCTTTGGATGACAGGTGCTATATTCACATTAGTTATTATTAGGGCCTTGATTCAGGAAGGCACATGAGTTAGTCCCATTGAAGTCCATGGGATTACTTGTGGTTTTAGAATTAGGCACACGCTTAAATATTTTGCTGAATCCGGGCCTGTATGTGGTGTCTCCCTCTCCCTCTTCTACCCCCCATTTATTATCAATGTTTCCAGTTCCCCATAGCTGCCATGAAAAAAACATGTTCTTGCTTTCAATGAGAAATGATATTATCACCTGCCCTTAGCAATGTTATTCTTTTTGCCATAAAGTTTATACAACAACATAACATGCCTCAACAGCGTATTCCGGGCAAGGAGTGGCATATTCTTGTTTTCAAAATAAAGCTGTGTGGGTGGAATTAGGTTGTGTTGAATGATGATGAAAATATTCTGGATAGTGGTGAGAAACTTTTAGAACGATCAGTGGAGATATTTCCTCAGTTATGCAGTCCTTCATCTTATGTTACTACAAATCTAGGAAACACATCAATATTTGTCCCAGCGTCTTCAGATATCATCATTGGATGAGATGAGTCAGTATTTCCTT
This sequence comes from Terrapene triunguis, assembly GCF_002925995.2. NCBI lineage: Eukaryota > Metazoa > Chordata > Testudines > Emydidae > Terrapene > Terrapene triunguis. Next base: position 307,119 of record NW_020664381.1, read on the forward strand.
TCAAACATCCATTTATTCAGGACTGCTCTAAAGAGCAATTAGTGACAGGTCTGCAATACTTACATGACCAAAGCTACCTGCTTCTTCGCTGTTCTGTGCAAATCAACAGATGGAGAACCGGACTCGTTTTCAATCGGCTCAGGGACGGTAAGGGAGAGCATGCTCCGTTAGTGGAGCAGAGTAAGATTGAGCCTTGTTGTCTTCATTAACTCATTCATGCTCTAAATTTTAAGAAATGTTTGAATCATTTTAGTAAAATTTCAGGGCCAGCACATTATTGGTTTCATGAAACTAAAAAGACGCTTACACCAGACTCTGAACTCTTCAAATGTAAGCTTCTTCCACCTTCCCAAAATAGATCTAACTCTTGAGTGTAATTCATTAGGTCAAATCTGCACATCTAACACTAGTTAGGAGTTTTTCGCTCCATAACCTTTTCTCCCTCCCTCCCACCTCTTCTCTACTGACAAATTATTATAGGCAGGGCTGATAGTACCCCCTATTCAGAGATTCAGAGATTCTAAGGCCAGAAGGGACCATCATGATCATCTAGTCTGACCTCCTGCATAGCACAGGCCATGGAACTTCCCCCATATAATTCCTAGAGCAGAGTTTTTAGAAAAATATCCAATCTTGATTTAAAAATTGTCAGTGATGGAGAACACACCACAACCCTTGGTAAATTGTTCCAGTGGTTAATTATTCTCACCATTAAAAATGTACATCTTATTTCCAGTCTGACTTTGTCTAGCTTCAACTTCCAGCCATTGGATTGAGTGATACCTTTCTCTGCTAGATTTGTTCCCCAGGTAGGTACTTACAGACTGTACTCATGTCACCCTTTAACAATCTCTTTGTAAGCTAAATAGATTGAGCTCTTTAAGTCTGTCACTATAAAGCATGTTTTCAATCCTTCAGTCGTTCTCATGGCTCTTCTCTGAACCCTCTCCAATTGATCAACATTCTTCTTGAGTTGTGGACACCAGAACTGGACACAATTTTCCAGCAACAGTCACACCAGTCTTCTTCATTATTTACAACTCCCCCAATTTTTGTGTCATCTGCATGCTTTATCAGTCATGATTTCATGTTTTCTTCCAGGTCATTGATATATATGTTAAATGGCCTAGGGCCAAGAAACGATCCCTGCAGGACAGCCACTGGAAACACACTTGCTTAATGAAGATTCCTCATTTACAGCTACATTTTGAGACCTATCAGTCAGCCAGTTTTTAATCCAGTTAATCTGTGCAATGGTATTTTATATCGTTCTAGTTTTTTAATCAAAATGTGCAGTACCAAGTCAAATGCTTTACAGAAGTCTAAGTATATTATGCCAGCACTATTATTTTTATCAACCAAACTTATAATCTCTTTTAAAAATATATTAAGTTAGTTTGACAGGATATATTTACCAAACTCCCTATTATTCAGGCTGCTTGACACTCCCATTATAGACCCTGTTTTCAGTTGCTTATAACTTTGCTATAACTGATCTGAAATTTTCCTAGTGGGGTGTCTGCCTTAGGCTGAATTATTTTGGAAAATTTCATGCAAAATAGGTCAGCCATTTGTGAGAACAAGGCTAGGGAAAAATACCTTGTTTTGTCCATGTTAAAGCATTCTGCCAACCTTTTATTTGAACAGCTCTAGCACCCCATTGCTTTGGAGCAGGGGCTTGAAATTTGGCAGGGGGAGTGGCCTTTGTGCCATGGATGTGCCTTTTGCAATCCCCATGAAAATCCACCTTCGTGTGGCCAAGTTATAACCCTTTGAAAAATCTCAGGTCATGCATACTCAGTATAGACTTCCTCAAACCAAAGATCAGTCAAGCTCCATTGGCCATTTTAGAGGGTTTCCCCCCCCCCAGGGCCTTTAGTAGGGCACTAAGGACTTTTTTTAATGTATTGGAATGCAAAATAATCCCTTGCATTCAGTTCATTTGCTGGGCGTACTCTCCGTGTTGGCAGCGGCTGGGAGTTGGTCTGATTTTTGAGGGCTCTGAAGTATTTGTTTTTTTAGAAAGGAATAACATAGAGATACCTGCTCTTCCTGGTAGCCTGAAGCATTGAGTGTTTTCATATGTAACTCAGGGAGGAGCTGTTTATCTCCTGTATCATGACAGGAAGGGAAGGGAGAACTATACCTGAACACACTCAAATTAACTAGCTGGAGAAGAACATTGCTCTATCCATTGCTCATCTCTCTTTCTTTCCAACTTGTTGCTTTGATGCCTTCCCTTGAGGCTTTCCTGCCAGGATGCAGCCTTGCAAAGTAACCCCAAGAGAGGGCATGGGACCCGGTGGCTAAAATGAAAAGGAATATCAGCCTCACTATGTACAGTATGTAACTGTTTGTCAGTTTTCCTGCTCACTGGGCATAACACTGTGGGTCAATATGTAACTCGGTGTAATGATCCCAGATGACACTGAGAAGGGGAAGAAACATCCCACATGTAATTCAAACTGTACAAAGCAGGAACAAAGAGGCTGGGTGGGTGACATGTTTGGGCTGAAATCCAAACTTGCCCAACGCAGTTATTTTGATTCTGCTGAACCAAACCTGGAGGTTCAAATACACTGGTTAGCTTTCCACTCCTCTGTCCACATTTCTGGTTTCATCCAGATTTGGTAGCAGAAAGACCACGAAGGAAGCTATTTTTGTGACATTCCCAAATCAGCCTGAATGAGGGAAGCACTGGAAATCTCACGAGAAAGCCTGTCCTCCTGTGATGTCAGGCCCCAATTGTAGACTAAAGAGGTTTTGGCTATATTCCAAAAAAGACAACTTTTAGATACTTGATTGTAACAGAACTTCTGAACCCATTTCCAACAGCTGTGCAAATCCTAGCACACAGCTATTCCGTTGGTCCAGTTTCAATATATCTCCCCTTCCTTCACCCTTCCACCTGTCCCACATCTGTACATGCTTAATAATCAATTATCATTCCCCCATATCTAATCTAAGCCTTAAGGATTACTGTGGGCCAGATGGTGTAAACTGGCATAGCTCCATTGAAACCACTGAATGTGCCAGTTTACACCAGGTGAGGTTCTGGCCCTATGTATTTAACATACTATTACATTACTGTATTACTTCCCCCATCCACTCCTCTGAAACTCTAATTCAGGCCTTCGTCATCTCCCATCTTGACTACTGCGACCCCCTCCTCTCTGCACCCCCCAAACACATACATTGTCCTGCTCCAATCCATCTTTTCAGCTTATCTCCTTGGCTCATCTCTCTGACCATGTTACGCTCCCTTCCCCCATTTTACACAGCACATTTCAGATTAAATTGTAAACGTTTCAAGGTAAGGGCTGTGTCTGCCTGTGTCTTTATAAGGCACCTGGCAGAATGGGCCTCTGTCCTGACTGGGGCCTTTGGGTGCTGACACAGTATAAATAAATATAATAGAAGTAAGAAATTACTGTAAAAGCTAATTCTTAATGCATACCTCTAAATGTCATTAGAGGCACAGCAATGTAGCTTTGCTTTGGATTAGTGGAAAAATAAACTTTTGTAATGGTTTAAAGCTATTATATTTTCTTTATCATGCTCATGGTTTTATCTCAAGCCTCACACCATTCGTGCTTTTTCTTAACACCCAAGCCCCTGGATGTGTGTGATTAAAAAAAAAAAAAGTTTCTAGACCTCATGGTTGCCGAGAGAAACTAGAAAATGTGAACCCTAAAGGCCAAGACCTAGAGGACAAATAAAAAAAGCCCCAGAAGTTATTTTTAAAAAATCTTATGATTTTTAAGCCAATGTCATGATTTTTTAACACAGGGCTCTGGCAATATTGGACAAGCTCTGGGGTGTATTGCTCTTTCTGGCTTGTTGCCTTTCATCTAGGTTCCTAGTCTGGCCTCAGAGCACACATTGGTTATGTTTTTTAAGGAATGGGTAGCAGAGACGTTAGAAGGGAAAGGATAGACAGCGCATTCATGGTCTTCTAAGCAGTACATATTTTCTAGGTAAAGCTGTAGACCACACACCTTTAGGGTAACCTTAGAAAGAAGATGGCTGAGTTTATGATAAAACTGTAGTCATATATAACGAGAATTTGATTCTTCCCCTCCACAAATAGGGTAACTGGGAGATAGAGGAAAAAATGAAGCAACCTGCCCTTTTAAAAGTAATTTTTGTAATGTCACTGTGTTTCCCTTTTCACGCCCTCTGATAGTGTTTATCGTGTTTACAGGAAATGCCTTGAGTAATCTGTAAAACGAAAGCAGCTTTCTGCCGGGTTGGGGCCTGCCTGATTGGAAAACACTGTGCTTTACTATTGGACTCCACTGTTTGCGTTAGCAATAGTTACAGCCACAGCAGTGTTCCACTGTGGCTGCTTAGACTCATAGAGCACAGGGGGCAGAGGCAATGAGAAAAGGCTGAGAAGGTGGTTATGTAACTGTTTCATTTCCAGTAACAAAACAAACATAACAAGGAAAGGACATGTATCGTGTCCAGCAAATAGGAAAACTGAGAATTACTGTAAAGCCACAAGATGACATCCGGGCCCCCTTAAAGTCAATTGCAAAACTCCTGTTGATTTCAGTGGGGCTGGAATTACAGCCATGGTGATTAATATTCTTTTTGAGTGTCAGATATACGATTAAGCTAGGTCATGTCTAGTTTCTAATGAATTACCTTTAACATAAAGCAAATTCATGTCACAAAGGGCATTTTGACGCTATTAGAAAGCATAGTTTGTGTCCTCTGTACTCCTCTCTGCTGGCTTATGGAGGCTTCAAGGCAGAGAAAATGCTATCAAGAGGGAGGATTGTGTAGCTATATAGGCTCATTGATTTAAGCAGATATCTTTATGGGGTTTAATGACCTCCATCGAACTGGCACTGTTCACAGAAAGGCTGAGATTATTATTATGTGCAGAATTATATATTTAACATTGTACTGCCCAAGATGAGTTAAAGTCAATAACAAAAAGCAGCCATTACCAAAAAATCAAACCACACCATCCACATTTAGGAAATCACAGTAAAGTCAAAAAATTCACACCTGGATATGTAAAATTAGACTCATAATGCCATATCCAAGCACCTCTGTAAAAGTTAAGTGACCTGCTTTTCAGGGGTGCAAATCTCATTAAGTTGATGGGACCTGGAACTACCTTTGAAAACCAGGCCATTTTTACTTTCATGCCTAAATATGGATTGACGAGCCTAATTCTGGCACCCTGGTTTGAAATTTTGGGCCTAAGACTATCTATTGCCCTTATTGGGCAAGGCAGGTGTATTAAAAATGCTTGTTCTTTCATCATGTCCCCACCACACAAAATACTGGTCCTAAGGCTAGGTCTACACTACGGGGGGGCAGGGGGGTCGACCTAAGATATGCAACTTCAGCTACGTGAATAGTGTAGTTGACGTTGCGTATTTTAGGTCGACTTACCTGGCTGTGAGGACGGCGGCGAGTCGACCGCTGCCGCTCCCCCATCGACTCCGCTTCTGCCTCTCGCCGTGGTGGATTTCCGGAGTCGACGGCAAAGCGATCGGGGATTGATTTTATCGTGTCTAAACTAGACGCGATAAATCGATCCCCGATAGATTGATCACTACCCGCCGGTCCGGCGGATAGTGAAGACATGCCCTAAGTAACAGCTCAAGTTTTAGAACTCTAAGGATTTGTTTTCTAAAAGTGCATATCTTGGCATATTGTAAATGATGGGAAAAGCAGGAGTTGTTGCACATCAAGAGCAAACTACATTGGCAGACTTCTAAACTTTGTAGACATGGTGGAATGGGAATCCTCCTGACAAACCTATAAGAATGATTGTAATGCCAAGAGACCCTGATTGTTGGCAGGCAGGATTGAACCAGGGGACCTCTGGAGCTAAATGCATGAGTCTCTACTGCATGAGCCTCAAGCCATGTACCTCTTAGCTAAGGCTGTAGCAGACTCATTAATCTCTAGGTGGTCTAGGTGCCACTAAAGGGAGACAGAGCACCACACCCAGCAGGTATGGGATACATTATCACATAGTGGCTGCACTTAACCAGGACTAGCTATACCATACACTGCTCTTAAGGTCCACAGGAGCCAAGGGCATCTCTCCTACAGACTTCAGAAAGGCAGCGTGAACAACAGAATCCCCCCTTTGTCCCTCAAAAGCCACTTTCATTCTTCAATCCCATGTTAGCAAGACTTAAATTGTATATACAGAAAATATGTACACAAAGAAAAATAACATTGATGAAAACCCCCTCTGTAGCCAGTCCTTCCACCAGAATTAACACACAGAGTGCATATGTTTAGAGCGAGAGCTGTATATTTAGGGCCATGACCATCCTCTCACTCCACTCCATCTTAACCTAACTACACCTGTGGGAGGAGGTTCATTCCATAAAAGGTCTGTCCTCCATTTTGGATTCTTTCTCCACACTGACTCAGCTTTCGGGTCAGAAAGCAGCCAGAAGAAGGTAAACTTTAAACAAGGAGAATTAAAGAACAGAGAGAGGGAAGAGATATGGTGCTGTAAAAGCTGGGACATAATGTGTGTCTTCAACTCACTCTCAAATTAGAAAGTAAAACCTTGTTAACATACAAAAGCTTACTACTTTAACTATACCAGTGTTGTCAAAGCAATACAGTTATACTGGTGCGAAGATGCTCATACTGGTATAATTTATTACAATACAGGAAGGGGAATAAGCTATTCTTATATAAGACACCTTTATACTGGTATTACACATGCACACATATAAATAAATTAAAAGAACATTATTTAGGTTGCAAAGTCAAGCATTCAAAAGTTAGGAAATACCAGAATTAAGGTTGCCTCTGCATCCTTAATTCAGCTGCCTCGTGTGTCTGCATTACATTATAATACAGTCTTTAAGTACATGATCACATATTATTAGAAGCCCTGCCTATAACTTTCTCCCCACTTGAAGCTGTACTGGTATAACTATTTCAGTAAAAAATCTCACCCCTAACCTAGGCAGTACAGAAACTATGTGCAGACCAGGCCTTAGTTATTGAGGAGAAAAGGACTAGAAACAAAACTTTTATTCCTTGGCATTATCTGGGATAGGACATTTTGATCTCCCTGTTCCAGAAGGTTATTTATAATCTAGAAATTCCCTATTCTGGACAGTAAATACTACTAAAATAATACAGAGCAGATTAGAGGATATCTGTGTGATTTAGTTGCTTCAAAACACAGATGGAAATTTGTGTATTTTACTGTAGTTAATGATGAGTTTTCACATCTTAAATTAATTTGGCTTAGCTTTCCTGAGTGTCCCCATGTAGACATGCCCTAATACAGTCCTCTGACAGTGGGGTTAGAGAAAAGTGGTTGTTTTATAGGCATGAGAGCTGAAATTCCTAGGCATAAGGCAGTGATATATAGAAGGCAAATTACCCTTGTGTGATGAACTGGGACTGTTCTTACTGTGGTCTTTGAATGCTGACAGGGGAGTGTGGCTAGGATGGTCTGCATTGGGGGATGGGAGATTGGCCGAGGGAGAATACCTGAGCATGTAACATGAGAACCCAGGAAGAGGTTAGAGGCCAGGTGACACCTTTGCCCGGGAAACTGAACAAAGGCTAGAGAGAGAGTTCAGAGCTGGCTGGCAACATGGCTGGGAGGCAGACGGGGCTCTGACCTCCCAAGGGGGCTGTGGTGCCCCAAGATGGACCTAACTGAGGGGGTCCTGTTATCTGTGCCTGCAAGACCTGTCTTGGACTGTATTCCTGTCGTCTAAATAAACCTTCTGCTTTACTGGCTGGCTGAGAGTCATAGTGAATCGCAGGAAGCCGGGGGTGCAGGGCCTTGTGTCCCCCCACACTCCGTGACACCTTGTACTTCTAAGTGTGAATTTCTGAGGGAAGAGAGCGTGTGACATGGGCGTTTCAGAAACAAATCATGCCCCAGCAATTTACTGGAATTTAATTCCTGAATGAGGTTGCAATGAATCTGAGGGCAAACTTCCCCTCCACCCCACACTAAGCCTAAATAAATGGGCTTGGTGCAAAAGATTTTAATGAGTGTGGGTATAGAATCCTAGTTCCTACCACTCATGCTGCAGGGCAGCAGCATATCTGCTTTGGCAGTCTCTGAGCTGTAGCTGTGTCCTCAGCTCAAGTTCTTTGTAATGCTGGGCGGAGTGGCCAATGGACCTAGATCTGCAAAGCTTTTAACCCCAGCCCTACAGATTAAGGAGTTAGGCTCTAGGAATCCTATCCCCCTTCCTCATACAGCAGAACTTTGCCAGCTGCCGTAGCTGGGAAAGAGGCAGAGATTGACCCTTAGTGAATAAAGGAAATGGTTTGGACAGAAATGTATGTTAAATGCTTTAAGTTACAGTAGAAACAAATCATGTCAAACCAATTCTTTTTCTTTCTTTGACAGGATAACAGATGGTAACAAGCTTAGGCTCTAATTCACCCCCACGCAGAAGGGTTGCACAAAACCTTAGGTATGACTGAAGCCTTCACTGCTGGGTATAACTGGGGCATGAGGAGCCCATAGGATCTTAAAGTGGCCTGTCTTCACAAAGATGAATTTAGTACTCAGTCATGCCTTCAAAGCATAGTCTTGTATTGGGGTTGCTGTGTAGCCACACGGTCCCCAAGGGAAGTACAAGGAGACGTTCTGCCTCAGGGAAGAAGAATGCCTCTCAGAACTCCCAGGCCCACAGAGGTAGCGATCCTGTTACTTCCCTTCATGGTATATAGCGTATTTCCCCCTCCCATCACACAGCCGGCCAACTGTGACAGCTCAAGTGTGTGTGGGTGTGCCCTTTCCTCCCTTTCCTGCCCCCTCTGAAGCTCCCCATCAAAGGGACTAATCTCTGTGCTCTTCATGGACTGCAGTTATGGCTGGTTATTTTGCAGGTTATGCGAAATATAGCTCATTGTGGCCTCACCCCACCAGGCCCCTGCGTGAAGGCCAGCTGTAATCCGCTCCTTAGTGAATAAAACTGAAGCAGTGAGCAGAGTGCACTATGTTATATGCTGTGTCCACCACAATTCGTTTATTCACTGATCCTGCTGTCATTGAGGAAATAAAATTAAGTGGGTTTGCCATGATTTGTTTCTGATGAGTCCAGGGCCATGTTGTAGAGTACTTGCCATTCGCAGCACTCACGGCATTTAAAGTGTACTTGTAATATAAAGCTATTGATAGTGGCTCTACTCCTAGAGAAACTGGTGAAGTGTGGCTACATAGAATCACTTGTGAGACAACCACACATTTGCTTAAACACAATCGAGCTTCAACAGTAATTATTATTTCAGTGCTGAGCTGAGCTGAAATGTCAAGAAGGATCCCACAAGGTGCAGATCTGGGCAGTGGCATCTTAGGGTGGGTGCTGTAACTTCCCTTAGCTGCACATGTGCTCGCTTGTTCACTGCTCTTCTGACTCTGATCCTTGGGCCTCTGCTGTAGTTGATGGGCTATCCAGTGTACAGTTCAAACATTTCCTCATTTGCTCTGATTATTTGCTACACCTTCTTCATGGGTCTGTTCTTAAATTAAACTGGAAGCACTTGGGGGCAGGGACTGTCTCTTAGTATGTGTCTGTACAGCATCTAGTGCAATCGAGATCCGATACTGATTTGGGCCTCTGGATGCTATTGTAATGCAAATAATAAATGACTTGGAGAGTGGAGGGGAGAATACACTAATCTAATATGAGGATGATACAAAACGGAGAGAGACTGTCAATACACTGAGGGTAGAATTAAAATACAGTATGAGCTTGATAGATAAGAAAAATGGACTGAAATCTATCAAAGGAGATACAATCTAATGTAAAGTAGCTGATGTAGGAAGAAATAATCAAATTCACAAAAGTAAAATGAGGCATGATTGGCTAGACAGCAGTGCTGCAGGAATGGATCTGGAGGTTATAGGAGATGATAAACTGGACATGAGGTAAAACATTGTTGCGAACAGGAAAACGCCATCTAGGGTTATCTTAACAGGAATCTCTCGTGAAATAAATGAGGTAATTATTTTGGCACTGGTTGGCTTTCTGGTTAGGCTTCATGTGATCACATTTGTAAAGGGGCACACCAACTGGAGAGAAATCAGAGGAGAAGCATATAAAAATAAATGACAAAAGTTGTAGAAAATAAAATCACTGAAGTAAAGGTTAAGAGAACTGGAGATGTTCAATATGGAGAAGAGATGGCGGGGAGGTGGAGGGAAGAGGTTTAACTACTACAAAGACAGTACTTACCAAGGTGCTATAAAGAGGATAGGGATCAATTACTCTCAGGAGCTATCAAGGACAGAACATGAGATGTAACAGGCATAAGATGCAGCAGGGAAAATGCAGGGCAAATATTAACACGTTAAGGCAAACCCTGCTGTGACAAAGTAAAGGTGCTGCAATCTGTAACAGGGTTACACAGGGACTCATGTGGCTGCAAAGGGGCAGAGTGTACAAGGAAGGGGAAGTGAGGATCAAAGGGAAAACTAAGAAGAAGAGAGTGCCTTCTCGCCTCTGGGTTGGGTGAAGTGGAGACAGCCTGTGGGGATTATTGCCCAGAGTCGCCAGTTGATTTGTTTTTGATTTGTGACCGTTTTGTAGACAATAAAATAAACCCAGAGGAAAGGGCCTTGAAAATATGGATGCCTGGAGGTTTATTTCCCTTCCCTGGCTAGTGAAACCGCCCACTAGGTTACACCTGCCTTGATTTACACCCTGTGCAGTTCCATTGGCTCCATCAGAGATGCATAGGGCATAAGTAAAGACAGGGCTGGGCCCTAAAACTATAGTCAGTCAATGCAGAAATAAAGTACAGTTCCCAAGGGAGATTTTGACCTTTCTAGAGTTGCATCTATGCATGGTGATCTTATAGGAATGGTTCAGGTGTAAATTTAAAACTTCACCTTGATTTTGGAGTGATATGTTGGATGCCTGTCTGAATGTCCTTGCTTTATGTGTGTAAGGGTATGTCTCCACTGCAGTCCTGGGGTTGATTGCAGCTTGTGTAGACATACCTGAGCAAGCTTTGATCTAGCTAGCTCGAGTAGCAGAGCAGAGAAGCTGCAGCAGTGTGCAAGTAATTACCCTGGGTTCCTGGAGGGTTTGGACAGCCGGGGCTGAATTGTGTGCTGCTGTGACTTTGCTGCTCTGGTATGCAAGCTAGCTACATTAAAGCTAGCACAGACATGACTACAAGAGTTGCAATCTCACTTTGTGATTGCAGTGTAGACATACCGTAACTCAGAATCTCCAGACTATTTGATGTAACTTGGTGTGCTTATGTTGCTGTGCCATGCTTTCTTCTGTGCCGGTGATGCCTAGATGACCTTACTGTGAATGGTTTCAGAGTAGCAGCCGTGTTAGTCTGTATCCGCAAAAAGAACAGGAGTACTTGTGGTGCCACAAGTACTCCTATTCTTCTTACTGTGAATGTGTGTGGTATCTTTTGATTAGAATGCGGCTTGACTGGAAATACCCTCTGTTATTTCACTGATGACAATTGGAAAATGCCCAATTTTGTTGTGGTTTGGGTTTGTTTGGTTGCCCCCCTCCCGGCACTTGTACTAATTTCCTTCCTTGTTCCTGTTAAGCTATATATTGTAAAACTTCATACCTCTATAGTGGTTACCCTACACGATTATGGAGTTTTTCATTTATAGGAGAGAGAGAGGGCCTCCTGCAATGCACGTGGGTAGGAAAGCACCAGGAGCTCCCCAGCGGGGAATACCCTAACAGTCATTGGTTGCCTCTTGTTGCTCCCTGTGTGTAATGGTTTGCAGGGGGCAGGCCTGTGGAAAAGAGGGGTTGTTGATGAGTGTGTCTTGATTGTTCTGTGTCGAGGCTGGATAGTCCTTTGGGGATCTCTACAGACCAGACATAAGTTAGAGTAGCCATTAGGTCAGCTCTAGTTTATCCTGAGGGCTGCCAAACTGGCTCTCACTAGCCCCAAAATTCTGGACATTGAAAAGTGCTTTAAATCTACCTTTGCTTACTTCACCAGTGCTGTGCCTCCTGAGAGATGCCGTTCAGAACTGGGATCTTAAAGTTTATTCATTTATCCCAGATATGAGGGATTTTGTGTCTAGCAGCAGGTAGGGCTGTGATCAAGACCATGGTGGCTAATAACCACTGGAAGCTATGAGGCTATTACCTCCCTTCCTTTCTAGGGGGGGTCTAAGTTCTATATGTATGTTATTTGCATTCCAAAAGTGGGAAAAAGGAGGCAGCTGGCCTCTTGTTCTGTGGGGAAGGTAGGTACTTGGCACCCTACACCACAGCTGTGATTCTCACTACTGTAGGGCATTTCACAGAATTGATGCTATCTCAGGAGAGTCTCTTCTTTTCAAAAACCCATTTCCAGTTTCCAGGGGCTGCAGCCCTGGTATTCCTGATTCTGCTTTTGGAGCAAGCCTCAAACTGAACGAGATTCCTTTGCACCCTCATGCTTCATTTCTAACACATGAGGCCTTTGTGCAGTTGTGTACATCTGTGCAAAGTGTGTGTAAAATGCAGCCATTGTGCTGTTTACATCAACTTTGCCCAGATGTAGATGACTACAAAAGGGGCAAGCCAATGAAGAGAATCAGGCCTATGGGGCCTGTGTTAAAACTACGTCTTAGCCCAGCTTTGTCATCCCACGGCTACAATCAGTTTGTGTTTTGAGAAGGTCAGAGTGTTCATTGTACCCTGAAAACCTAGTTTATCTCAGTAGAGTGGGGGGAGGCACTGAGGCAAGGCCTGCTTTGTCAGGCTTGAGAGGCTTCTGTGTGGTAAAATCAGGGAACCAGTGCAGCGTGTACTCTGAATATAAAAACTACCTCCCTACATGGGACTGCACAGAAAGAGGCAGAAACACATCTCTTTTCTCTCTCTTGGAGTTCACGAGAACTAGAGGGAATTTGGATGTCTGTGAAGAAAAGAGCTTAATTCTTCCCCATGACCAGCTTAAAGCAAAGTTACAGCAGCTAAATGGACCATGCGGTATGAAATGCAAAGTCACGCTAGTCTGCGTCAAACATTCCCCCCTGGTAGCAGAGAGCACAGTCAAAGAACAAAACAAAGGCAGATGCATCAACAACTGAAAGTGTTTTTATTGCTTTCTTATGCATGGCAGCTGCCCAGGAGACCTCACTTGAATTTAAGTAGTGGGATGTCACCCGGAGGTCACAGAGAAATGGGGAAATCTCCCTCCACCATCACAAATGAGTTAAAGGCTTCAGTGGTTTTCTTTCCTTTAGTTCATTTGTAGCATGAAAACTCTTATTAAAAGCTGATAACAAAGAAACATTAGGCGTATCTCCTGCTTGCTGAGCCAATTAAAATTGTCCTTAAATAATACAAAGGGGGGGGGGGAAGGAAAATTCAAGTGGGGGGGGCAAAATATTCCTGTTTAGGGCCTCCTATGGGCTAGCACTGGCACTGCCTCAGGATACATCTTCACTGCTGCTGGAAGCGTGCTTCCCAGTGCAAGTAGACAGACACACACAAGCTCTGCTCAAGCTAGAGCACAAAAAATAGCAGTGTGGCTGGGGGCAGTATGGGCAGGAGCCCAAAGTCAGCACCTGATTTGTATGCAATGGAGCAGATTGCAGCCATTCTTACCTTGGATACATAGGTAGGACTTGTAGAGACTCTAGGTTCTAGCATATAGTGCTCCATCCTAATCTGAGTGGTTTCTCTGATGCTGTGCCATACAGCCTGTGCAAGCTATACCTCAGTTTTAAAGACAAAGGTGTCTGCAGGGCATGTTGTACTCTATGGGCTAAAGTTTGGCTCCCACTGATATTGAGGATACTTTCTTTAAACTGTTACCAAAAAATCTGCATGTTGATAACTTTTTCATATATTTATTTTAGTCACCATTTTATGATGTCAAAAAGTAAAATATAAAGGTAGGATCAGCACCAGGGGAAGGATATACCAATCTCCCATTTCTGTGAAGCAGAGTGAGGGGACAGAGGAATAAAACTGTCTGAATCCACAGTGCTTCTCTGTCTTGTTCCTTCTTAACATGCATTCACCAAATCCCTGGCAGGTGGTAGCAAAGGAAGACTCACCGAAACTTTGGAGGACCCTCTAGATTCCTCTGTGACCAGGTCCAGTGAAAGGAAGTTTCGCGCCCCAGGCGAAACTTCCACCTTGCGCCCCCCCCCCCCTCCAGCCCTGTGGCAGCTCCCCGCCCCCTCTCCACCCTTTTAGGAATGTGTTTGATGTATTTGAATTGCCTTTCAATGTGATTTAGTAACTGGTAATAAAGGAGGCATGGGTAAATGTTATAATGGTATGCAATAAAGAAGTTAGAGACTGGGAGAAAATTAGGAGCATGTTTCAAAAGTGGGAAGAGACATTTCATAAAAAATAGAAATGTCATGAGCTGTTATTTCTATACAAATGCAAAGAGCACCCATTGTAAATAAGATTGTTATACTGTATGCTCCTCTATTGACTCCTTTTGGAGTCCCAATTAATTTCTGGTACTCATTGACACTAGTTAGAACTGATCCTGGAGCTCACTAGGACTCAGAAAAGGGTTAAATATTTATATGGATAATGAGGACATCCACAATTACATTATATCCCTTCTGTAGAAGTAATGTAATTGTGAATGATCAAGTTTCAGGTCATATCATAAGTCGACCTCTAGCTGACTGGGTTTAGGAAGAAGCTTCTCCTATAGTAAGGTTATTCCATAATTGTTCAATATGAGGTTTTTTCCACCTTCTTCTGAAGCAATGTCAGAAACAGTATATTGGGCTGAATGGACCAGAGATCTGATCTAACATGGCAATCCCTATGCTCGTATGAGCACTCAGCTTATTTGCAAGTAAATGATGTCCGGCTGACCCTTTTGTATGTGCACTGTGCCTTCTCCCATTACGTGAATAAGTTAATAAACAGCATGAACATCTCCTCAACACAGCCTGAAACAGGATCAGTAATGATTTTCATTTAGGGTTGTGTTCATCAAATGAAGGTTTACACTCAATACCACGTGCTAACCTTGTGCAGCACATTTCCTGTCATGGCTTCCAAGACACTTTTCAATACAGAGACATAGTAGACTAAATAATAAATATTAAGCCAAAGTAAGCAAATGAAACATGACATTCAAGTGCTGCAATAATGCTAGAATCCTACATAGGGATGGGATGCTGCCTAAAAGGAGGTTCCTGATTTCCTTTGGCAGCTCCTAATTCTTTTAGAAACTTGGCCTGTCATTAGGGCTAGAGCTCTGGGTGGATAGAACTAAGATGATTATGTTGAAGACTATACAGTTCTGCCAACTCCAAGTGCCAAAGAAGTCATAAGATTTGCTTAAAAATCATGAGATTTTTAAAAATAACTTTGGGGGCCTTTTTGTCTTCTGGTGTTTTATTTTTTTCAAGCTTTTCTCTGCAACGATGAGGGCTAGCTTCCTTTTTTTAAAAAAAAAAGAAAGCTGAGATTTTCATGCATCTAGGAGCTGGGCTTTAAGCAAGACACCAAGTATTACAAGATTCTTGACAAAGTCATGAGAGTTGGCAACACCAGAGATGTTAGTATGAGTGTTGTCCCAACTCAAAGGTCCTGTGAATGAGTGTGGCTATTCTGATGAGCTTCCTAGACCAAGCTAGGAATAGGAGACTTTTCACTGTCGAATTGTCAGTGTACACAGCCCCTCCAAACATGCTTAGAAGGCTAAACTTTTACTAAGATGATTTAAAATATTACATTATTAGTGTGACAAAACTGGGGCTCATAACTCCCACATGCCAGGATGCAAAGTGGGTCTGAGTAGAGCTGAGCTCTGCATCACCCTATTGCTCTATTGGTACACCTGGCTGGGGTGACCTTTCTGTAGCTGTATTTCCGAGATCAAATGCAATTGAAAACACAGAATGTTCTTCTCCTTCCATTAAGATAAATTCCTACAGCCTCTATACTGTTCCTTTCACACTGCTCGTCCGCCAGCTATGCAAAATGTTCTAATGAAACATGCATAATTCATTTATCTCAATTAAAATGTAAATGTATTGTCAGTCTCTTGGATAATTAAACTGCTATTATGGGAATAGTTTTAAGTTCTGTAGCTGAAGTCCCTTTCACTAAAACAAACAAATGACACTTTAAGCTCTGCCTGAAGTGGTACAATAGATGCCCATGTGGGAAGTAATTTGAACTTCCCAAAGAGGTTGGCCAGTCTGTGTCTCTGTAATATTCAACAGAGCATGCATATGCTCTGCTATAAATTGAACATGGTTGTTCTCTTAGGTGTTAGGTGTCTGTGTTTCTGATTTGGCATGGACAGAGAAACTATTAATAGCTACATTTCCTACAGTAGAATACTTTATTGACTTCAAGCTGCCCTTCAGAAACCTTCAAATGGGTATGATGTAATGATGTATTACGATGCTTAATGTAAATATTCAACCTACTTAAAGGTCTCAGAGGTTAGGTCAGATGTTGGTACAGTGGTTCTCAAACTGTGGGTCGGGACCCCAAAGTGGGTCATGACCCCATTTAATGGTGTCGCCAAGGTTGGCTTAGACTTGCTGGGGTCCAGGGCCAAAGCTGAAACCTGAGCCCCAAAGCCCAGGGCCAAAGCTGAAGCCTGAGGGCTTCAGCCCTGGGCAGCGGGACTCAGGTTACAGGCCCCCTGCCTGGGGCTGAAGCCCTTGGGCCTTTGGCCCCCTTGCCTGGGGCAGTGGGGCTCGGGCTTTGACTTTGGCACCATCACCGAGGGCAGTGGGGCTCGGGCAAGCTCAGGCTTCGGTCCCTTCTCCTGGGGTCGTGTAATAATTTTTGTTCTCAGAAGGGGTTCATGGTGCAATGAAGTTTGAGAACCCCTGGGTGTAGCATATTCACACTGCTATCCATTAAATAAATTAATGAATTAAAAACCTCTATTACACAAGGATGGGGTAGTGGAAAAGTGCTAAGCAAGTGATTTATTTGTAATTGTTAGAGCTTCCCCCCTTCATTTAATAAAAATATTAAATAAAACAAAAAAAATCATACAGACAAAGTAGCCGTACAGATGTCTTGAAGCTGTGGACTGAGGGGAAGAGCTGGTCTTAGAGGAGAGAAAAATACATACCCTGATTGGGTTGCTAAAATTCCTTGGTTTCCTCCATCCAAATAAATTGCTGGGACTGAGCATATTCCACCAGGTTTATTGGATCTTTTTTCCAAGAGGTGGGGGGGGGGGGAAGTACTTCCCTATATATGTCACACAAAAGTACATTGTAACTGTTGGGGAAATTCTGGAATTAAACAAATATATCTTAAAATATGAAAGGAAAGTGACTGGTTGTGCCAATACCCTAAAGTCACATTTGTCTCTAGTTAAGGATACATATGGCTTTCTTGGAGGATCTGGGATTCATTATCTACCATCACAAATAACCTTATGGCTTTGGAAATATGCATAGAATTCTAAGATTCGTTTTCCCAGCTAGGCAGTGATATGAAGCAATGGTTGGATTAATGGCAGCTCTGTGTGTATGTGTGTGTGTAACTCAACCCCCATAGCAGCTTGGCCCCTGACATTAGGCCGCTCCTGGCTGCAATGGAACAGTGAGTGTACCCTGAGAGAGCCCGTGGCAAAGAACCTGTAGCCGGTTGATTCATGAACCAGTTTAGAGCCTGGCGGTGTTGCTGTCTGGGTGCCAGGGTCAAGGCGGAGAGGGGATGGAACAGCCATCTCTCTGCCATCTGCAGATTCCAATGGACTGGAGGAAATGGAATCTGACACTTATTTCTGAGACCATATTTTGAAGGATTCTCAGGAGCCCTGTTCAGATCAGGTTTTCCTTCACAATTCTTCGCTATTCAGGTCACGGGTGGTGGAAGTGAGGGTCCCTCTACAAAAACAAAAGCTTACAGCAACTCGGGACCTGGCTAGCCTCTTCTCATCTCCCACAGATTTAAGGTTTGGGATAGTCTAAGATATACAATCTGAGTAATTTCTTGGCATCTCTGTGTATATGGTTGTGTCGGGGGCACAGGAGCAATGTTAATACCATAAAGGCAGCTGGGCAGTGGGGGGCTTTTTCAGTCTCAGAGGCTCATTTGAAAGACAGCAGTTGAACCATTCTGACGTCAGCTCTGTCGCTGTGGGAAGTATCAAATTAAACTGATAATTATCTGCAGCACATGTACAATTTATGAACCTTCTGATGTTCAGACTCATAAGTTTAGAGTTAACTGACACATTTTAGTCTATTTTTTTAATAAAAACTCTTAGCATTGGCCCTCTCATGCCCCCACTGCAGTTTTAATAATTCAATAAAATCTTCAGGAAATGCCTCCCTTCCCATCCTCTCCCCAGCCCCTACCAGTTCCTATCCAGAAGCATGGCTCAGACTACTAAAATGGCTGGCCCTGTTTGTTTTGGATGTAACACGTTTGATGTCTCAGAATGGTGAGGGAGCATTTATTTGTAACTGTTTGTCCTCTAGCTAAGCCTAAAATCCACTGTATGGATGAAACCGCTCAGGGGAACCCTTCAAAACTCAACTCAGGCCTTTTAAAGTTAACTAAAACATGCTGATTCTAGCCCTTTTGATGTAGCAGAGACATTGGTGCAGGCAGCCTCCAGGAGCAAACCTTGCAACTCTTCAGCTTTGCTTGCAAAATATACAGTGTATAATCCTAACCTCAAACACTTCACCATCACCCCACCCTCTACACCAGACATCATAATACCACAGCACCTTCCATCTGAGCTTCTCCAAACACTTGGTAAAGATATTAGTTAATTATTTTTTTAATTTACAATTGTTTTTGCCCATTTCTATTTGTTTTCTGTTATTAACTCTTAGCTATTTATAACCATATCCATTTTAATATATATATATATAAATATATATATTTGCTTTATTCTGTTAAATTTAAAAATGTATTTGTACAGGTTTCTTAAATAGTTTCTAACATTTATTTTAATAGTTTCTTAGTTTCTTGCACACACACACACTCCCCCTTGAAGGCATCTGGTGCTGGCCACTGTTGGAGACAGTATATTTGACTAGATGGACCGACCACTGATCTGATTCAGTATAGCAATGTCCGTGATACCAGATTAGATGGAGCAATGCCTGTATTCTTATGCTGCTTCACATATACCCTGTGTCTTTTTATAAAATGGCCACATGGGAAATGGAAGCTTAGACACAGCTTCTTTACAAGGGACAGAGATTGGATTAAGGAGTTGTATGTGTGAGGAAGGCACACTTTTTCGTACGTAATATCTTTGCGGCAAGTCAAGTCTCCTCTTCTGTGTATCATGGTGGAACTCCTGCCCTTGGCTTCCCCACCTCCCAAATTGCTGTACTCATTGATTTATACATTACTCTGACTAACTGAAGATTTGATCAGATCTGGTGCCATGCAGGAGGTTCCCTACATCCTCATGAATTATTCACGTGGCATGGAAGAGCCCTGGGGAGAGCTTAGGTGTTTTGAAGACAGGGACTGAACACATGTAATGGTTTACAAGATTATCTCTCAACCACGCTGAGGTAATCTCTTAGGTGGATTATTTCTAAAGCCACAACACTAACATGCAGCTTCAAGAGTCTCAGATGAAATGCTGATTGAGCTGTTATTTTTATTTTTTAAAATTTTTACTGGCCACAGAGAGGTTAATGAAAGGGCATATGTTTCTCAGCTTGTTTAAGAGTCTTCATACTTTCCTGAGTTTCTTAGGGGCTAATTCTTGACAGTGAGGAACATTTTAGTAGTGTGTGTGGTACTGTTTTGTACTGTTAAAGCCCTGAGAATGAGGCTGGCAAGGGCAGAGGCGGTGAGCTAACTACTTTGGGGGCATTCTTCGAAAGGCCTGGAGGGAAGCTTCTCCTCCCAAAGGACCCTTCAGGTGTCAGATCTACTATCCTCCTTGATTTGCTCAGCAATTTAACACTTGCTTAGTGAATCTCCCTTTTGGCAATCAGCCAGGGCAGGGGGTGAAGGAAAGGGGTGTTAGAAATGACTCGGAAGGGAAGCTTATCAATCGGGTAATTGGGTTTGATTTAAATCTTTCTCTTCTGCTTCACCCCCACCATCACACTGAGTCTTCTCCACTAAAAACGAGAGCGGCTATTCTAAATGAGACAGAAACACTCTGAAAGAGTTGTGAGGAGAATATGCAGGTAAAGCTGGTAAAGAGAGAGAGAGAGGCAACATCTTGCCTACCTCAGGCCTTCTTATTTCCATTTCTCTTATGGTTGTTGCTTCCCCCTCCCCCCACCCTCTCCAGTCACAGGACTAGTGTAATCTAGACACAACAGACTTCTGAGACCACTTGGCACAAAATTCTACTCCCTGTAAACTGATGGATTACATACAGAACCAGAGCTCTTCTGAGAGTCGAAAACATATTGCAGGGTGTGTGTAGGAGTGATTACGATGCTGGTGCTGTGTGAACTGCATCTATACCAATCACTTTAGGATTGAAAATAAGTTTTTGAAACAAACAAACGACAAAAGAGAGCACTTCAGAGGAGGTCCATGCGGATATATATTTGAATCCTTCATTTTTATTCTGTTTCTCCTACTTGAAAGAATGCAGCACTTTACCTGAGGCTACAAGCTAGCACAGGCTTCCCTTGTGACTAAGCAGCACACTGACTTTGCAATACTATGCCTTCCTGTGTGGTGCACAGACATGAATACATGGGGGAGCTGGAAGAATAAGGTAGTTCTGGTTAGTTCATTCAAAGTGTCCTGGGATTGCAATCTGGGATTGCATTACTTACCATCTTGGAGGACGATGGGTGGGGAAGGGTATAGTAGTGAGTAGAAAGTGATTATGAAGATAGAGACAAATTCTAAAGAATTAAATAAAATTGTACCACCTTTGAACTTGTTACAACTTCAAATAGCTTTTATAAACATTATCCTGGAGTCTCAGAAGGAGAGAGGTGGGGCTTAATTTGAGAAAGATTTGGGAGAAAACTTAGTTTCCCTGATTGAAAATAAGATTCCTTTGAACATACAGGAGGTGGGTGGGAAGAGAGGGGAAGGAAAGTGTTTTCTCCCTTACTAAATGTCTACCTTTGGAGCGCTAGAGGAAGCTATGGTATATAGTATGCATGTGATCATACAGAATAAGAAGGATCACTGAACGGGTGACGCAGGGAAAGAAGGATTACACTGCATGTGATGGCAGGAGGAGGATGGAGAAGAATTCTTCACAGTCTGATGGGGATGTGAGGAAAGGGATTACTAGAGGATTTTCTTGGGATTCTGTGCATAATGAAGAAATTCTGCCCTCAGAGCCACACTTTGGGCCTCTGAGGGGACATATGAGGGGTTAGGAGAAACCTCATCATATAATTTACTATCTCTTGGTTTCCTATCATCCTCCAAAAGCGTTTTCTCTGCCTTTTTTCCATGTTTACATTGGCAGCTTTTCAATCAACAACATTGTTTAGTCCAAAATTGCCTGTCTGGGGGGTTTAGCAAAATCCTCAAGTTACTATCTGAAAAAAGAAATTATTTCTTATGCTACCATAGAAAATAAGTGGACATAGAGCCTTATAGAATTAATGGACACCTTAGCTGGAATTATTTACATTCTTTGGCCTCTGCCTAACACACAGTCAGTAGGAAACTTCCTGGCTAAATATGATTTTAAACATTATTCAAGTAATTCATAGATCTACATATACCTCTGTGCATGCTGCCCCAAATCACACTGGACCAAATTCTCCCCTTAGAAGATGATCCCATTGATTTCAGTGGGAACTCATATGGATGCATCCAAAGGCAGAATTCGGTCCTTTTACACTCTTTTTGCTGTCATGTCACATTGACTGTGAGCTCATATCCCTAATGAGCTGTCCACTATCCCCTCCTGGTAACAATCAGCAGAAGCCTACCGAAGGTGTCATAACAGTCAAAAAATTGGATATGAGCTTGTAACATGATAATGGCAGCAAAAAAATAAAGGTGATTTTTTTTCAGCTACGTACACAAAGAGGTCACAGCAAGCGCCAGAAAAGTGACAGTTCCTTGTCATAGGGTGACATCATACCTATAATATGACTTTCCATTCTGGGTACATGAGTACCAGAATGGCATCAAGAAATTGGAGGGGATTCAGAGGAATGAAAATAAATAAAGATCTGGAAGGACTGACTAATTCTTTTAGGTCCATATATCAATGAAAAGATTATATACGTTATAAACATAGTCTGCATTTTATCTGTGACAAATCTCACTCCTATGTTTGTCATGTTATTTAAAAGAAAACTATACTCATTTTGCTCTCCTCAATAGTCTAAAAGTTCAAAGAAAAAGCAGCAGTCAGTACACTTCATAAAAAAAAACCTGCAAAGAGTTCATTTGAAAATACAAGTTATATTGACAAGGGGTTACCGTTACCGACAATTGTTCAGTGACCAGTGCTTTTTGTAACAGTTCTCCATCTATAATTCAGTTTAAGTCTGAAGAGAATGAGAGAAAGATACACTATACCCATTATTGTGAGTTTCGAAACAGCTGTACGGCTGAAATTCATGGGGGAGGAAAGTTGTAATTTGGCCAGAAGAGGGCCTTTATCAAGAAGAAATGCCTCTGAATGTTCTGATGAAAATGGTTCAGATTTGGCCAAGTTATGAAGCTTTGAGTATAAATTATCGTAGTTTCCACAATACAGACACCATAGATGCTTGGCTTCTTCCCCCTCAGCAACAGTCACAGAGCTCTGTTTGTCTCCCCCTAGATGACAAGCAGTTTCAACGGTGATAGTCTAGAGCAGTGGTTCTCAAACTTATTTGATTGGCACCCCCCGTTCTTTGCATCTGTAGTCATTTACGCCCACCCCTCCCTGCTTCTGCCACACAAGCATATATTGCTGCCCAGCTCTGAAGGCAGAGTGGAGAGTGGCAGCTGCTGGCCGGGTGCCCAGTTCTGAAGGCAGTGCTGCTGCCAGCACAGCACAGAAGTAAGGCTGGCATGGTATGGTGTATTGTCACCCTTACTTCTGTGCTGCTGCTGGCGGCAGTGCTGCCTTCAGAGCTGGGCATGCGTTCAGCAGCCACCACTCTCCTAAAGCTTCTCACTCCGCCCCTAGAATATGGAGACACGCCCCCACTTCGAGAACCTCTGTTTTAGAGGGGGAGGAGTGCACAGCAGTGGCACCAGCATCAGGAATAGACCCAGGCTTTGGGGAGAATTTTGGGCAGGGAAAAGAAAAGTAGGGAGAGCCTGGGGTAAAGGAGTGAATAAAGGATAGATGAGAGATAATGTGGGAGTTCTTTAATTACTTGAAAATCAAAAAGGAATCCTACAAAAAGTGGAAACAGGGATGAATTGCTAAGGAGAAGTACAAAAGAATAGCACAAGCATGTAGGGACAAAAGGATCAGGCACAAAATGAGTTACACCTAGCAGGGGATATAAAAAGCAATAAGAAGAGGTTCTTTAGATATATCAGAGCAAGAGAAAGATGAAGGAAAATGCAGGTCCTTTACTTAGCAGGGAAGGAGAGCTAATACCTGATGACATCAAGAAGGCTGATATGTTTAATGCCTATTTTGCTTCAGTCTTCACTAAAAAGGATAAAGGTGACCAGAGATTCAACACAATTAATATTAACATAAAGCAGAGAGGAACGCAAACCAAAATCGGGAAAGAACAAGCTAAAGAACATTTAGATAAGTGAGATGTATTCAGTGCAACAGGGCCTAGTGAAAATCATCCTAATGTACTTAAGGAACTAGCTGAAGTAGTCTCAGAACCCTTAGCAATTATCTTCAAGAATTCATGCAGGATGCGTGAGGTCCCAGAGGACTGGAGAAGGACAAACATAGTACTTATCTTTAAAAGGGGGAACAAAGAGGATCCAGGAAACTATAGACCAGTCAGCCTAACTATAATAGCTGGAAAGATACTTGAACCAGTTATTACACAATCAATTTGTAAGCACCCAGAGGATAATAGAGTTATAAGGAACAGCCAGCATGGATTTGTCAAGAACAAATCCCACCAAACCAATCTAATTTCCGTCTTTGACAGGGTTACTAGCCTAGTGGATAATGGGGGAGGTAGCAGACGTGATATATCTTGATTTTAGTAAGGTTTTTCGCACAGTCCTACATGACATCCTCAGAAGCAAACTAAGGAAATGCAGTCTAGATGAAATTACTATATGGTGGGTACAAAACTGCTTGAAAGACAATACTCAAAGAGTAGATTTCAATGGCTAGCTGTTAAACTGGGAGGGCTTATCTAGTGGGGTCCCACAGGGGTCAGTCCTGGGTCTGGTACTATTCCATATTTTCATTAATGAGTTGGATAATGAAGTGGAGCACATGCTAATGATTTTGCAGAGGACGCCAAGCTGGAGAGGTTGCAACAACTTGAAAGGACAGGATTAGGATTCAAAATGACCATGACAATTTAGAGAATTGGCCTGAATTCAACAATTCAATAAAGATAAGGGGAAAGTATTTCACTTTGGAAGGAAAAATCAAATGCACAGCTACAAAATGGGGACTAACTGGCTATATGGTAATACTGCTGAAAAGGTTCTTGGGGTTATAGGAATCACAAACTTAATAGGAATCAACAATGTGCCGGGGCTGCGACAATATCTTTCTAATATTCTGGGGTGTATTAACAGGAAGTCTTACGTAAGATATGGGAGATAATTGACATTGGCGAGGCCTCACCTGGAGTACTGTATTCTGGGCACAACACAATAAGAAAGATGTGGACAAATTGGAGACAGTCCAGAGCAGAGCAACAAAAATGATAAAAGGTTTAGAAAACCTGACCTATGAAGAAAGATTAAAAGATTTGATAACAGTTTTTGAATATATTAAGGACTGTTATAAAGAGGACGGTGATCAATTATTCTCCATACCTACTGGATGTAGGACAAGAAGTATTGGTCTTAATCTGCAACAAGGGAGATTTAGGTTAGATATTAGGAAAAACTTTCTAACTATAAGGGTAGTTAAGGTCTGGAATAGGTTTCCAAGGGAGATTGTCAAATTCCCATCACTGGAGGTTTTAAGAACAGGTTGGACAAACACCTATCAGGGATGGTCTAGGTTTACTTGGTCCTGCCTCAGCACTGGGAGCTGGGTTGGATGATTTCTTGAGATTCCTTCCTGCCCTCCATTTCTCTGATTCTATGAAAAGCAGAACAAGAAGGGCAAGAGGTCAGTGCAGTGACAGCACAAACAGGAAGTCGTTTTCCAGAGTAGAGGGAAGAAAAGTCTGTGTGTTTTTCTAAGTATAGTACAGTACATGTGTTATATGTACATTATTTCATACAGGGCCTAGCATAATGGGGCTCCATTCCCTTTAGGTGACTGCAGTCATTTTAGTAAAGCAATGGAAAGAAAATTAGCAACCGGTGGGAAAAAAATTAAGGACTAAGGTAGAAATACTGAAAGAGGGCAAAACAAAGTGAGAAAAAAACAGACAAAGAAAATTAGGAGGAAAGACAGACTCACAAAAGCAAAACATCTATAATGTAAACATTTCAAGTTTTTAATGTGGATAAGACTCTGTCTCCTCCATGCCTTCCTATGTCCCTTCCACCCTCCTTCCATGTCTCTCTATCCCGTGTCTACCAATTCTCTACACGCTCTCTTTCTCCTTCTCATGCTCTGGGAGTTGCCCATACACCCTTCCATCTCTCCCCTTGTCCCCTGCACTGCACTTCCATATTCTCTCATTTTCTATTCACCCCAGTCCTCTGTACTACCTCTATCCCCCTCAATCCCTATCATTCTTGGGGTGCTCTGACCACCACAGGTCTCCCCAATTATGAGACCAGGAGTCTTGCAACATGCTCCAATGCTTCCTCCCACAATTCCCAACCCCAACACCAAGTCCATATCACGTCTGGTCTCCTGGCCCTTTCTCCTCACCCCCACCCAGGCTTCTGCCCCTCTGTCTTTCCTCCCAGTCTCCTGGCAGTTCAGTTTTCAATCTCAACCCATAGGCACTGACTCCATGGGTGCTCCAGGGCTGGAGCACCCATGGAAAAAATTAGCAGGTGCTTAGCACCCACAGGCAGCCAGCTCCTTCCCCTCCCTCCCAGCACCTCCCGCCTGCCGTGATCAGCTGTTCTGTGGTGTGAGGGAGGTGTTGGGAGGGGAGGAGCAGGGACAGGGTGTGCTCGGGGGAGGGGGTGGAATTGGGCAGGAAGAGGAGGGGTGGATTAGAGGTGGGAAGAGGCAGGGTGGGGCTTTGGGGGAAGGGGTGGAATGGGGGCAGGGCCTGGGGCGAAGCACCCCCGGGCAAGGAGGAAGCCGGTGCCTGTGTCTCAACCTCTAGTGAATCTGAAGGGGTTAGTTTACCGCTCCTCACCCTGAATGGCAGGGTTAATTTCACAAACAGCATCACAAGCCCAGCTGTGCCTGGATCATAGCACTCTAGTCAGGGATTCAGCTTTCTGTCTCCTGTACCCCCTAACACGATACTGTGACATTGGTTCATAACTGATTCAGAGGGAAGACTGCCACCTACTGAACTGCCAACACCATTTGCTACTGCAGCAGCACATGGGTTTCCTTTGGAGGTCTCCTATCCAAGTATTGACCCAGCCTGACCCTGTGTAAAACTACCTTCCAAACCCTGAGAATGCTGCCTACCCAGCTCTCTGGCCTGTTGGGCACAAGACAAGTGATTTAGGAATCAAGCTATTTGATTTGTGAAGTGATCACAGCCCAAACAGATCGTATAACACAGATAGAACTTCAAATTTGGATTTCTGCCAAGAAAATAGTTCTCATAATTCTTTTGTGGGTAAAGTTAGTTCGAGTGAGCTGGATTCTCTGGTCCATTTAGGCTACTGCACACTGCGTAAACTGCACAAAATGGCCTTAAACTTGCCAGAGGATTCCCCCCACCCCCATGTAGTGGGAATTTCTGGGGAATTCTCAGATGATATAGAGCGGATGGAGGTGGCATAGCTGTCCACCTCACCCCCCTCTTTGTAACTGCTCCGTGACTGTATTCAACAAATGTTCATGGGGGTGAGGTACATCAGCATAAATATTAATGAAAAGCCAATTTTAGTCTCAAATGTCCTACTATTAACTGAACATGAATCTCAAATTGTATATCTGAATACAAAATGTATAGTCGCAGGGGTCATCTGACTGTCAGTCTTCAATAAACATATTGTTTTTCCCTTAGTATATTCTAGGCCCAAGTAGTCTTTTTTCCCAGGTCTTTTTCAAGTCCCTGTTTTGAAACACTCTATACCTAACCCTCCTATATTATCCCACTGTGCACTTGGTCTGAAAGTGCCATTTCCACATGCTGCTTCTGCACCTCTCCCAGCTTATGCCTGCTTGGAGGAAAGGGGAAGAGAACGGGGAATCTAGGAAATTTGTCTTTCTTTGTCTGAGAACCTTGTCCATGACTGAGCTCCACTGCTAGGTTCCAAGGCGGAGCATTTTATTTTGACCATCCAACCTGCTTAGCTACCATATAGAGCAATGTCATCCTGCAAAAGTATTGCTTTTAGCAGTAACTTCAGAGCTATTATAAAAAAGTCAGTACACAACTGTATGACCCAGCACAAGGTTAAATTCCTTTGGCTACTAACCCTATAAAAGCAACTGAGTAATGAGAACTAGAAATTGGAACAGGCTACAAAAACTCCCCAAACCTCAAATGAACAAAGTGTTTTGACATTCCACCATGACCTCATTGCCCATATGATATGGAACTATTTCAGCTATTCAAACAAAGAACACTAGTTGTCATAGGAGGAAGCATAATGTCTTTCTAAGGCACATAAATACCTTACTGGCAATGGCATGCCAAAAATGCACAGAATCCAGCTCCGTTGAGAGGCTTTTCTGTTCAAGGGCTTTAATGGGCTCTCTCACTCTGCAGGTGTAAGGATGACAATACTTTAGATTTACAAATACAAAGGGGCCAGAAAGTATCCAGACAGACACTTGCAAAAAGTTGACGGCAAAAATGAAAAGGTTCAATCCAAATAACTGTCCGTTGGAGAACTGTGCTAGCTACCACCCAGGCAGGCTGGATTATGCCTAGCAACTGCTACTATTCTTATTATTTAATATTTATTTACTTCAAGCACCCCAAAACATGATAGGTGCCTTCAAAACAAGCAAAGATTCAGCCTCTGCCCATAAAGGTTTTTGCAGTCTAACTATGATATGATACAAGTGAGGGGTGATAGGGAAAAATAATAGAGGCGAAAGTAAGGACAAAGGTGACTAATATGATCACACAGTTATTCAATAAGGCATGCCAACATCTTGAATAGCATAATACTTTTGTGATTTTTTAAATTGTTCCTCCTGTGACACTGCACCCCATATTCTTTGCAGTGATATTATAATGATTGACATAATTATAATGTATTTTATGCAAAATAAGTCATGTGAGGTGTCACTGGAAAAGTTATGACTTGCTGAATATAATTATCCTATTTGTATGCATGCATCATTTTTGTATCTGAAGTTATGAATACTGACTATGTATCTGAATTTCAAATGTAATTACACCTGGGTAATACTCACTAGACCAGATGCTTTCAGTCTAGATAGTAGGTGGGGAAGGGCCTATTCAGGGCAATGGGCCATTAGGAAAAAAACAATAGGCCTTAGGAGAAGCTTATCTCCCAGCTGGGGAGATGCTACCATGCTACCATGTTCAAGCCTCCAAGTAATGACTGCTATGACTCTACAAAGACATGTGATGAGACCACATGTCTCCAGACTCCATCTAGGGATGTCAGTATTTTTCCACAGACTGGTCTGGGAACCAAGCTTTGGAACAAGGGGTTCCCGCCATATGCAAAACCTGAATAAGGCAGGGAGTGACATCATCTGGTGTTCTTCATCCCCACACAAGAAGACTCCTGGAAACACCTAAGGAACAAAGACTGAACTGGGGGAAGTGCTGGACCCAGGCTAAAGGGATTTCTAGCCTGTGACTGGAACACTTGGGGATTCCAAGCTGTAAAGCAAGTGCAGCTTGCCCCGTAAGAATTTGCAGCCTGCTTGTATCATCTCTTAGGGTGAGAATCTGCTAATTCATATCCAATCTATTTAGTATATTAAGTTTATTATTTGCCAGCTAATCTGCTTTGATCTCTTTGCTATCACTTAAAATCTATCTTTTGTAGTTAATAAACTTGTTTTTGCTTTATCTAAACCAGTGAGTTGGAGTGAAGTGTATGGGAATCTTAGTTCAGGGGCAAAAGGCAGTTGCATATTCCTCTCCATATTGAGGGAGAGGGTGAATTTTATGAGTTTACGCTGTACCGTTCCCTGTGCAGCACAAGACAGTATAATTTTGGGTTTATGCTCCAGAGGAGGTGTGTGCCTGAGGAGCTGGGAGTTGCCTTAGCTGTAGCCTTCCTATGCAGGGGCTGGTCAGAGAGCCTGCATGTAACTGTAGCTGTTTGTGTCCCTAACTCAGGGGTTCCCAAACTTGGTTCGCGGCTTGTTCAGGGTAAGCCCCTGGTGGGCCGCGAGATGCTTTGTTTACCTGAGCGTCCGCAGGTACGGCTGCTCGCAGCTCCCAGTGGCCGCGGTTCGCTGTTCCCGGCCAATGGGAGCTGCGGAAAGCGGCATGGGCCGGGCCACCATTTCCCGAAGCTCCCATTGGCGGGGAACGGCGAACCGCGGCCACTGGGAGCTGCGAGCAGCCGTACCTGCGGACGCTCAGGTAAACAAAGCATCTCGCGGCCCGCCAGGGGCTTACCCTGAACAAGCCGCGAACCAAGTTTGGGAACCCCTGCCCTAACTGTATGAATGCTGGTAAAAGTGAAGGCTGGAGGGCTTTACAGCTTGTCACAACAGCACAGTGTGAGAGGGAGCCCAGGCTGGTGGGTCAGAGGGGCTCAATGGTACCCCAGTTCCAGGTGGCACGCCGGGGGGAACCTGTCACACCTCCCTCCTCACTTCTCATAGGCTTCTTCCTTACTGTTGGGAGGGAAATGAGTGAGTCAAAGGAAGACTATTTTCAGTGCATGTCAGTAAAGAAACTAGTGTTCGTGGTGGTTTCAAGTTTCCAAACAAAAATGAGGAAAAAAATGTGTTTAAAATTTTTTGAAAACTGTTTTGAGTAGCTACATTTGTATAATTCTTTTAAATCATTTGATAGGTAAAATTTGGGCTGGTCATCTTTGGCACTGTCCCTATAAAGGTTCCCATCTTTTTCTGATTTACTTAATGGCAGCAGAAATATTGGAGAAATACAAAAATGGGTCAGCCTGTTAGATCTCTGCTGACAGTACAAAAACCAGGGACATCATCCTAACCAGTCTGCATCTTTGGAACTACAATATGTCTTGCATTTTCCTGGTATAACTACAAAAACTGACTACACTTATTTATACAGTAATAGAGAATTAGTTCCTGATTTACTTTTCATTTGCAGTTTACTCTTCCTTCCCTGTATACCTCACTCCATAATCAGATATGTAATTACATATTGCAACTTTGATTCACATACAAATCACTGTCCCTTCCTGTGACGAGGTAGAGGAGATGCTGCAGGCAGGAACAGTTTAAAAGGATGTGGTCCTACTGTTAGAGATTTTAAACACTGTGCCAGTCACTGGAATGGTTCATGGTACCTGGTGGAGACCCTGCTTTTGTTTTTTCTGATGGTGGTCCCTGTACTGTTCCAGCAGATGGCACTATACCATGTTTAAAAAAAACAAAGAAGGAAAGCCCCTAACAGATACTCACACATCACAAAACCACCACACAGTTTGACAGAACTAACAGTCTGTTCAAACGAGACCTGGGACTTGAAGAGCAGGGCCGTTGCAGGTCAGCGCTGTGCGTGAAGAAGCCTGACTGCACTTTGCCAGCTATAGACAAACTGAACAATTCAAGAGCATTAAATTCACCCATAAAATTAACAAGTGGTGTAGGAACAGGATTTTTAAAAGTAGTTTAAAAGGTTATCTAGATAGAGGAGTCCCTCTGAAATGCTTTTATTTTGGGCGTTCAGTATAGTTAGAACTAGGGTTGCCAACTTTCTAATTGCGCAAAACCGAACACCCTTGCCCCACCGCCTACCCCTTCCCCTAGGCCCTGCCCCTGCTCTGCCCCTTCTCTGAGGCCCTGCCCATCCCCCCTCCCTCCATCGCTCACTCTTCCCCACCCTCACTCACTTTCACCAGGCTGGCTCAGTGGGTTGGGGTGCGGGAGAGGGTGAGGGCTCCGACTGGGGCTGCGTACTCCGGAGTGGGTCCAGAAATGAGAGGTTTGGAGTGTGGGAGGGGGCTCCGGGCAGAGGTAGGGGGTTGGGGTGCAGGAAGGGGTTCTGGGCTGGGTCTGAGGTGTTCAGAGTGTGGGAGGGGGCTCAGGGCTGAGGCAGGGGGTTGGGGTTGGGGTGTGGGCTCTGGGAGGGAGTTAGGGTGCGGGAGGGGGTTCCAACCTGGGGTAGGGAGTTGGGCTGTGGGAGGGGATTCAGGGTGTGAGCTCCAGCCGGGAGGCACTTACCTCAGGTAGGTCCCGGAAGCGGCTGGCATGTCCGGCTCCTATGCGGAGGGGCCAGGGGGCTCTGCACGCTGCCCGTGCCACCAGGATCCCTTTCTAACCAGGCATTCTGGTTGAAAACTGGACAGCTGGCAGCACTAGTTAGAACAACAGTGCTTAAAAGGCCAGGGAGGATAGAGGGACGTGGGCCTTAACCATTCAATAGAGCATTGGGTCCTATTATTAATTATTTGCATTAGTGTACCATCCAGAGACCCCAACCAAGATCCACACTCCATGGTGCTAGGCATAGTGAGGGACTCTCTGCTCTGCAGAACTTACAATCTAAATAGACAAAACAAAGGGAGCATTATTATTTGCATTTTACAACTGGTGAACTGAGGCACTGGAGAGCTAAAGTGACTTGTCCGATGTCCTAGAGGAAGCTTGTGATAGAACTTGGAACTGAACCCAGATCTCCTGGTTCAGTGCCTTAAGCACAGGACCATCCTTCCGTTACTGTTATAAAGGAACATATAACCGTTCTGAAGTACAACTCAGTACATCTCTCCCACTAAATAGAGAATAGGCTCTATGTTGAAGAGTGTGCCTGGGATGCTCTTTGCAAGCTTAATAATTTTTATGACATCTCAAAAAATTAAAAACAAACCTCTGCTACAAGACACATTATGCTTTAGTCTGATGGTATTCGCTACCCATTAATTTTGGACCCGGGAATTATAGACCAGTCACTCTAATTTCAATACCTGAAATATACTGTAAGAAATTATTAAACAAACAATTTGTAAGCACCTAGAAGATAATAGGATTATAAGGAATAGCCAGCATGGCTGTCAGGAACAAATAATGCAAAACCAACCTATTTCCTTCTTTGTCTGGGTTACTGGCCTAACATATGGGGGGAAGCAGTTGATGTGATATATCTTGATTTTAGTAGGGTAAGGCTTTCGAAACAGTCGCATATGACATTCTCATAAGCAAACTAGGGAAATGGAGTCTAGATGAAATTACTGGAAGGTAGGTGCACAACTGGTTGAAAGACCGTACTCAGAGAGTAGTTATCAATGGTTCACTCTCAGACTGGGAGGGCTTATCTAGTGGGGTCCCGCAGGGGGCAGTCCTGGGTTTCAATTCAATTCAACTATTCAATATTTTCATTGATGACTTGGATAATAGCATGAAGAGTGTGCTTATGAAATTTGCGGATGACACCAAGCTAGAGGGATTTCAACAACTTTGGAGGACAAGATTAGAATTCAAAATGACCTTGAGAAATTGGAGAGTTGGTCTGAATACAACAAGATGAAATTCAGTAAAGACAAGTGCAAAGTACTTCATTTAAGAAGGCAAAATCAAACACACAGCTACAAAATGGGGACTAACTGGCTAGGTGGTAGAGCTGCTGAAAAGGATCTGGGGGCTATAGTGGATCATAAATAGAATATGAGTCAACAATGTGATGGAGTTGCGAAAAAGGCTAATATTCTGGGGGTATATTAACAGGAGTGTAATAGGGTAAGACATGGGAAGTAATTGTTCTGCACTACTTGACACTGGTGAGGCCTCAGCTGGACTATTGTGTCCAGTTCTGGGCATCACACGTTAGGAAAGATGTGGACAAATTAGAGAGAGTCCAAAAGAGAGCAACAAAAATGATAAAAGATTTAGAAAACCTGACCTATGAGGAAAGTTTAAAAAAAAAAGGGGGGGGGGCATGTTTAATCTTGAGGAAAGAAGACTATAATAATAAATAATAATAATAATTTATTATTATTATTAGTCTGATTAAGTCTGACTAAGGGGACCTGATAACAGTCTTCAGATATGTTAAGGGCTGTTATAAAGACGACTATGGTCAATTGTTCTCTATTTCCACTGACGATAGGACGAGAAGTAATGGTCTTAATCTGCAGCCAGGGAGATTTAGGTTAGACATTAGGAAAATCCTCCTAACTACAAGGGTAGTTAAGCTCTGGAATAGGCTTTCAAGGGAGGCTGTGGAATTCCCCTCATTGGAGGTTTTTAAGAACAGGCTGGACAAACACCTGTCAGGGATGGTCTAGGTTTCCTTGGTCCTACCACAGCACAGGGGACTGCACTTGATGACCTCTCCAGGGCCCTGCAGCTCTACCTTTCTATGATTAAACCAATTCCCACTAAAATCTTCCACTTTCTCTCTATCTTCTTGGCCTTAGAATCTACTTTACACACTAGTAGATGCCTGTAAGGGCAGGGCTGACCCTTTGTGGTCTCCCTTGATGTTACTACACTCAGCTGCTCTCACCTTCAACAGATGGTATAGATTTTTGTGGGAGGGGAGGAGGGTTAATTTTTGTTGTTGTTGTTTTAAGCAAATTACCAGCAGCAGTTTTGGGATTTGGAAACTAATCCCGGTGTCAGCACCTGGGCTTAAACTACTGTTCCAGCCTTCTTGTCATCAGCACAGAAGCAGTCTCAGAGACTATGCTGTGTTAAAAGACTGCTGAGCCAACAACTGTAGCTTCCTACCAAGCATATTAACTTCCCCTTAGTGGCTTTAGGTTTCATCTGTCTCCATTTTCTTGCTCCTCCCCTCCCTCTGACATTTGGAGAATATTAGGATTGATGAAAATTTATGCAGTTTTGAAACATAAGCAGCAATCATGATCCCAGCTTTCTATCTTAAGGTTATAAGATGACCAAAGTAAGCAATGCTGGATTTTAGAGTACACAAATAAGTTACGAAGATAAGTTTGGATTATTTCATTAACGGAAGAGCGAGTGCATGGCTATTACAATACAGATTACACTGGCTGGTGCCATAGTTACAGTGTAATTTGAATGAAAACAGAAATACCATCCTGTACCCATTGATCCTGTACCCATTAAAATCAATGGTAATGTTGCTATTAATTTCTGTTGGAGCTGGACCAGTCCTATGTCGTTGCATGATATTTATCAGGTAAAATATAAGTCGATTATTATTATAGGCTGGATCCTGGCTAGTGGGCATAGCCAGAGAAAATAGATTTGCACGGGAGATTAGAGGACAGAATGCTCCCGCAACAGGACATGCAGCACCAGTAGAGATGTTGTCAATATTTCTTTGCTAGAATGCTGGTCTGCCTTGCTGGGTTCAGTGCATGGCAAATACTGTAGATTAGAGATGGGCCCAAAATGCAAAATTCTGATCTGTTCCCACTAATGTACAGAGCTGGGGGCTCAGATTGACTTATTGTTATAGGCAGGGCTGGTAGCCTCACCTACATTAAGGTAGTCCAGCACTTTCCTTTATAAGACCCTTTATTCAGTTACTTATAACTTTGCCAAACTTTAACTGTTCAGGCTGAAACTTTCCACGTTGGGTTTCTCCCTCAGGCTGAATTTTCTTGGAAAGTTTCAACTAAAATGTTTCACCTGTTTCCAAGCATGTGGTCAGGGAAAAATGCATTGCTTTACCCATGATAAAATAATTCTTACAGTGCTTGGTTGAGATGCTCTACCACCTTCATTCTTTGAAGCAGGGACTTGAAATTTGGCAGAAAAGTCATCTGCATGTTGGTGATGTGTCTTTTGCTGTTCTGTGAAAATCAGCGTAAATTTGGCCAAGTTATAAATCTTTGAAAAACCTCAGCTCGCATATGCTCAGTAGAAGTTAAGACTTTGATGGCTAAATTCTCTTCAGATTCCTTCTATACTGAGCTTGCTCCATCCCCTCACAGGTCCTACATGCCAACCAGACTCTGCATGCGCCGTATCTGCAGAGTGACTGAGCATGTTCCATTCTAGGGCTGAGCTGGACTTCCCCTGCAACTGCTCCTTCTGACTGCTGCACCAGCCGCTGTGGTACCTGGCACCAGAACTGAGAACAGGGAGACTGTCTTTCCTGTTCTCTCACTGCTCTCCCTTCTGGCACTCAGGTAGCGTGCAGGAGGAAGCAGCCACACTGGAATGCAGTTACCTTACTTTGCAATTACCTTACTTTGTTTTGTGCCTGTAACCAATAGTACACAAGTTGTTTAAACAAAAAACTCTTGCTAACCTTTTAGCAGTAGTTGCATAGACATTGAAAAGGCTCCTAATGCAACAGTGTGAGATGTTAACAGAAGGAGGGAACCCACTAACTTCCACTGGGAATGTATCCGATCTATGGCTCCTTCAGGCTTCCTAAAATGTTCATGGAACCATAATAATGGTTGATTTATACAATACATGGGATACCCATACGGTATTGACATAACATGGAATTTGCTTTTATATGGACCTTCATTAGAGATACCTAAGCAGACTTTAAAAATTAATGTTCATTTAAATTGGTGCAAACAATACATATACATAAATGCAATATCTGGGCTAAATTTAGAGCAGTCATACACAAAAGTTAGAGCAGTCATAATTCTAATTCCCACAACAGCTGTCATTTGCTCTTCTTACCCATATATATTGGTACAGTATCATTTAGTCTTACTGTATAATTGATTAGCTTTAATGCCATAACATAAAAGGGCCCGATGCTGAGTACCTGCAACTGCCTTTGAATGCGATTAGAATTGAGGATGTTACAGAATCCAGCCCTGGAACTATGGGTCCAATCCTGCTCCTATTACTTGCACAAACACTCCTTCCGAAGTCAATAGAGCAACTCGCTCAAGTGGGGTGAGCAGGATGTTGCTGTATATGTATTGTTTGCAAATATATACAAGCCACCATAGTATATATTTGCCAGGGGTCTAAATCAGAATTGCTGTGGGAACCATAGTTTTGAACGGGTGACGGATGTTTATGTGTGTACACACTACTATTGCACATTAACTTAGTTTTTTAGTTTTATTTATTTATATTTATATTTTTATTTAGGTATAAATAAACAAGAAAAAGAAAGGTGCTGGTATGTTTATTTGACGGTGTGCACACCCATTTGAACATGCGATCTGGATTTTGTACATGCTAAACAAACTTCACATGTTGATTCACCCTTCAGGATGTGGGAGATTGGAAATAAATGGTAGTGATAGGGAAGCCATCCGTAAAGCTGCTGGGCCTGCTGGATCCCTTCTGATATCACAACCCAGATATATGCATGCCCAACTCATGTATGTGTGTAACTGAAATGTTACATCTCAGCTTTAATTAATCCAGTGCCCTACATGCATAGTGCAGAGCCTTCAAAAATTAATTTTTTTCTGTGCATGTACCACATTTGATACACACAGACACAGAACATTTCAAATGCACCGAAATCAGTGCTTTGATTAGTAAAAACACTGCATGCTAACGAGTTCCTTTGCTAGGTCCATATATCACAGCTCCCTGAGGTCCTCATTGGAACTGCTATGGTGGAAATACATGGCAACCTCCCACCGAAATCAGTGGGACATAGCATAGTAAATCCATAACACCAACATCTAAAAGGAAGTGGTATGAAATAGAGATGCAGCAAAAAACAACAACAAAAATAAAACCAATTATGAAACATAGCAATTATACATGGGCATACTATGAAAATATCTTCTGCTTCAATATTCTCTCCAGTTCCCATTTTAAGGACTGTAGCGCTGGCAAAATCTTTTGGCTTTTGTTTATTCCAGGGGTGGCCAAATTTACTGGTCCTCCGAGCCGCATATGACAATCTTCAGAAGTTCAAGAGCCGGGGCATACCTGCTGAAGCCCCGAGCTGTGGCAGGTGCATGCCCCGAGAACCTCCTTCCCAGCTGGGCAGAAGTCCCTACCCTACCACTCCACTGAAAGGCAGAGGTCCCGAGCTTCCCCGCCCCTCCCCCCCCCCCGGTCTGGTAAATGGAGAATGGGGGTGGGATGAGGCTTCGCGAGTCGCACTTTAATGGTAAAAAAGCCCCATGTGGCTCATGAGCCACAGTTTGACCACCCCTGGTTTATACAACGCAAGGAAGCATTTTCCCATTACACTTATCATTAACTGACTTCTTGAGGGGTGTCATGGCAAACAAGCCAAGAAATGGGCATGGAGAAAGGGCTCTTTCTCTCCTTAGAGGTGGTGCCTGCAGTCAGGTCCCTCCAAGGTAGGACTGAGTACATGGGGACGGGGGCAGCCTGGAATAGCATGCCCTATCTCTGTCCATGCTGTACCTATGGCTAAATAAAGAATGTCAGTCGCAGCGCTGTCAGTTCAGCATCTTTCATAAGCACCATTCTCTTAAAAAAAAAGATTAAAGAAAAGAATCCAGCCTTCTTGTTGCTGCTGCTGTTTTAGAAAGTGGTAGAAGCTTTGAGACTTGTGCTGTGTGTTGTTTGTTTTTGCCAGTCTGTAAATGCAAGCCAGATGAACCAATTGAAATCAAGTGTAAAGGGGAAAATGAAAGAGAAAGAAAGAGGGAAATTGCATGTTTACTGATTTTCTACTGTTGCAGTTTCAAACAGGTAATTTATAAACCCCAGAAAAAACAGGATTTCTAATGCCGACAGATTCCAGGCTGTTGTGGCCCTTTTGGGTAATGCTACGATAGCAGTTCATGATTTAACCAAAATACTTGGTAAGGCGGAAAATAGAGAACAAGCAACAGGATGTGTTGCTCTTACTTGAACATTTTACTCCTGCGATTCCTGCTGGCCTCCCGCTCCAACTTCCCCTCAAGATTAGGCCACATCTATATTAGGAATTCTTTACCAGCATAGGAAGAGTATATCTGCAGAGCTGGGCATTGTATCAGTGTAGTAAAACCACCTCCCACAAGTGAAACAAGCGATGATGGTAAAAGCACAGCTTTGCCAGTAGAGCTGCGTCTCTACTTTGGGGGCTTCTGCCGGCACAGCTGGGTTGGTCAGGGATCACATCTCTTCACCGCCATGACCAACCCAGCTGTGCTGCTAGAAGTCTGTAGTGCCCCAGGATCCCAGACTGTCATACGGGCTCAGCCAGACAAATGAACCGAACCTTGTTCTGTACAGTATTTTTGTTCACGTTCCACAATTCTCAGGCATCTTTTTCAGACGTTTTGTGATGTTTTCCCCTCCCCTCAGTCATTAGAAATTGCTTGTCTCTTCACATATTTCATTTTATTTCAAAACTGAAGCTCCAAAGACAGGTGTCTGATTTTAAATACAACAAACAAACCCCTGCTGTGTGTACTGGGGAAGAATATATTGTGTGGCTTGAGAGACAGTCAGATAAGCTGTCCAATGGTGCAGCATTTGTCTTTCCACCGGTAGCTGTGAGAAAGAACAGTTTCTCCTTGACCTAGGCAAGCACTCTGCATGCCATGTTGGCTGCAGTTTAAAGAGTAGGCTGATTATCTAAAATACCAGGCCATAATGGAACAGACTGAGCCCCCCCTCCTCCCTCCCTCATCTCCCCAGTGGAATTAAGGGGCTACAGTCAGAGCAGCCAGTGGCAGCTGCACAGATAGCTGGAAGCATTTGATTTGCGTCAGTTTGCAGCAGAGCCTGATGGGGCTGCATTCAGGGTGCTTTTAACTTTCAGTGATTGGCAGGAGCATGATGTCACAATGAGGCTAGATATCTCACAGGGGAGCTCAGGTTTTTGAGACAGGACCAATTTAGAATCAAATAGAAAACGGACAGCAAAGTACTAAATCGCAATCCAAATCATACTGCAGAAGTAGGCAGAGAATTGCAGGAGAGTGAGGGGTGGGGAGGGTTTACGCTGTTTTAATTCTGTGAGTAACTATCCAGAGAGGTCAGGTCACTATGAACAGTAAGTCTAGTAGGTAGTGCTTATATTTACCCTGAGTAGGTCTCTTCATGCTACTCATTTTAATATCCTGGGCCTCCACAATACAGTCAACTAAGGAACACAGTTAATTGGGGGAGGTTGGCTAGAATACTGAAGGTTATTTGAAACCTATAATTTCACACAGATTAAAAGTAATCATCAAAGAACTCAGATGAACCACAGACTTTAAAAAGTACATGTAATGCACTTTTCATTGGTTTTTAGTATAGTGCAAATATGAATAAAATATTTTCAATTCAATATTGGTTGTAGAAAAAGCTGAGCATAATTATGGTTAAAAATACACGTGACAATAAACTAAGCCATTGGACATAATGCATCTTTGCTTTTCTTATCATTCAAGCAATTGTGTTCTGTTTGTATGGTACATAGGTAAGGATTTTGCAGGATATAGAACTATAGCCATCTCTAATACCTTCATTACTGTGTGTGGCTGGGAAATACCTTCTCTCCTCCAACTTCAGATCCTCCATTACCCCAAGGTGCCACCAGTTAGATTCCCTGGGAGATATCCCTTCACATTGACCCCCACCTCCTCTCCCCAGGTGAACCACTGTTGTGAGAGACAATAGTCTTCTGGGGGCTATGTAGGTAGAAAACTGAGGGTGGGTTAACTTCAAACCATCATGAAAGGGCACCAGTTTATTCCATTTTAACCACTTCTTTCTTCCTCCCTAACCAAGTAGATTTCCTATCAGTGTTATATTCTGGCCTTTTAGAAGATGCTGCCCAGTGTACAACCACCATTTATACGTTATTTATTTATGACTGGTTTGCCTAAATGTAGGCACTTAAAGACACTGCTAAATATGTGCCAAAATGAATATTTAGGTGCTTATATTTAAGCATCCGAATTTGCAAATTGGACCCAAATTGCCTCTACTTTAGGATTCTTACTACACTTTACAGAGATTACAGAGACAGTTTTAATCAACCATTTTATCACTTTTAATCCAGAGTAGTTTGCTTTATTAGAAAATTAAAAAGAGGCAGACAGCTGAATTTCCTTGTCTGCTTTGTTACGATATTGTTAGTGAATTTTGTGCAGGTGAAAAGCACTTGGATTGATGAGCCCTGGAGACTAAAGTCCTTCATTTATCCAAAAGGGTAAGAACAAGGATAAAAGAAGCTGTTAGAGTACTAGCTTCTCCACAGCGACCCGTCAACATGTCTCAGCCCTAAACTCCAGAGACCAGCTGTAAGGG
This sequence comes from Terrapene triunguis, assembly GCF_002925995.2. Lineage (NCBI taxonomy): Eukaryota > Metazoa > Chordata > Testudines > Emydidae > Terrapene > Terrapene triunguis. The sequence continues at coordinate 347,439 of NW_020664381.1, forward strand.
TGACCCGAGGTTCAGTTTGCGGGTCCATTTGTTCGTTGGCCATTCTCTTGAAACAAACAACACAGGAGCCAGTTTGGGTCAACCGGGAGGTGGTTTTATAACAGGAATATCAGTTTAGTTCCTAAGCTAGACAGACATCACCAATAATTTCACATAAGACTCTCAGATATTCCACTAGACAGTAGCAACATTCAGCAACCATCATTCTGGGTTGGATTCTGACTTGCGACCCAGAAGTGAAGACCTGCATATAAAATTGTCAATATATTGAATCATTCAGTCTCTCAATTTTTCTGTGGTTCCTGATATCTTGAGACTATGAAACAAGTAACTAAAATTGGAATGAATATTCACAGATACTTTTTCTGTTCATCTCTGCTTGCTTTTTCTCTTTTGTTCTGCTCTGCTCAGTTTTTAATATCACACCCATCTCTTTACTCATGGAGTCTTTTCTGCTGTGCTGACAGGTAGGTTTTAGCTTAATGCTTGTTCCCATAGATGGGTCAACAAGTTGTTGGCTTGTTGTGACTGAGAAGGGGGTAGGAACCAGTTTGTTCTGCCTCTTTGAATGAGGGTGTTTGATGTGGTGTATAGGTCTGTCAGGTGTTTGCATGGGATGGACTATCCCTCAAGGGAAATTACAGCAGGTATTTGCCTTCACTTCTGCCAAGAAACCAGCTCTTTGGGTGTGAGGAAGAAATGTGGCTGCAGTCAGCAGAAATGAGTTATCAATACTGAAGAGAACAACTAAGAGGAAGGTTTGGGGAGTAAGTTCCTTATTAAGTTTGACCCAACAGTGAGACCTAGCTTTGTGAAATGCCTGGGGGTGGGGGAGAGGCGGGGAATGGGACTTTGTTATATATGCCCAGTCTTTGTGGTGTGACAGCCACAAGACCCAAAGGGGACAGTTTTCCTTTTGCCTGTGATTCATGTTTTGTACATGTTGTATTTTGTGGTCTGAGGATAAAAGAGCTAAAAGAGACATTTTAAACCACAGACTCTGTTCATCTTGATTGCCTCATTTCTCAGGGATGCAGAGCTGGCCAGGCTGTGACAGGGTCAAAAAGTGAGGCTATTTTTGGTTATGGAGCACAAGTGAGTTCTGTATTATCTGTAAGATGTGTATAACTATTGTATCCATGAAAAGACTCTATACTCAGTGATGGCACTCTGGTGAATGTGGTAAATACTATATTTTACTCCTCTTGCCAAGCAGCCCAGCTTCACTGTCTAAAAGGCCTTCTATTTGCTATACTTCTGTTCCCGATCCCCTGAAAGAACCATCTCAACATGGTCACTGAGAGGAAGTGTTACCTTTGGAAAGGAGTACTTCCATGCAGCCGGGCCTGGATGAAGGAAGTGGAATGGAAATGGGTGGCTTAACTGAAGAGCCAATGAAAAGAAAATCATTTAAAAAAAGGATAGATGATGAGACTAGAGAAGAAAAGAGAGTAGAAGGAACAATCTCTGCAACAGGCTCCAAAGAAACTCTAATTGTAGCGGTGGTAACCTTTCTCCAGCCAAGAGCTTGGAAAAAAATCTCATTCAAAACTAATACTTTTTGTTTACTGCCCTTTAGTCAATTTCAGTCAGTTGTGCCAATTGTCCTCTCCTTCCATAATTCTGCTCCTTTGGCATGAAGGTTCTAGAATAAGAACACAAACTGGCATCAGTGACACCCACTGTTCTCATTATAATGCTTGGGTTGCAAGTTGCAAGCTGACAGAATAAAACTCGGCATTCTTCTCACAAGAATTGTTAAAAAATAAACACCCAAATAGTCCAGGATAAATGTCGTCCTCTGAATTCTGCTCTCTCTTCTCCTGGGGACTGTCTCATGCTGTAACTATTTTTCTTTGCAGGGAGGGGGTCAGTAAAGTCTGCCAAAGCAACTTCTTTTTTTAAAGATACTCAGTTTCTTTGTGTTTTAAATGGCAGCAAGGACAGCGGGAGCTGGACACTGCTGAAGAGAAAACAGAGGCTTCAGAACAGGAATAAAGGAGAGATGGAACAAAGCTGAGGCAGGGGCAGAGGAAAATGAAGAACACTGTGAATAAAGAGCCATTAAGGAAAGGTAACTGGAAAAGTGTGAGAGAGGAAAGCAAGTGCAACTCTGAGAATAATCAATAGTAGGAAGCTGAGTGACTTAATTTTAACCCTAAAAATGGAGCAAGGAGAGGATGTAACTATTTATACTATCGATAGCTTAATAATACATGAATCTGGTAGAGGATACTGTCTTCATTGTTAACACAGCCTTGAAGTGCTTCTGTGCTCTGAGATCATCTGACCACTAGTCCATTTATTTTGCTCCTAAAATACGAGCATGAGAAGCAAGTAGGGAAGCCCCCATCTCTAGCACAGTCGAAGCACTTCATACATCTAACAGCAGGGGGTCTTAATGGGAGCATTACCTTCTAGGGCGCCATTAAGTCACAGTGCTTTTCCCTCCAGTCTCCCAAATAAAGCTTTCTAATAAAATACTATTTTAAGCAAACGTGTGTGTGTGTGTGTGTGTATGTTGTGCGCGCGTGCTAAGCGGAGTGGTTTCTATGCTGATGAAAGATAGTTACTGACCCGTACGTTCGACCTACAAGCCATTAACTTTAAATGTTTTCTCTGTTTTTGTGTGGGTGCTGAGTAGTCCTGGGGACTCTCCAATCCATGGGCTGTTTTTCATGTTTCCACTTCATTGGCTTGATTTTTGCCCCATTTCCTCCTTTCCTCTTAGCCCCTGCAGTAGCTTGTCTGAGTCTCCAGACCCCTTCAAGGAGTCCATCCCTTACTCTTGTGCAGTGTGAGCTTCTTGCCACCCAAGACAAAGCTCAGTGCATTTCATAAGCATATGAGAAGCATTCCAACTGCTTGTACTGTAGAAATGCATTTCTCGAGCAGTTCTTTAGCATATGAGGTTCATTAGTGTCCATTTAGATATTAGAGGGGTAGCCTCTAGTCCATTTAGATATCTAGATATCTAGTCCATTTAGATATTAGCATTTGCTAATTCATTCCTCAACATACATACAGTTCTATCTACTGTTAGGAATCTCTCAGGCAGATTCTATACACCATAATTTCTCTGGGCCTGATTCCCCACTGCCTTGGCCATGTATAATCAGTTACAATAATAATATTTAGCTCTCAGATAGCAGTGAAAAGTGTATACCATTCTGATTTGGTATCATTTTATATCCCCTTTGCATGGGTCTTCATGAGTATGCAAGGTGCAAGACAGTAGGAATCAAGCTGTCTGTACTTTAGTTTTCTTATCTGCAAAGTGGATAGGTTAATTAATACTCACCTCACAAATATGTTAATATTTGAAAAGCACTTAGAGATACTTAGTTGCAAGGTGCAAAATATTAATGCTTTTTAAAAGTTCTTTGTTTTTTTCCCCTTTGCTTGCTAATTGGCCCCTTAGAGGACCACCTACATTGTCCAGCTACTAACATGAGACAATGACCACTCAGCCAGCAACCAGAGAATAACTTCCCTTCCCTCTCACTGAAATGGCAGGTAACTTCCAGGCAACCCCTAAGCTGGAATTCTTATGAGAACAGTCTTTCTTGCAAAATTTGCTATCAGTCATGTTTTCAGATAGCTTGGGCATGACAAGAATTTGCTTTACTTGCTGTATTTCCATAGGATTTCAAACCTGGAAATGCAGAAGCATATGAAAATTCAAAGAAAAAATACCCCCTCCTTCTTCCCCTTTTGTTTTTCTTTACCCACTAGAACAATTGGGTTTAAGTTTCAGTTTTGGGGAAGGCTCAAGACAGTGATTATCCTGGAAGCAGTTGGTCTGTACTTACTCCAAATCCAGGTTTTAGAAAACAGCTTGTTTTGACATGCGCGGCCAGTCTGTGGGAATACTGCAATGTGCCACATCTAGTTTCAGCTCCGTCTTTTATTATACTTCTGCACTGCTATGCCCAGTGTCTTACTCTCCTTAGGGTGGGAGAGAATGATAAGTTCAAGGGGCATGGGCAACTGCCCAAACCCCGCAGGTTGTCATGAATCAAAAAACGTGGAACTGTGCTCAAACTGTTCAGCAAATGTCCAGCTGAAACATGGCAACAAATTAATGTGGATGCCACAAGTAATTGATTGTTGCTGGCCTTCAGGGGTTGTTTGTGAGAGCAGGAGTCCCAGCTTTCGAGAGTGAAAGGCTGCCTCACTCAGACATGACGTAAACATAAACCACCATCTTACTGACCTCTTTTTTTCTGTGGGCAAACACAGCAATGCATGGCTGGCTCATTACTGTCACACACTCAGGACACCCCAGGGAGTCACGATGCAGATTTTCCATTAGCATCAAATGTATATAGATTTCTGAACTCCCATAACCTGGAGCCGATGAGAGCAGATTAGGAAGAAATGGTTTTTACATAACTTGCATACCTAATCGACTAATATAGGGCTTGATGCTGAAAGGTCACCAATTTCCCAAAGACTGTGAGAGAATATTATTCTGCTCACTTCATTATATATATATATAGCATTGTGTATATGTTTGTGGTCTGATATTTTTTCTACCCTTACTCACAATGAGTAACGATCTACTCTGTGTACAGTCATTATTTCAATAAGAATACTCTACAGGTCTTATTCTTAGTTACACTAAGGCCCTTTATGTTACTCTGGCAGCACAAAGGGGAATTAAAGTAGATGGAAATGGCCCCCTGAAAATATTCCCTGCACAGAAGGCCTGGCGTAGAGCTGGTGTAAGGTCTCTACACTGGCCTTTCTCCCAGCCCTCAGTGTAGGAAGTGAATTGGGCATGGCCAGTGTGCACTACATTATGGTTGTTCTCTGCTTCCTAGGACTTCTAGAGGGCCATGGCAAGCAGAACATAAGTTAGAGTAGTGCTGAGGGTGCTCTACCTTACACAAGGGGTCAGGCAGCCCCACAATAGTGTGCAGGAATGGAATAACTGAAAAACAGGCCCTATGTGAGCAGGGTGAAGGAGTCAGACTCTTAATAAGTGCAGCACTTCTTCTCTTGGGTGAAAAATTTGGAACTTTAACTTGAATGAAGATGTCATTGTGAAAATAAAAATAGGAAAATAAAGTGCAGCCTATGTAAAATGACTGCTCAAGGGATCACCAAAAACCCCCTGATCTGTTGCTAAACAAGCTAGGTCTGCTAATAAAGGAGATGCAGAATTGTGCTCAGTACATTTGTCAGTACTTTGAGAGAGTCTCTTCAAACAGGGGTTTGTCTAATGAAGGTGGTCTTTTGCAGGGTTTGGCTATAACTTGCACTTGGGTAGCACCTTCTAGCTGAGGAGCTCAAAGCTGTTTGTAAATATTAGTGATTTAATCCATACAACCCCTCCTGTGACACAGATAAATATTGTCCCGGTTACAGACATTAGGTGACTAAGGCACAGAGACATTAAGTGACTTGCCCAAGATCACACAGGAGCTCCGGAACAAAACTAGCAATAGAACCCAGAAATCCTGACTCCCCAATCCTGTGCCTCGCTCTCATACAAAAAGATCCTCCTTCCTGCCCGTTTATAGCAAAAAAGCTTGTGCTCTGCTGAGCCCCTATTTGATGTTTAATTTAAAAGCCAGCTGGGTTCAGTTTGCTGGGGTTAGGAGAGAACCATCTCCTGCAGTTCTGCCCAGAAGGTTGGAGTTCAACCTTTGCATTAATTCCCAGACCAAACGAAGCTTCATTAGGAAAGGTACGACTGAGAGTACATAGTGGTAATTTCCAGGTGGAAATCCTTACCATAGCTTTGTCGCCACAGCAACAGCAAAGTCAAAAGCTAGGAATTTCAGAGTTAAAGCTAAACTTATAAGAAACTCCACAATTGGAAAATATGAAAATGCACAGTTAAGGTACCCAGACTACCTTAATTCTGTCCTCTTAGTGATCACAACCTTCTGCATTCCCTTCTTTGTTCCTTTTATAGCTTCTTTTGCAAGATGGTATTTTTGGATCCACGATTCTTTTCCCTATAGGCTCTAAAAGAACTGCAGCCAATGGCTCAGATTTTGAACAGCCACAATACTGGTACAGCTTGTAAGTATTGGAAATAGGTGCCACTGAGTATTGGATTCTAACTGGGTTCATATCACCCTGTGAGCATGCTAGCTCTGTGTCTAATTACAATGGGACATGGAATAGTAGGACCCAATCCTGTTAGGTGCTGGGCATATCTTACAAGGGGCTGACCACTCGCAGCACTTTGCAGGACTTGTTCCTTAGGGGGATGATTTCCTTGTGTAAGCTCCTTGTCTGATGAGGACTTCGCAAAGACAGGTTTTCTCTTTCCCCCTGTGGAGTGTGGATGATTGTAAAGGAGGTTGGAGCTAGTATAATCACCGTAAGTTCAGTTCTGTAACCCACACCCTGGGCTAGATTGTTACAGTACCACAAGAGAGTAAAGATCCCCTCTATTCCCTGCTTGACCCTGCTCAGATTGTGACTCTGGCTGCAATGGGAAAAGCTGGGGCTACTTGCTCCAAGCAAGTGGGGGGTGATGGAAAGGGGAAGTGGAGGCACACTCACAGGGCACAGTGGGGAGAAACTTACCCCTCCCTACAGCACAACTGGGGACCAGGGGAAGAATCGTGACCCTGAGTCATGATTTGTTCTTCGGCCTGCTCCTGGGGTGGGCCTGCCTCTCCCCCTGGGCAGACTGCAGTTACAATCTAGCCCACTGAGTAGTACCTTACTAAGCAAGTAGACCTGAAACCATCGGGACTACTTGTGAAGTAAGATATATATTCAGTGTTATTGACAGTGGCAGAATTTTACCTTGTATGATTAAGAGTAAAACACTCTAAATTTCTTCTGCACACGAAGTTCCACAGGTCCCACAATGGTTCCTCAGCCTTCTTGCAGCTTTAGGGTCAGAGCTCAGACTTGTCAGTCAGTGGTTCGGGGATATGTGCCTCCTGCTGAAGTGCCTGACTGTTTTTCTGAAGATATATGGAATGGCATTATCTACCTCTGATGCCTCTACATGCTTGGCATCTCTCAGCCAGAATAGATAGCTATTTTCCTGCAAAGTAGACATTCAGACAAAACATCTCTTGGCAGCGTCAAAAATATCACAAACTTCTGGATAGCTAATGGACAGAGTAGTGCTTGAATCTTGGAGGAAATGAAAATAAACCCTGCCATTTACAAGGCAGAATAAAGGGGAATATACAAGCCATGCTACAATGTTAAACAGTCCTTTCAGGGCTATCACATGACCAAGCACAGTTAAAGAGAGAACTGGTACAGCAGAGTAGGATGGAACAGGTCAAAGGAAAACCACCCCAGGAAATGTCTTTGGGTGAACCATCCTGTTTCGGTTCTCAGGGTACGCAGGACTGTGAGTTACCCCCCTGCCTCCAGCGAGAGGAAGAGTTGCTTGAGCTTAACTGGGTGTCAGCTCCCTGACACCACCGGCCTGTTCGCCGCCCATACAATCTCCTGTGGGCTAAGCCAGCCCTGACGTTGGCATGCAGGTTAACAATAGGTGCACCATAGTCCCCGAACCCCTTTGAAGTGTTCCCCTGTAGTGTCCAGCCCCTTATCCACTGAACACTCACAGAAATACCAGGTCTGCTGCTGTCCCCGAGGGAGCAATGTGTACACTAGATTGAAGAACGAGGAGTACTTATGGCACCTTAGAGACTAACAAATTTATTTGAGCATAGGCCTCTGATAGTGTGGCTATAATACCCACCTGCTGAAGTGAAGAAACAGATTGACAGAGCCAGAAGAGTACCCAGAAGTCACCTATTACAGGACAGGCCCAACAAAGAAAGTAACAGAACGCCACTAGCCATCACCTTCAGCCCCCAACTAAAACCTCTCCAGCGCGTCATCAAGGATCTACAACCTATCCTGAAGGACAATCCTTCACTCTCACAGATGTTGGGAGACAGGCCAGTCCTCGCTTACAGACAGCCCCCCAACCTGAAGGAAATACTCACCAGCAACTACACACCACACAACAAAAACACCAACCCAGGAACCTATCCTTGCAACAAAGCCCGTTGCCAACTCTGTCCACATATCTATTCAGGGGACACCATCATAGGACCTAATCACATCAGCCACACTATCAGAGGCTCGTTCACCTGCACATCTACCAATGTGCTATATGCCATCATGTGCCAGCAATGCCCCTCTGCCATGTACATTGGTCAAACCGGACAGTTTCTACGCAAAAGAATAAATGGACACAAATCAGACGTCAAGAATTATAACGTTCAAAAATCAGTCGTAGAACACTTCAACCTCCTTGGTCACTTGATTACAGACCTCAATGTCGCAATACTCCAACAAAAAAACTTCAAAAACAGACTCCAGTTTGGTGTCCAGTTTGCAAAATTAGAATTAATTTACAAACTGGACACCATTAAATTAGGCTTGAATAAAGACTGGGAGTGTATGGGTCATTACACAAAGTAAAACCTATTTCCCCATGCTAATTTTTTCCCCTACTGTTACTCACACCTTCTTGTCAACTGTTGGACATGGGCCATCCTGATTATCACTACACAAGTTTTTTTTCTCCTGCTGATAATAGCTCACCTTACCTGATTATTTTCGTTATAGTTAGTATGGCAACACCCATTTTTTCATGTCCTCTGTGTATATATATCTTCCTCCTGTATTTTCCACTGCATGCATCCAATGAAGTGGGTTTTAGCCCACGAAAGCTTATGCTCAAATAAATTTGTTAGTCTCTAAGATGCCACAAGTACTCCTGTTCTTTTTGCTGATACAGACTAACACGGCTACCACTCTGAAACCTGACACCAGATTGAATGATTCAGCTCAGGGTCAGCTCCTTGTGTAATACCACAGCACTGAGATTTATTTGTAGTGACAACAAAAATACATTTATTATCAAAGGTTCAAGATTCAAGTGAGAAAGACTAATGGAAACAACAGGGTTACACATAAAAGAAAATCATAACACAATTTCTAGAGACTAAACTTAGCAGGCTACTTGCTGTTTAAAGAAGTTTATCTCACCCCACGTGTCCCTCATAATGTTTTCAACCAAGCCTGGTTGAGATCTCATCTTCATGACTGTAATCGCATTGCCTGATTACTTTCTAGGGGCAAGATATAGGGGTGTCTTTCTCACCTTCTCCTTATATTCCTCAAAGTTCATTGTTTGTGCCTCAGAGTCAGTAATGACACCCCTGTCCCCACTGAAGTTTATTCTCTGGTGGGCTTCCTCTCTGTTGATTTCACATCCGTCCCATTGACTTTATCTGTAACTATGGCTTCCATTGTGTTGGCTTAATGTACATGTTGACAGAGAGACAAGTGAATACACATCTTTTGCCTGGCAGAAACCTGTTTGTCAACTCTGCCTTGGTACAGACTTTAGGAATATATTCTCAGTACACAGACATAACTCTTCACATAGTTATGTTACAGAGTTACATACATAGCTTCTGACATGCATTTCACAGTGATATTAATAACCAGTGTGACCCTGGGCTTTCATTAAAGACCTTACAATATTCTTTGTTGAACCAGAACGTATGTATCAGGATCAGGATGTTCTTGTAGCCCCCTTGCCAGTTGGCATGGAGGGACTCTTTGGGTTACACATCCCCACCTTGTAACAGGCCATATTACCTAGAGTCCCCTAGTATATCCACTCTGAAGCAGAGTCTCCCAAGGATAGCAGACTCCTCTCCTTTTCAGACAAGTAGCCTCCATCACATTGTGCATATTGGAACTGGGCATCATTCAAGAAAAATACACAGAATTAACCAAGCTACCCAGGCACAGATTCCAGCTTGAAAGTGTGCGCGACACAACCTCCCCGTAAATACTAATAAATAAAATGTGGGTCTGAGGGCTAAAATCATAGTCTCAGCTCCTGACTTAGAGAGAAGCTGGGACCTGTTCCATCCTGTTAGTGGGGACAAAGGCTCAGAGCAGGGAAGGTTGAGCCTGACAGAAAGTAGGTGTTAGGAGTCCTGAGCAACTGTATCTTCTCAGCTTGTGTCCTTTCACTCCATTTTCTATTTGATACATAGAACGAGTGCCTTGTCAGTGGGGGGAGCCAGCATGTAGCTAATTTAATACCTCCTCCTAAACTGGGAGGGAATAGAACATTCTGAAGAATTTTTGAGTTCTGATGGATACCTTTTTGGGGGTGCTGGGAGGGTGTCAATTGATGAATCCCATGTCTAACTGACAAACTTTTCCAAATTTGGTGGAAAAATTCTACCTCACAGACCTACCCTATCAATTTTGAGACCTATATTCCTTTTATTGTCAAATTTGGAGGGGGATAAAAATCGGGCTTATAACAGAAACTCAGTTGCAACTTTCGCTATGAATTGGCTACCACCGCTCCATGACATATGTCAGTGATCAAATCGATTCTCTTTAATCCCAATCTACAGAAGAAATTTCTGTTGACTGCAGCAATAGCAAATGATTAGAGCTGGGTTGATCAATGTTATTGAGGGGGCTCAATTGTTGAATAGAAGGAATAAGATACTGTCATGATTCTCTAGCAGATGGCTGGCCTCTGAAGCCAATACAAATGTAATGAGTTGTGCTCTGTCTGCCTCCCAGAGGGAAGTACTAGCTTGGTAGAGATTTCAAAACTCACTGTTTCAGGTGAGGAACAAAATTGCTAAGACAATTAGTGGTGCCAGAAGCTCAGAGCAGGGGAGACTGAGCCTGAAAAAAAGTGTTAGGGGTCCTGAGCATCTTTATCTTCTCAGCTGGTGCCCTTTTACTCCATTTTCTATTTGATTCATGTAACTGGTGCATTTGTAACACCGGCAAACCCTGGTTGTCAGCGGGAGTAATTGAACTTGGGATCTCTGGAGCTAAATGCATGAGCGTCTACTGCAGGGGTAGGCAACCTATGGCATGTGTGCCAAAGGCGGCACGCGAGCTGATTTTCAGTGGCACTCACACTGCCCAGGTCCTGGTCACCGGTCTGGGGGGCTCTGCATTTTAATTTAATTTTAAATGAAGCTTCTTAAACATTTTAAAAACCTTATTTACTTTACATACAACAATAGTTTAGTTATATATTGTAGACTCATAGAAAGAGACCATAGAAAAACATTAAAATGTATTACTGGCACACAAAACCTTAAATCAGAGTGAATAAATGAAGACTCGGCACACCACTTCTGAAAGGTTGCCGATCCCTGGTCTACTGCATCAGCTAAAAGCCACATGCCCCTTAGCTAAGGCTGTAGCAGACTCATTAATCTCTAAGTGGTCTTGGTGCCACTAGATGGGACACAGCACCACACCCAGGAGGTGTGTGGGTTAGACATTGTCAACAGTGGAGCCTCCATATAGCTAACTTAATACCCTTTCATTTTCACCAGAAAACACAGCCTGATGTATGAAGTATCTGCCTCATATTGCAAAGGCATTATAGTGTGTTCAAATCCTTCATGGGGTTTTGCTTTTATTAGAAATTTCGCACCTCTTTTATTTTCTGTATCAAATGGGTCACTACAATGTTTCCAACACAGTCATTTTAAGCATCCAAAATGCTTCTGCCTTTTTTTTACTTTTTGGCCCCTCTTCCATCCCGTGCCATCCCACGGAAGTTAATGAGATTGTATCAGGTGGAAATCAGGGAAGAATCTGGCCAAGCTTTTGGAAAAACAAACTCTATAATATTAAATCTCATTTTCACAAAGTTTTGCGTGCGTATAGATCCTACTGTGACCTAGGAATTGCAATTTGTTAGAACTCTGTGGGGGCTGATTCTACACTTCCTTGCAACCTTGTCTTTACATCTGTGCAGAGTGAGAACAAAATGCTACCTTTCTGATTTGGAGGCATTTTACACCCACTGTAACCAGATGTAAATTGGTTACACAAGGTGGGGATGACTCCGTGCTATAGCCTTTCTTTTCAATTAATTATTCTGCTCTTGCTTGTAATGCTCAGCAGCCTATGCTCCTGTTGCATTAACTGGAGGAAATATGGGAGCTATCTGGTGGCCAAAATTATACTTCTACCTTCTTTGGATCAGTAACCAAGTGCTATGTAGCCTACCATCTAAAATGTCAGTTTCATATTTTAAAGGTAACGATCACAAATCATAATAGTTATTTTTTAATATTTTTGTCTGTCAATGTTTTGCTGAAGCAATAAAGAAGGGACAGCTAGCTCTAAGCCAGTGGTTCTCAAACTTTCGTACTGGTGACCCCTTTCACACAGCAAGCCTCTGAGTGCAACCCCCCCTTATACATTAAAACCACTTCTTTAATATTTAACACCATTATAAATGCTGGCGGCACAGCGGGGTTTGGGATGGAGGCTGACAGCTCGTGACCCCCCTGTAATAACCTCATGACCCCCTGAGGGGTCCCGACCCCCAGTTTGAGAACCCCTGCTCTAAGCTGACTAGAGAGGCAGCATGGTCTAGTGGATAGAGCATCTATGTGAGACTTGGGTTCTCTAATCAGTTCCCTCACTGATGTGCTGTGTGACCGTTGGAAAGTCACTTCCTCTCTGTTATCTCTCCCATCATTTGTCTGTCTTTTTCTTCCAATTTTAAACTCTTTGGGGCGGAAACTCTCTCTTACGGGTACCTGTGTCGTTGCAAAGCTGCCCTCAGACTAACCAGTAGGGGCTTGATTTGGGTGGCCACCTTAGGCAGATGTGAGGCCTGGTACTGAGATCCCAGAAAGGCTTACGCATGTCAGGCTGGAAATCAGACTGGAAATAAAGCGGAAGTTTTTAACCATGAGAGTAATTAACCATTGGAACAATTTACCTAGGGTTGTGGTAGATTCTCCATCACTGACAATTTTTAAATCACAAGTGGCTGTTTTTCTAGAGGACATGCTCTAGGAATTATTTTGGGAAAGTTCTATGGCCTATGCTATGCAGGAGGTCAGACTAGATAGTTCCAGTGGTCCCTTCTGGCCTTGGAATCTATGAATCTATGTGGAGTAGTCTGGTGGAAGCCAGTGGCACTGCTTGTGTGAGTACAATATGCATGTGTGTAAGCCTTTGCAGGATAGGGGCCTATAAAAGCAACCGTGTTAGAAAAGAGGTAGCTATATAAATGATCAAGTTAAGTTGAACACAGTTCGGACTAACTCAGCTCTTTTAATGCACATGGGACCAAGGAATTGAAGACAGCAAATCAAGTTAAAGAAAACTCTTAGAGAACTAACTGGATCTTCTCTTCTCAATTCAGAGTGCCCCTGTATGGAGTTTTAAACCCTTAAGTTCCAAAATGTTAGCCTCAATTGTGTGCTGGTTAACGTGACTATTTAACCCTTTCCTAACATACTCTTCTTTTATAAATATTGCATCTTTATTTTAGCTGAAATGTTACTTTGCCTAACTTGGCTTTTTTGCATGTGAAATGTTTTGGACTAGATTACAGGTATGTGCAAAATTATATAAATGTATATTTTTGCTAACAGCTATGAACATATGCTATTTAGTATTTTAAAGCATTATTTATTTGTTTGTTTGTTTTTGGAATTTGTTATTGCCAAACACTTCCACATATAGCACTTAAAAAGACACAGATATCTTGGTTTTCCTTTTTGTTAACACTTACTGTTGCATTTTCAGACATCAGCCACATGGCATTTCATTACATGCCTATAGTCAAAATCCTCCACCTCTTATACCAAAATTAACTATATAAATTGCCTACCACAGAAAATTTGCTTTTGTAACATGATCAAGGTACCTATACATTTAAATGAATGCACAAATCCACCATAAGAGACACCATGGCGCTCTCTCAGAATGATATCTTCAACCAGCAATAAACTTAAAAAACGTAAGAGCTGGAATGAGAGCACTTTTAGAGGGAAATTAGTAGGAGTGGGTGGGCACGGAAAGGAAAATGTGGTTCTCTTAAAAACTTTCCTTTATGGGACTCAGTAGGAAATTAGATTCATACACTAACCTTTGGTCATTTGGCTTAAATTATGAATCCTACTGTAGGAAAAGGTAAAAGGAGTTTGGCTATCTCATCCTAGGGTGTAATGCATGTTTGTCCAAATGAGAAAAAACACCACTAATAATAATAATAACATAAATAGCTTCCATAGTGTTTTACGTTTACACAGCACTGCCCAAATATTATCTAATTGATGTGCATAGGGCAGCCCATTTGGCAGTCTGTTTTCAGGAAATACGTAGAACTTGGGGAACATGGGTCTTGCAACTTTAACCTGAGTGTCTGTGTTCAGCCAGGCCTATCAGCTCTTTTATAGCAGAGACACTATCTAGTCTAACTAAATTGCATAGAAATATTGTTGTTTGTTTTGGCCAATCTACAATATCTCTCATCTTGATTGTTAAGAATGTCCTGGCCTATTGCACCTTTTCATGAGGCAGGTACCATAGAGTGGAGATGTAACAGACCATGACACGGCGACTTGACAAAAGTGTTGAGCAGTCTCCCCCTTTGCTAAATCAGAGAGGACCAGGAATCAAAGAACGTGTCCAAGAACCAGAGTTGGATTACATAGATTTAAGCAGTAAATTAATTATATATCAGAAGGGCATTTCCTGGTAATTGATAATTGGCTGGATTTGCCTCAGACTCTTCTAAATCTGCTTATTAACTTTATCTTTCACAATTTATAAAGGGCTTATCACCATTATTGTATCTCAGTAAACAATACATATCTGAAAACAAGACATATGAATCCTCACTTATAATTTTAAATGTTCCATGAGATAAGCCCCCACGTTAGGAAATGTAATACAACTGAGAAGTAGAATGGGGTACAGAGCCCCAGCTAACTGCTATACACTGCCAAATTCGTGTCTATACAACAGGGTACAGATGACTGAACTAAAACGTTAGATCCAAATGTCCCCAAACTTGGTCTGGATCTGAACATCACAGATCTCTAGAACAATCAGACCCCAAAAGAGTGATGTGCCGAGGAGACCCACTGAATACGCTAGTCCTTTATGACCTCACAGCTCAAGCAACCCTTTTCCACACTAACACATCGTGAACAGCAGGTAGAGCACATCATACTGACATCATCTTTGTCATTACCCTCTCCTTACCCCAGGCAGTCACACAAGGAAGAGTAATATCACGTGGACCAAATTACAGGAATGGAATTAGGTTGACAAAATATCATTACCCGATCTGGAAATTTAATGTAACTAGCAAAGTAAAAGGTTAACACCAGTTGACTATTTCAGAAGTCTCAGTGGCAACGCTTATTGGAAGTGAAGGACATGCTGCTTTGTATTGTACATAGCGTCTGATGAAATCTAATCTGTGCCACACCTTAACTTCATTTAAGTCAGATCCTCAGCAATCCTATCCCTGCTACATTCATAGTCGGTTTTGCTAGTATAGTATATTTGGTCTTTCGTTGACTCTGTTCACCATTACCAGTTACATTCCTATATGATTACATTCTGCTGTCATTATACTAAATTGTTCTGGTGCAACTAAATGCAGTTGCTGGAATATCCACTGGTATCTTTTAGCATCTGCAAAACAGCACTTGTAACGTACCTAAGGGCCGTAGTAATAACAACCAAAATAGGTCAGAGACCAAGAACAGCAACATAGTGTTCTGTGCAATAATGATCTCATAATAAACGGCTAACATACCTGAT
Organism: Terrapene triunguis; assembly: GCF_002925995.2. NCBI lineage: Eukaryota > Metazoa > Chordata > Testudines > Emydidae > Terrapene > Terrapene triunguis. The sequence continues at coordinate 363,036 of NW_020664381.1, forward strand.
AGGCAAGTGTGCTTGGGTGCAGTCTCCTACAGGTATTTCATAAACAGAACACACAATGGCACTTGCAGTACATACGCATTATACAGAAGTGTCTGTAGAGTGAAAGTGGGTGGGAGAGCTTTGCTGCCCTCTCTCCTTGACACATTTAATGTAAGGGGTTTTTGCATGTTATGGGGATAGGGTGACCAGATAGCAATCGGGACAGGGGATGGTGGGTAATAGCTGCCTATATAAGACAACGCTCCAAATATCAAGACTGTCCCTATAAAATTGGGACATCTCATCACCCTATATGGGGAGGGCATCTTCCAAAACTTTGTTGAATTGCCACTCAGCGCCGTCCCTAGGCGACGGAGAAACGAGGCAACCACTCTGGGCCCTCTGCTTTGGGGGGCCCCGCGGGCCGGGCGATTGGCTGGTGCCGCATGGGTGGTGGGTGAACCATGGCTGGGGGAGGGTACCCCCAGCCCCAACCCCTCCCACCCGAGGGAGAGCGTGTGCCCCGGAGCGTCGGGAGGGAGAGCACACGATGCCGTTGCAGCCTCCCCAGCCCCGGGAAGACAGGCGGCGTGGCCCAGCCCCCTGGAACCCAGTGGCACTGCTGAAGTGGGGCCCTGGAGGGGCAGAGTGTGGGCGGGGCCACACCTGGTTGTTTGGGGAGGCACTGCCCTCCCTCCGTCCTCCCAGCCTTCCCTACCCACCCGTGGTGAGGTCGGTCCCGGAACTGACATCACTTCCACCCCAGGCCCAGGACCCCCCTAGGGACGGCCATGTCACTGACACCAAAAGTTACAAAGATCTGAATGTGTGGCTAATGGGTTCCACAATATGCTTATGTTTTGCGAAGGGACATCCTTGAGATCAGTCTCTTGGCTCAGACATACCATTGATACTCTAACCATTGGTGATGAATAAAGCTCCCATGGAACTTGTAAAAGTCTTGGAGTTAAATAAAGATGGCCTTGATCCAAAACAGCGGATCAGAATAATCCCAGACTTTAAGAAAGTCCAGAGCCAGATTCTCTGTCTTGTCTTTCGTGTTAAGGCCACTTTCCTGGCCAAATTCCCAACTTGGATAATTAGATCCTGCCTTCTTACATTTTTCTACAATTTCTGTGGGACTCAATATTCATCTTTACTTCCTGTCTTAAGCAGTGGGGTAATGTATTCATCTTTACTTCCTGTCTTAAGCAGTGGGGTAATGTATTTATTTGCTGTTAAATAATGCCCAAATCAGAGGCCAGGGCCCCATTGTGCTAGGTATGTAAAATAAAACAGACAGGTGCTACGGCAAAGCGTTTACATGCTTGTTTTAAAAGGAAATACTTAGAGACGACATAGTTGGCTTGTAGCTAAGGTTGGACCAACATACCACCAGCCTGATCAGGAAAGCCCTTGAATAGTTTGTTTTTGAGGAGACCAACCTTTTTTAAATGCAAAGAAAATAAGTTAAGGCTCACGAGGAAGTATTTGTCTCTCTGCAGCTTAATCCACCATAGGTGAAACCAACACCCTTTTGTCTCACTTAGTCACTCAATTATTATGCTCTTGCTTTTCTATTTATTTATTTATTTATTTATTTATGGTAATGAACCTTTTTCTCGATTTAAATCAGAGAGTGAAACGGAGTAACTTTGCTATTAGTGGTGTGTTCTGCTTCTCTCTCTGCCTCTTCTTCTTCCTTCCTCTGTTTTCATTCTTTTGTCTTGAATTATTTGTGGAGGAGTATGGGAGCCTAAAGTCTCTTGGCATATGTTGATTTGTGTGCTTCAGACATGTTCACACAGGCTTTTTTAATGTATGCAAAACACTTAATACCTCCACCAGTCTCCAGTTTTAAGTGCTTGAAAACAACACAATTCAGATCATGAACCAGATTTAGTATTAGCGCAGGCCAGATCCTAAACAACATTATTCTGTTGCTATGTTTGACATGTCATTGCATCAGTTTAAAGACAAACTTGAATGCAGCTTGTTCTCCCTCTCTAGTCTTTTATGTTTTATAGGGCTAAGCTAAGCTCACCCAAAATCCATCCAGCGTATTACAGTGAAACTTGGCTCTAATCGTCTGTTCATGAGAAAAGTCAAACTCTCAGCAAGGGTGTATCTCTGCACTCTAAGTTATACCCCCAACAATCTATTGTCTTTACTCGTAAACAGTATTTTGCCCCACCCAGCCACCCCCTGTGTTCTTCCTGTGTGCTCTTTTCTTGATGATTTTACAGTCTCTTGATTAGCATTCGGCTCAGTCTGCAGATTGGCCTCCAGTCTGAAGCTGACAGTACACAATACACGCATGGCCAGCCAGAGAAAAATAAGCATCTCTTCCCCCCTACCTGACAGGAGTATGTTTATCACCTTCTGGTGACCTGCTTTCACTCATGTATCTTAAGAACATAATTTTCAGAACAGACCCATAACTTCTTAGATATTATCTGTACATATATTTTGCAAGGATTAAGATGACCAGTGGGCTATTGGCTCTCGGTGGAGACCTCGCATGCCACACTTGGTGAATTATTGTGCGTGTATTTGACCCAGGAGATCCCTGTAAAACTCTATCCCCCTATGCCCTCTGCCAATGGGCACACCGAGATTCCTGTATCACAACCCCTTGTGTGGATGCTCTGAAGTCGGTAAAGGAGTGTCTTTATATTGGTTTAGCTTACTTGATTTAAGAACGTCCACCCAAGGGGGTTACACTGATTTAATTAAATCCATTTCTAAGGGCTTTCCTCCATGGAAACTAGAACTGAATTAACTAAACAAGTTGTAATTCACATGTTTTGTGTATGGACATTTGTTTCAGAACAAGAGAGGCCTATTTGGATATTACTGAAGCCAGCAAAATATCCACGGAAGTTATATAAGAATGAGGCCCTTAAATGAGAATTGGGCCCTCTATATCTCCATTTTACAGATGGGGACTGAGGCTCGGAGATGGAGCTTTTTTTGTAGGAAAAAATTTAATAAATGACTATTTTCTGCTCTTTTGAATACACTTAGTGATACATTGTTTACTTCTAACTACACTATTTTTGTCCCTTCCCGCCTTTTCTATTCTATTAATTAGCCCTAGTAAATCACTTACCCTTTTTGTGTCCATTTATTTAACTGTAAATAGTGGGGATATTTATCTGCCTGAACGGGGTTATGGACATCTTAAATCCCGAACAGCCCTATAGATCAAGCTCCCACAGCCCTATAGATCCAGGTCCCACAGCCCTATAGATCCAGCTGCCACAGAAATGAACCAAACCAGATGAATTTTCAGAAGGGAAAGAGAGAGACAAATAGCAACAGGGACTGCTTTCATGGCCATGTTGTTTGAATTCTGCTGTGCTAGATTTTTTTTTTTTTTTCTGATCACGATTTTAATCACTTGGTCTCCTATCGTAAAAAAACCCTGTCTCAGGTTTATTCTTTCACATGTTAAGTGTTGTACCAGCATTACTAATCACAAATGTTGTTTGTTCTTGTGACTAATAAAATAATTAACTTCAGCAACATAAAACAAGGTAAAAAAAAACCCACAAATTCATTCTGACTTAAAAAATGAAGCCAGAAAACTAGAACGCAAGGGCTGTTCAGCCTCCTCCCAATCCAATTTACCAGGGGCAATGGAATAGCAGCCAAATCTTCCATAGATGACCCTTCTGTCTCTAATGGCCAACATGTGGCCATCTGGCAAGTAGGGTTATTACTTGGAAGGGCAAAACCTAACAAAACAGAACATTAAAAAACAATCCAGAAAGCATTTGCATAGAGACTGGGCGCCTTTGGAGGTTTGGAAAAAGCAGTGTTGAAGCTTTCTTCTTGGCAGTACATCCAGGCCTCATGATCCCTATTAGCAGGCTGTAGCTAGGGGATAGAACATTTAAACAATCATCAGTAAGGGAAAATATAGCATTTGGTTGATTACATAACTGTAGTGGACAAACTGGCAGACTTTTTTTAAATTTTATTTTATGCTTGACTTGGAATTTGGGGAAAATAGAAAGTAAAGAAATGTGTCGTGACTTTCTTCCTGCCCTGTTCTTCTGTCACAGAAAGAGGAAGGGTGGTCTCATAGGGTGCTAATCTGGGCCTCTGGAGAGACCCACTAATTTGGGCCTCTGGAGACCCAGATTCAGTTCCCTGCTTTGCCACAAATTCCTTATGTGACTCGGGGAAATCATTTAGCATCTCTGTGCCTCAGTTTCCCATCTGTAAAATGAACTGATAATAGCCCTTTCCTACCTCACAGGGCTGTTATGAGGATAAATACATTAAAGACTGTGAGGTGCTCAGATACTGTGATAATGGGGGCCAAAACAGATACTGCAGTGAATCCCATGCCATCCATCATAGTTTCAAGATACATTAATGTTTGAAATATTAAGTTGTTTGGTTAAATCAAATATTTAGCATAGTGCTTTACATTTTCAAAGCACTGAACAATGCCCCTGTGACATAGGTACATACATGTTATCCCCATTTTATAGAAGGGGTGAGGGAGACTGAGGCATAAATGGACAGATTTTGAAATGTGGCTACTTCATTTAGGTGCCTAACTGGGAGCTGAGCTTTTGATCCACTCTGAGCCAAAGAGGTGAGGTGACCTGCTTAAGCTTTCACAGAAAGTATCAGAGCTGGGAATAGAACTCAGGGGGCTCCTGACAGTTAGTTCTGTAATAAATTCACTAGAATACCCTGCATTCCTGGACAGTGATGTGTCTGCAGTTTACCTGCAAGAGAAGCCTGAACACGAATGCACACTCAGTAAACCAATCCACATCCTTCTACAGAGCAGGCTTGGTTCAGAAATGTTACTCATCTGAGGCAAAGTGTTTATAGCAAGTAAAGGACAGAAGCTAAAATGATGTTTGGAATTGACTGTCTTTTGGAAATGGCAGTTGTATTGAGACTTTATTCAAATGTTTTTAGCTTCGTAGGCAATGCCTTTAAGGAATACCAAAACTTTGGTAGTATTGAATGGAAGGAACTAAAATTTCATGGATAAGTTTTACTTCATGGCAAACTGGCCTGCCTCACATTCATACCTCTAGTGAGACAAATCTTTGTGGTCTTTTTGAATAGCTGTGTCTCTAGCGCTTACAATTTGAACCTAGTATGTCACAATGGCCTTTGAAAAGGGCAAATCACAGAGGAGGATTTACCATGATATAAGAATAATATCTTTAAGATACAATGAGGTATTTTTAAATACTTCACTTTCAGGAGTCAGCATTTTTATATCACAATTTTTTACCGTATAATTGTTCCACTACCAGTGTTGTTAACCTCAAGAGTTCAAAAATCATGAATCGGGCCCTGATAAATCATGAGATGGTCTTAAAAATCATAAGGGCTTTTTTAAAAAAATGCTAAATTTTGGGTTGTCTTTGTTTACCTTCTGGTGTTAGAGAATTTAGAGTTCACAGGTCCAGAAAGAAAGATTGTCATGTAATAACCTGGTGCCAGCAGTTGGGGCTTTAACAAAAACATCAAGTGTCATGAGACTTGTAATAAAACTTTAATAGTTGGCAACTCCACAGCAGGTTTGTATGGGATTAACGTAAATTTGTGTTTAAGACTAAACTGGCCAAACACTGTAAAAACTGTCCTGCAATTGCTCAAGCGATTGTGGTTTACTCATACAGATGGCATGAAAGTGTATTTTAAGCTTGCGTATTTGTGCCAGAAATGTTAGGTTTTATGTGATATTAGATACCGCTTGACACAGCAGGCGCCCTCACCAGACTCCTGGCACAGAGACAATTAAATGAGCCAAATGACCACATCCTCCTTGGCATGTCTGTGTGTGCACACACAATTACTCTGTGTGACTTTTATGAGAGAAAACTAAATTTTAACTCAGCACCCAGCCAGTAAATCTTACCGTTGACTAATGTTCTAGGAATCATGCCTTAGGCTAGGCCTGAGTAGCGCAGAAAAGGTTTAATGAATTCCCTAATCCTGTTTATTTGCTACCATATCTCTAAAGTCCTATCACTTCTGAGAGAGTCAAAGCTCTACGGACTCCTTACAGACAGAGCACCTCACAGTGCTTACTGTTAAAGTTGAACATGTGTTTCCACTCTCAGGGACCATTTTTAGCAGTTTGTAACTTTGTCAGGCTTTTACTTTTCAAGCTGAAATAGGCCAGATTTCTTCTTCGCCTTCTGCGAGTGAATTTATATGTTGGAAAGTTTCAGCCAAATCTGTTCAAAATTTGTAACTTTTTTTTTAAACAGCTCTAGCACCTGACTGGCAGAAATTTCAAAATGGGGAGCAAGAGTGCATATGTCTGGTGAAAACTGGCCGTGGTTTGTACAGTTATAGGTATTTAAAAGATCTACTTTTGAGGAAATTGGTAATGTGGTCCCTTAAGAGCCTGACCACACTCTGTTGGTTCATTTATTAGGAAAACGTTCTAACTATAAGGAGAGTTAAGCACTGGAACAGGTGTCCTAGGGAGATTGTGGAATCCCCATCACTGGAGGTTTTTAAGAACAGTCTGGACAAATACCTGTCAGGGATGGTCTAAGTATACTTAATCTTGCCTCAGCACGGACCGCATTGTAAACCTGGGTCTGTGAGACAATGTCGCAACGCTTCTACTTGAGCATCCACACTGCACTGTAAACCTGACATTATAATTGCTGGACCTGGGTTTCACAGCTGTTCTTCTGACTCAGGTCTGCAAATGGACCTGCATCCACACTGCAAAAGGATAGGACTTAGGGCCAACTTGCAGCGGGACTTGGGCTCTGACCCATGCCTCTAGCAGGGTCCTAGGGCCCCGGTCCTGAGAGCTTGCTGGCTCGAGTCAGACTGATTTATGTGTGGTGTGGACAGAAGTGGGATCTGGGCTGAAACCTGAGTCAGACCCCAGGCTTAGGGTATGTCTACACTGCAATGTACACATGGGTGCCCAAACCTTGCTTCCATCTACACACATCTCTGACTTGGGCCAGTAAGCTTGAAGGACACAGGCCCTAGGACCCAGCAAGGTGAGGGGGGTCCGAGTCCCACTGGGGCTTGGGTCCAAACTGTCTCATTTTGCAGTGCGGACGCTGCTCAGGTTCCCAGACTTGTGTCTCGAGATCCACCAACGCTATCCCACAATCCCAGTGCCCCTAGCCAATCTATCCGAAGACTGGCCAATCAACTCCCAGGAAATGGAAGCAATGCCCCGATTCAAGTACAGCTGCTCAACGTTTAACCCTTCAATTTGATTCTGATCACTGAGCTGCAAACAGAGTGAACTGTCTCCTGCATTAGCTATGGCCACCAACAAGAAGTCCTTTGCCAAGTGCGCTGCTACCTGGTCACAGGACCACCGTCAGATTCTGGTAAATCTCTGGTGCGAGGCAAGCAAGATATTTGACTTCCGTAAGAGTACCATGAATAGCCATGTGTACCAGGAAATAGCAGAGAAGCTGGCAGCATTGGGCATTCAACAGATCAGTGACCAGTGCAGGGAGTGGATTAAGTGACTCAAGAGTGACTACTGGAGAACCAAGGATCAGAACTGCACCTCTAGGAACTCCCCATGATCCTGCCTCTTTTATGAGGACTTTGTCCAGGTGCTGGGTACCATGCCAAGAACAGAGCCCCCAGTGGTTCACGACAATCTCGTCAGCTGGGATGGTGACCTTCTGACTTGCAAATCTAGTATAGCACCGGAGGGGAGCTATCAGGGACTCCATCAGGCTAGTGTAGTGACTCTGGTGCTCACACCGATCCCCAAGGAGGCTTTGCCACCAGAGCAGCTACAGCATGTCCTGGGTCCATACTTGGAGGAGCTGTTTGATGACCCCGCTCCTCCAGAGGAGCAGCCCACCGTGGTACCAGCAGCAGAAACAGAAGAGGCAGGAGTAGTCCCAGAGCCTAGTAAGTATTTGGCTCCATGTCTATTGTTATTAGTATTAAAATGCAAGGGATTTTGGATTTATGACCCAATGCAATTTTTATTACAAGGCCTGGGTAGTAGCATATATCTGCTAATGGCGGAATGCATACAGGCACCTTGGAGTCATCCCCTTATCTGCACCACACCACATGGAATTCAAAATGGATCCCAGGAAGCACAAAGAACACTTAAACGAGCATTTAACATTAAATCTTTACTAGATACTCACAAATTCTTATAAAGATGTACCGGGGTGTTAAAAGTAAGAAGTATTTGCAAGTTTCACCTACCCATTGTGTGTGCAGTCTTTTCACTCTGCTTAACCCACTTGTGTTCCCGTAGCTTCTGGGAACGTAAGTGTTCCTCCACAAATATACTGAAGCTGAGTTTTACAAAGTATCATTTTTTGGTCTTGAGATTCCACGGACACTTTTTTCTGAGAATGCACTGAACCTTTTTTGAAGTACTGAGACAATAATGTCTCAGTCTGGCGTCTGCTTTCAGGCCCTGCCACCTCTGCAGCCCAGCAATACTCCAGCAGGAGCCTGGGATTTTGACCCGTCACGCACTGGTCAAAGAGGAAATGCGTCCCTGCTGAACTTACGATGGACATCCTCGACAGGGCCAACAAGCAGGTACAATACCAAAGGGAAAAGTATTCACGGCAAGTGGAACACCACAGAGAGGCTGCAGAGCACAAGGAGAGGCTTGCAGCGCAGTTTTTGGAGCAGGAACTGGAGGGAGGAAGATAGAGAGCAGTGGAAAGACCTGTTTGAGAGGCTGCTTGTGCTAATGGTCACAAGAGCGCAAACTCTTGCTCCACCCGCACCACATCCTGAGTCCCCTCCATGGTACCACGTCCTGCAGACTAGGAATTCATTGGACAATACCATGGTTGGGATCGCCCATGCAGCCTGGACTGAACACAAGGCAATTGTACTCCCAGCAATCCTCCTCCCCAATGCAGTCCTCCACACCAGGCAGCGGTGCCAAGTGTGCTAAACGTGCTAGAAAAGGAAAGGCGAACAGGGGGGCCAGTGGGCATGCAGAAGTAGGGAATTTATTTGTTTGCATTGGTTTCACCATTTTGCACTGTTCAGTGTTTGTGCCATGCACTCTGTTTTATTACTGGTATTGGTGTTATAATGACAGCCATAGATGGCACGTAGTGGAGACTGGGGGATGCTAGGCCTCCCCAAACATCCACTAACACTTCTTGCCATGGCCCTGGGGCTGGGCTCTGGGTTGGAGCTCAGAGCTCTCCAGGCAGCTGGGCCATGGGGTGGCTCGGGCAGCCGGGCTGGTGCACAGGCTGGGGCTCGGGATGACTTGGATGGGGAGGCTTGGGCAGGTGGGTCAGTACGCAGGGCGATGCAGGTTGGCTCGGGTGGACCGGCACGTGGGGCGCTTCGGTGGACAGGTGAGTGGGCCAAGGCTCAGGGTAGCTTGGGTGGGACAGCTGGTGCTCCTCCAGCCACAGTAGGGGACTCTGAGCATCTCTAGCCTTGGCGGGTGAGGGGAGGTAGAGTGGGGGAGGGGCCTCGGATGGAAGTGGCAGTGCAAGGAGCTAGCGTCTCCGAATGGGGGCTTCACAAACCGCCCATTGTAGCAGCTGGGCTGCCTGACAATTCTTTAATATACTTTTTTATTTCTTTTTTTTTTTTTGTAATACAGCCATGTTCATAAATAAAGGTTTTAATTTGATCCAGAAAGTTTATCATCATCACTGCATCACATCATATAATATGTGTAGTTTGAAGAATAAAGATAAAGACATGATAAGGCACAGTTGGGAAGTTGTATCCAGACACAATTTCTCAAGAACAATAAGGCCATTGCGGAGAAACTAAATGAATTCTTTGCATCAGTCTTCACAGCTGAGGATGTGAGGGAGATCCCCAAACTTTAAGCCATTCTTTTTAAGTGACAAATCTGAGGAACTGGCCCAGATTGAGGTTTCATTAGCTGATCAATTTGTTCCAAAACCTCCCCTAAACAGTAATAAATCACCGGGACCAGATGGTATTCACCTAAGAGTTCTGAAGGAACTCAAATGTGAAATTGCTGAACTACTAAATGTAGCCTGTAACCTATCATTTAAATCAGCTTCTGTACCAGATGACTGGAGGATAGCTAATGTGACGCCAATTTTTAAAAAGGGCTCCGGAGGTGATCCCAGCAATTACGGGCCTGTAAGCCTGACTTCAGTACTGGGCAAACTGGGTGAAACTATATTAAAGAACAAAATTATCAGAGACATAGATTAGCATGATTTGTTGGGGAAGAGTCAACATGGTTTTTGTAAAGGGAAATCATGCCTCACCAATCTACAAGAATTCTCTGAGGGGGTCAACAAGCATGTGGACAAGAGTGATATACTGTACTTAGATTTTCAGAAAGTCTTTGACAAGCTACCTCACCAAAGGCTCTTAAGCAAAGTAAGCTGTCATGGGATAAGAGGGAAAGTGCTCTCATGGATTGGTAACTGGTTAAAAGATAGGAAACAAAGGTTAGGTATATATGGTCAGTTTTCAGAATGGAGAGAGGTAACTAGTGGTGTCCCCCAGGGATTTGTACTGGGACCAGTCCTATTCAGCATATTCATAAATGATCTAGAAAAAGGGTTAAACAGTGAGGACAAAACTACTCAAGACAGTTAAGTCCAAAGCAGACTGTGAAGAGCTACAAAGGGAGCTCACAAAACTGGGTGACTGGGCAACAAAATGGCAGATGAAATTCAATGTTCATAAATGCAAAGTACTGCACATTGGAAAACATAATCCCAACTATACATATAAAATGATGGGGTCTAAATTAGCTGCTACCACTCAAGAAAGAGATCTTAGAGTCATCTTGGAAAGTTCTCTGAAAACATTCACTCAATGTACAGCAGCAGTCAAAAAAGTGAACAGAATGTTGGGAATCATTAAGAAAGGGATAGATAATAAAACAGAAAATATCATATTGCCTCTATATAAATCCAGGGTATGCCCACATCTTGAATACTGTGTGCAGATGTGGTCGCCCCATCTCAAAAAAGATATGTTGGAATTGGAAAAGGTTCAGAAAAAGGCAAAAAAAAAAAAAAGATTAGGGATATGGAATGGCTTCCACATTAGGAAAGGTTAATAAGACTAGGAGTTTTCAGCTTGGAAAAGAGACGACTAAGGGGGGATATGATAGAGGTCTATAAAATCATGACTGGTGTGGAGAAAGTAAAGAAGGATGTGTTATTTACTCCTTCTCATAACACAAGAACTGGGGGTCACCAAATGAAATTAATAGGCAGCAGGTTTAAAACAAACAAAAGGAAGTATTTTTTCACACAACACACAGTCAACCTGTGGAACTCTTTGCCAGAGGATGTTGTGAAGGCCAAGATAAGGTTCAATAGAACTAGATAAATTCATGGCTATTAGCCAAGAAGGGCAAGGATGGTGTCCCTAGCCTTTGTTTGCCAGAGGCTGGGAGTGGGTGGTAGGGGATAGATCACTTGATGCTTGCCTGTTCTGTTCATTCCCTCTGGGGCGCCTGGCATTGGCCACTGTTGGAAGACAGGATACTGGGCTAGATGGACCTTTGGTCTGACCCAGTATGGATGTTCTTATGTTCTTAACACATCTATTCAGATCAGTCCATAATTAAAATCCATGGTTCATGTCACATAGACTAACCCCAAGACTCCATTGTATAAGCAATCATCTCATCCTTAGTTAAAAATTCATGACAGCCTGAAATACCCATTCATAGCATATAGCAATAGTACTTCATTTACTGTAAAAAGTGCTGTACAAATACATACATAAATCTACTGTTCTCCCTCTTCCATTGGTCCATGCAAGTCCATAAGGTGGGTGCACAAAGCATCCCTGATTTTCCTTGCCCGTGTGCATCCTGCTCCAGATGTGATAGGTGCAATTTCTGACTTAGTGTACCAGTTCACCAATCCATTACTGTCATTGGTCCATTCAGGGGCAAATGGCTCACCTTTGGCACAGCAAGCCAAATAATACAGACTATATTGATGATGTTGGAATCCAAAGGGTTTTGTAATCAGCACCAGCAGGATTTCAGTCTGCCAAATGCATATTCAACCATCACTCTACACCTACTGAGAGGGTAATTAAACCTTCTTTTGCCAGGGCTTCTGAGATCAGATGTTATTGCTGCTGGAGTAGCCAAAGGGGTGGGCAATATGCAAACTTGCACTGAAATAACTACAGTAAATCGGTTTTAATTCACACCTTTGTTATTTTGGTGCAAGTCTCTGTGTGGAAGCTCTTATTTTGGATTAAAAGTGTCCTGTTTCAATTGTGCTTCTATCAGTTAAAAAGAACAAAACCAAACCCACGTAAGCAAAATCAAAATACAATTCTTTTATTCCAAAGTAGGAGTTTCCACACCTACTGGGAGTGTAATTAAACCTTCTTTTGCCAGGGCTTCTGAGATCAGGGGACAGTTTCATAAGGCTGGCAAAAGCAGGTATGTGGAGTCCCTTAGAATATCAGTGGGGGAGTTACTCCATTTATGACAATGTCATTTGGTTGGAATAGCATTCTGGCCTGGCTATGAAGGTAGACCCTCTTAGGGTGACCAGATGTCCCGATTTTATAGGGACAGTCCCGATTTTTGGGTCTTTTTCTTATATAGGATCCTATTACCCCCCCACCCCCTGTCCCGATTTTTCACACTTGCTGTCTGGTCACCCTAGACCCTCTAGTCGGGAAAAAACCCTGGCATCCTGAACTTTTCCAGTGCAACCCATGTTGACATTCATAAATCAGCCTCTGCGGTCCACAAGGGTCTGCATAACAATGGAGTACAACCCTTTGGGGTTTATGTACTCAGCTACTCGTGTGCTCCCTGAGGAGGGCAAACTAGGGGCACAGGAGTCCCATCAATGGCCCTGGTGCAGTTTGGAAACCCCATTCTTTCAAAGCTAGCAAATACTTCAGGGATATTGTTTATGCCAACTGCCTTTGGGTATAAATAATAATAATTAATGGAGATATCCCATCTCCTAGAGCTGGAAGGGACCTTGAATCCAGCCCCCTGCCTTCACTAGCAGGACCAAGTACTGATTTTGCCCCAGATCCCCAAGTGGCCCCCTCAAGGATTGAAGTCACAACCCTGGGTTTAGCAGGCCAATGCTCAAACCACTGAGCTATCCCTCCCCCCAATCACAGTGCTGCTTGCCTCAGAAACCTCCACCTCCACAGCCGACTTTCCAGTGCCAAACTGGTTAGCAATGGACCTGTTGCAGTCTGGGGTAGCCAGCTTCAGATGGTTATAGCAACCTGCTTCTGGACTGGCATTATTGCCCTCAGGCATGTGTTGTGATGCTGGAGGCTTGGGGCAAGCTACTCACAAAGTTTCAGAAATGTAGTTTTGTCCATGCTAAACTTCTGGAGCCTCTGCATGAAAATGTGATCCCACCAGTCTGGGCTTGTGGCCTGCTCCAGAAGCACAGGTCTACATAGGGGGTATCTGAGGCTATACTGAGAGTCGTGAGCAGCATCAGCCAGTTTGAGTATCCTGTGTCCTCATCGTCCTCTGACAGGTGCCTTCGGTAGGTCAGAAACCGCTGCCGAAATATCCACCAGTGTCTCATGGATGCTCTGCCCATTTCCTGAAACAAGAGTGAAAGCCCAAGCAGAACAATTCTTCAAATGGTGACTCCTCCATGTTGCTGGCTCCAGTTTCCAGGAGTGTGCAGACCCGAAAGATGGCTCAGCTGGATATGTTGCGGGGGGAGGGGTCAGCAACTTCCTGTAAAGTGCTACAGGATGGACAGTCAAGTTTTCCCACAGTGCACCATGAACAAAGAGCTATAGCTGTGAAGGATGCTAGGAAGCCTGGGATAGGCTGGTTTGACTCCGGTCTGCATAGTGTGGACATACGAGTGTGGATGGTGAGATCCAGATCTTCTAAACCTAGGGTCAGTATTCAGTGTGGCTGTTCAGGCCTGGGCTTACAAACATGAAGCCTGTGGGCTTGAGTCCCACAGACCCCGGGCTTATATTGCAGTGTAGACATACCCAACAGGACACAGGCTCTGACCCACCCCCCCAGCAGGGACTTGAACCTGGGTTGTGAGTGCTTGCTGACCTGAGTCAGGCTGATTTGTGTATGGATGGAAGGGGGGCTTAGGCTCAAAACTGACCCAGAGCCTGGGCTTAGCGTACAGTGCAAACATATGAGCTCTTGAGGGCCCTTCCAGCCACGCATTTCTGTGATTCTATCATTTAGGAACCCAGGTAGGAAATGCCGTGATTGTTTCTATGCTGAGTGGAAAAGACAGGAATGGGAAGGAGACCTATGTCCGTTGAGGGAAGTTCTCAAAGGACTGAGAGACCTATAAACTGGTGAAGGTGATGCTCCTCATTATCTTCCTGGATGGGGCCCTAAGAGAGGCAGAAATAAATGCTATGAGTATTAGCTTTAGACTTGGATTGTTACCCAATAGAGGTGTTTTTTTTTAAAAAATAATAGAGGGCTTTCGGCAGTGAGGCAATGGCCTAATGGATAGCATGCCAGACTAGAACTCAGGAAACCTGGGTTCCATTACCCAGTCTGCCCCTAGGTGATCCTGGGCAAGTCACTTCATGCCTCAGTTTCACTATCTGTAAAACAGGGACAATACTACTGACCTGCTTTGGGATCTACAGGTGAAAAGCCCTCTATAAGAGCTAGTTATTAAAATGTTCCTTTAAAGTCTCCCCAGTATGTGTGTTTTCAAATGGTTCTCTTTCCTAATTGGGACAGCTACTTAACAGAGACAATAGGCCATCCACCAATATGACCCAGTTTAAAGGATTTCACTAAAGCTCCAGTTGTAGCTGCCAAAAGAAGCACTCCACAACTTCCTTTGAAATATTGCATTTTTAAATGGATTAGGAGGGATTGAAATGTCCTCATGCAACTTTTATTACTTGGCTTTTTGTGAGTGATCCTTTTTGGAAACAGGTTGGGTAGTTATTGAAAAAAAAACCCAGAACTTAATGCTTCTTTATAAATTTTATAGATTTAATATAAAATTAGTTATAAACAAACCGCAAACCCCATGGTCTGGCCTCTTTGTGTGCATGAATTAGCTGAGCTGATGTTTGGATGCGTCTGGAAAATTATATTTAGTAATTCCTTTGAGGCCTGACAATGGGAAAACCTATTATTACTATTGCATGATCTGGAACCTATTGTTCTAAGGAAATTTTAGAAGTTGATTGTGCGTGAAGTTAGCCATTTGTGAAAGATGCATAAATGGTTATCTACACAGAAACATTCTGTTTATAGATTTAAGGAATTTTAGGCATATGGCTGTCGAGTTTAAAAATTTGGTCCTAAACTTCCATATCTCTCTCACTTTAAGGGTACATATTGAGACCATCTGTGTCTTTATTTCCTTTTTTAATTGAGGGAACTTTTTCTGAACAACACTTATAAATATAACCTGGAAAAAAAAGTGGGTGTGTGTGTAGGAATTTGTGCCTTTATTTTGTTTTTTTGGGGGTATAGCTGCACTTCACACTCCATTCAGCAGCATGTAGAGGACATATGCCATTTGCCCCACTAGCATGGGTATAAATAGCAGTGTAGGCAATGGGGCACTTCTTAAGCAAGTAAAGACACTCCTGAATCCTGTAGGAATGTACCCATGTACCCTACAGAGCTCTCTACTAGTCCAAGCAGAGCCTCCCTGCCTATACTACTGTTTTCAGCAGTGTAGTGTCCTGCTGCCTCCCCACTGCCAGAGTCTTTCCCCAGCTCAGGGAAAGGTTCCAGCAGTGGGGAAAGACTCCAGCACTCTGGCAGCTCCCTGCTACCACAGTCTTTCCCTGTGGTGGGGAAAGGCTCTGTGAGCTCCCCGGTGCTTGTCAGCAGTTCCCTGCCGCAGAAGCCTTTCCCCACAGCCTCCCACCTGCCAGAGCGTTACATTGACATGTGTAGCTACACATGCATTGTGGATGCAGCCTGCTTTTCACTGTGGTGTGTAGCTACACGTGCTGTACATGCCGCTGCAAGAGGTGCTCAGTGTTGACGCAGCTCAAATGATGTATGAAAAAGACCCCAAGAGGTTTTTATTCTTTGCTGTGATTAGAGGATTATTTTCCCTTTTTGTCTTTTACATTAGCAATTCAGGTCTTGTCCACTCTGGTAGACTCTCTGAAGACTGAAGATGTAGGCTAGGATTTCACTACAGCCTTCTGCTAGAGTAGTTATGTTGGCCAGGGTGGGAAGAAGTGTGATCCCTAGTTGTGCCAGCAGAAGTCCCTAGTGTAGACATGCTTCATCTTTTACCATTATAGCTTGCTTTGCTTGCGGTATTCCTGTATCGGTAAAGCGCTCCTAATGGAGACATGGCCTTAGTGAAATAATAACATCACAAGTCAAAAGAATGAAAACTGAGCTAATGAGAAGGGAAGTTGAACTGTTTAACACTTTGAGAGGGGAGGGAGTCATTTTGTTTGGTTGGAGTTTTTAATACCTGTTTAGCTTCAATAACTATGTAATGTTTTAGAGGAAGGATGTCTGTTAAACATTTAACACACCTAATTCCTTCAATCCAGGTGTCAGAACAAGGTGTGTTGGAGGGAATGAAAAACAAATAAACAAAAGCCATCAAGACTTTCCTTGCACACAATAAAGAAACAGAAAGGGGCTAACACCCAATTTAGAAAAAAAAAATTCTTTGCAGGCCATTTTAAGAGGTTTACTTTGGAGGTGGTTGTTTTCTAGCTAATAAATTAAAACAAGAAACAGCAATAGTACCATTGGGAAAAAAAGTCTTGTTTTTGCCCCTCTCCCTGAAATTTTCTGAACTGAGACCCTGATGTTTTGTTTTATTATTTTGATATGACTATTTCTTTTTATGTACTATTGATCGTTTTTTATTTTTCTGAATACACTGTAATTATATTTGGGTTTTAATGAATGAAAAGGGCTGAATTATTGCTGTTACATAGTGAATCTGTTCTGTCAAACAGAAAAAAACCTCTTCCTTTTCAAAATGGTTTTAGAATGTACTCTGACAATTAGGGTTTCTGATTCATACCTGTGCAACTGCTGTCCTGTAATCATGCAGCCATGAGTCACCATCAGCCAATTATGTTGTTCAGTTTCCTAATGCAACTTGTTTATACAAAACTGTATACATCCATATTAAGCCAGTAGTGAAAATGTGGACTATCAACCAGCTGTGACAGCATGGTTGTAAATAAGGGCCTAATCCTGTTCACTTTACTTGCACCAATAAGTAAATAGGGCTGTTGGCCTGAGCTAGGCAAGTAGAATTTGGCCCAAATATGACTCCTACCAAATAAAAGCTTGCTGTCTATTTTGTACACTATCACTTACAGTATGAGGGCACTTTTCAATGTTTTTTGGTGTAAGTAACAAAAAGCAAAGATAAGTAGTCCCATCCCCCCCCCCATTACATCCTCATTTCCTCCCCTCCCTCCTTGATATAAATCTGCATCGTTGTACTGAAATCAATGGCACTACTCAGATTTACACCAGTTGATATAAGTCCCAACCTTCGGACCTGCCAGTGAATGTCACAATCAACTGGAGTGTGTGACAAAACTGAGGAGCTGGCCTGCATCCATGTCTTCTTTAGAGTCCCTCTCCTGCTGCCATAGTAGGGACAGTAGCAATCTTCACAATATAACTGCTTGGTTGCTGCCATTGGCAGCAGCTTCTTATCAAAATGACAGCTGCCTTTTCACTCCATATGGATCATTCTCCAGCTTATGGCTAGACAGAACTGCTTCCACTCTATGTCAAACGCATGGCTTGTTGTGAACAGGGACTAGCGGTACAAAATTATTTTTATCTTCACAGCAGTAGTGCACACACTGTCTGCTAAGATCCTGACATCCCCAGCTTTTCAAGATGAAGCACAGCACTGACTTCATTTCATAAATAAAACTAATCGTACAAATGTAGTTAGGTTTTGCCCTAACAAATAAAGGGAGTCTGGGTTGAACGTGTGGAAGCAGAGCAGCAGAACTGAGTTTTACTGGCCACCAAACGTGCACAAGAGAGTTTATAGAAGTAGCAAAAGGATTCTTTATCGCACTCATCAAAACACTTGCTTGTCCATAATCAGGGCCGGCTCCAGGGTTTTTGCCGCCCCAAGCGGGAAAAAAATAAAAATAAATAAAAACCGCGATCGCGATCTGTGGCGGCAATTCGGCAGAAGGTCCTTCACTCTAAGTGGGAGTGAGGGACCGTCCGCCTAATTGCCGCCGAATAGCTGGACTTGCCACCCCTCTCCAGAGTGGCCGCCCCAAGCACCTGCTTGGCAAGCTGGTGCCTGGAGCCGGCCCTGTCCATAACCCATCCACTCTTCCTCTTTGCTCCTTCTGCCTCTCTCTCCAATGTGAACTGCTGCACAACACTTCTGTGCACCATCAAAAAGGAGAAGTACTGTGGGCGGGAAATGTTATTGAAGTAAGATTTTCCTTGATCAGTTTGCAGTCTGTTCTGTCTCTATAGAAGGAGCCAGTAGAGGGAAATAGGGTTCATGTGAACCCATTCTCTAACAAACCACTTTGGTTCCCAAACCAGAATAGGCTATACTGGTATAAGCACCTTTATACCATTACAACTATATCTACTCTAGGGGTGTTTTTCTGCTTTACCTATTTTGGCATAATTGAAGCTCCAGAACTTTTTAAGTGTAGACCAGCCATAATTTTCTTCTTACCTACAAAGGCTATCACATGTTTGAACAAAACCAAGAAAGGAGCTGTTCAAGTTGCTATTTACAGAATGTGAATGAGATCTTGAATAGATGGGGATAAATGTGTTGATGGAAAAGGGGTATTGATAGTGTACAGCTGTAATCCCAAGCAATTTCCTGGACTGTTTGGAAAAGCTGATATGTTGCATGTGCAGCTAGGGCATTATGTTACAATAGGTTCACAAAATAGCATACTCAAACAGAAATTATGACTTTTAGCTGCAATGACTTTTATGACTTTGGTTGCAAATATTAGTTCCAGCTTTATTACCCTATACTGCACACCTAGACCCATATTTTTAAATGTGCCCTCTGATTTTGAGTGCTTTCCTTTTTGGGTACCCAACTTTAGACACCCAGGGTCTAATTTTCAGAGGTGCTGAGTACCTAAAACTGCCTCTGGCTATGCCTTTAGCTGGAGTTGTGGGTTCTCAACACCTCTGAATGGAAGCATCCAAATGTAGAGGCCCCTTTTGAACATTTGTCCTTTACTGGGTGAAATTCTGAAGTCCTAACTCAGTTTCCACTCCATCCTTAAATGCTTTAAAAATGTAGCCCCATCTGTCTAACTCTATATCTGGTACTTCTGCTTATTTCAGTATCTTAGTGAAAAGGAGCCAGGCTCCAAATTCATCCTGTTAGCCCCGTCTACATGAAAATGTGTGCTGTCGTAACTGAATCGGTTTTAATTTACACGTTTTGTTATTTTTGGTGCAAGTCTCCGTGTGGAAACTCCTACTTTGGAATAAAAGAATTGTATTTTGATTTTGCTTACATGGGTTTGGTTTTGTTCTTTTTAACTGATAGAAGCACAATTGAAACAGGACACTTTTAATCCAAAATAAGAGCTTCCACACAGAGACTTGCACCAAAATAACAAAGGTGTAAATTAAAACCGATTTACTGTAGTTATTTCAGTGCAAGTTTGCATGTTGGCCTCCCCTTTGGCTACTCCAGCAGCAATAAAATCTATCCACTCTCTGTGCACCTTTGAACAAACTCACACTGCAGTGAGTGTGCTGCAGATGCTGCAGGAGAAGCTTAACGGTCTTGCCTATTTTTTTCTCTGCTCTGAGTGAATTGACTCTTGTTACAGGACAGCTGTAGGTTGCTCAGGGTGTCATTAAGAGTGGACAATTTGTGCATGGGTCATGTGTAAACTTCATTCACAAGGCTTATGTTCTAGACAGACTGAAAAATGTGGAAACCAGGTTGCCCATTGTATGCCAAGTCTGCACAAAACTGTAGTCATTCCTTTTCCATCCAGCTTACTGAGGTAGCTGTGGAAACCAAATCCTTCTCTAAAATCTCCCTTCCCCCACCCTCCCTCCACTTTGTTTCTTCCCTACCTATACTGGGCACTGCTCTTTCCTTCTCTCCTCACAGTCCCCTTCCTGCCCTGCACCCACTGAACTGCATTCTCCCTGTATTTTCTCTCCAGACCTGCTCATTTTCATAGGAGGAAAAGGCCAAGAAAAAAAATGCAGCAAAACTACAAGGTACTTTATTTTTAACAAAACCAGGAGGGGAAATGATTCCTTCTCTCCCGTACCCCTGCTGGATTAGCCAGCAGTAAGAACTTTTTCATGGCTCTACCAAGGATTCTCATTGTTTGCCAAAGAGAGTGATGTGATGGAGGGTTCAATCAAATTAAAGCCCTTTCATTTGAGGTTGATTTTGGAACTCTGTTGGATTGTTTGAATGGACTAATCTGGTGAAACAGTCACAAAGGTTATGCTGGAGCGCTCCAAAACAGACCCCGCTCTTCTGATCTCAGAAACAACCTTCCCATAGTTAATGTATGCACTGTAGTCTGGTCCCCCAACAATTGAATTACACAGTTCCTATCAACAGAAGAACACATTGTGTGTCCATTTCTTCTGTACATTTCAAATTGACTCTCTTATTGCGAACTATAAATAAACAACATGCTTGCTTTATTCCTAACGTGAAGTATTCACTAGTTTATTTTTGTGTAAAGTAAATGGCAAGTTTACCTACGTTTGCATGGGATCACCATACAACACTCCCTGAACCTACAAATAAATTGTTCTGCTCTCGGAAGCCCTGTGATTCTGTGTAGTCTAGGTACCCTCCCTTATCATTGAAATCAGTAGGTCGTCATAAGGTCAAGTCACGAAATACTAATGGTAGAATCAGTTTTCAAAGAATTAAAAATAATTCACACCTTCTTAATGTTTTTATTTTATTTTATTTTATTTTATTGCCTTGTGCTGCTCTTTGAAAAGTCAGCCCAGTGATGGAGTCAGACAGCAAAGGCAAAGCAAATCAGAAATGCTGTGAAATAGCTGAGCAGACCCCCTCCAGAATCACTAAGCCAAACAGCTGGAAAAGATGTAAATAACAATACCTGTGACTTACTCTGAACTGACCGTCCGTTTTTATTCACACAAATGAGAGCGCAGCAGGTTTTGGCATTTCGACTAAAAAGCCCTTCTCAAGAATTAGTGGCCGGCCACTGATCTGCAGAAGTGTTTAACAAACATGCCTAGAAGGCTCTGCTGAATCCCTCCTCCCCCAGTCCAGCTGCAGGTTAACATCAACGTTTGTCTCCCACTCCCAGTCAGTGAGAGCGGCTCCTGGTATCAATTTGTCTTGATTAAGCTATTTTTCAGAATTTTCTTTTGCACCCATTATTCTTAATGTATTTTATATTTCTTCTATTAGCCTAAGGGCTGTTATGGTTTGGAGACAAAAAGAGGCTATTGCATTTTTTGGACACTAGCCATGGCTCAGTTGGAGATGCATACGCAGGATCTTTCATCCCACTGAACGTCAGTAATGTAATTGGCTGTCCATTCTGAGGCTGGTGACATACGATTCACACATGCATAGCGCACACACCCTGGATTCCTCAACGTATAATTATGTTTCCTTGGGGAGTCAGGCTTTAGGCTTTCCAATAACAACTGCCATAACTCATAACAGCTGACGCAGGAAGGCTCACGGGGAAGAAGAAACCCTTCTCCACTAGGCCCACTTGGGCATTGTGGAGGCACTGAGCAAAGAAAATTGAACAAGGCAGTGATTACTGATGTGATTTTTGTAACAAGGCTTCCTGTCAGGATGCTGGAGTTGCTCCATCGGGTTTTATAACCAGATGTCTCTCGTCCCACCATGTTGTTTGACAGGTTATGTCTTGAATAACCTTTCCCTTCACAACCATTATTAATCTCTTTACTATGGTGTCTGGAGACACCAGGTTACTCTACAAATCAGTTCTTTATATTTATAAATACAGATGGAATTTTCAAAAGCACCGAGGTGACTTACGAACATAAAGCTTAATGCCTTTCATTGCGACTTGTGCTCCTAAAGTGACTTAGGCTGTCTTGACAACCCCACCCTGTATCCACATAACAGGTAATACACATTAGAGGCCAAAATGCAGCAAGAAAAGCTATTCTCTAAGTGCTTCTGGACTGACTAGCGGCAAAAGTACATGAAGTTGTGTTCTTCAGAGAGGTACAGTCAGTTTTTTCCAATCAATGAATGGATAAGGTTGGATTAAGATTTAGAGAAGCAGTGGTGATCGAGTGTATTGAGCATTGAGTTAGAAATCTCCCCTCCCCAGCCCCCCCGCTCCCCAAGTCTTGGTGTGTGACCTTAGGCAAATTGTTCAGCTTGTGGGGATGAGAATACATTGCTTACCCTCCTCTGGGAAGCACTATGGGTGGGATTTGCCAAAGTGACTTGAGAACACAAGTCCCACAGACTTTAAACATGTAAAGTGTTGCCTGAACTGAGCTCTAAAGCTTCAATGATCATGAGCTTCCCACATATTGCTAGTGATTGTTGAACTCCTTGTTCCTTTTATTTAGGAGTCTGGTTGCCCCTCTTTTAGATACTCTTGATTTTTTAATAAATATTTTATTACTATATTATTAATATAAGGCTCTCAAAACTAGCTAAGTGCTTTTCAGACAGATTCTGGCCCCAAAGAGATCACAGTCTGAATAGACAGCATGTACACAAAGAATACTCCAGCATAAGATGAAAGAGATGTAACAGAGGAGAGTAATTTCTGTAATCATCTTCGTGTGTGTGTGTGCGCATGTGCACACGCCTGTTTTAAATGTTGGCTAATTGTCAATGTACTTGATATACTTCTTCAACCCGTGCCTATTGCTTTTTCCATCATTGTTGTTGATAGGTTCTTTTTTTTTTTTGAAAGGTAACAAAACACAATAATTATTATAGATGCTATTTCTGGAAATGTGTAAGATGTAAAATGCAACCCAAAATACAAAGGAGGAAAGAAAAAAATCTGCAACATTTCTTCAGAACAGTTTCCTATATTATCTCATACTAAAGTTTTTTTAAAATGACTGTATAATAGTTAAAGTAAGGTTATATGACAGGGAATCCAACTATACCAACAAAAAACATAATTCAGAAGATGTTTCTATAGAAGAAGTTTCCAGAACTGTCACTTTGTCTGTGTATTGCTTAGAGTGTCTACAGAGTCCATGTGAAGTGATGGCTAAAGCTAGACATGGTTGAGAGCACTTTTTATTTAGAATATCACCAGGTTCATCATTGGGATTCACAATCTGTTACCATCCAGAAGTTCTCAAACACTTTGACATTACAAATTATACCTGTGTGGTGTAGCTACAGTAAGGCATGTATCTATGTCATGACAAGAGTCTTAGACCATTGTGATAATATCAGAGGTAACTCAACCAATCACCACCCTTATTCTACAGTGAATTTGCAAGCAACAGTTTCATTGATTGTTTTTGGGAGACTGCACAGATGGTGGATTACTTGGCCCAATTGTAACACCCATGTGAAAGCACAGGCAAACAGCTCATCACAGGATTGGACTCGCTGCTATTGCTATATAAACAATAATATTTGTGTGTATTTAGTCATCTTAATTTGCAAAAAAGATCTATTGAAAAATGCAATAAAAAATTAAGAAAAATCAAATAAAAGGGCTGTAGAGTTCAAAGTCCAGTGTCTGTTTCATACTCAGCACTATATACATGGACAGTTTCATTTTTTATTTTCATGTGTGTGTGTGTGACATATTTGGTATAAGGGTGAAGAAAAGCCAAGAAGTTTTCTAGAATTTAGCTTTAACTTTTCCCAGAACTAGAGAATTTATTGTGTGTATGTTAGAATGATTTGGGTGGGGAAAAATCAGAAAACTAATGTTCTAGTTTGGGTATTGTCCGGGAAATACCTTGGATTCTTGATCAAGTTTGGATCTGTATAGCTATAATGTTTATAAATGTCTTTGTGATCCTCAGATTGAAGGTGCAATAGAAATATAATTATGAATTAATTATTCACTTTGTACCCTTGCCCTGTACCCATATGTTTTAGGGCTCAGCTAATTATTAGGCCCTGCCTAGTTACTCCTCCTGGCTGTACCCCAAAGTGTGTATCACTAGAAAGTCTGAGAAAGAAGCAGCAGCACAACCTTTCACAAGGAAAAAAAATCCTTTTGTATGGCATGATTTGCTGTATAAAAAGGATAATCTCAAATCATACATAGTTTACTCGCAATAAACAACTTTTGATTTTGATTAAATATCTCATCTTGGTATTGTCTATAGCCAATCTCAGAAGTCGTTTAATTCTATGGCAAAACTAAGGGAAACTGGAGCAAAATGATGGAGACGTGGCAGGAAGTTTGAGTCATTTATGATAACCGAAAACATGAATTTTATGAGACTTGACACTTATGTAAGGGATAATCTCCAATGCTCTGTAGTTTACAGCCTCTACATTCAATCCAACTGCTGTGCAGAACCACACCAGCTTCAGATGCACAGCTAGTAAGATTCATCCTGGAAGCTATTGCTGATTGTGATCATTTGTCTTAACTTTTGCACCGTTGTGATAAAGCTGTAAAAAAAGGAAATCTGAAACTAAATCAAAAGTATTTTGGGGCATAAGGGAGTAAATACTTGTGCACTTCAGGAGAGGTCAGTGAGAGTTGGAAATGGGTTTTTTAGATATATTTTAAAGAAAATGTTATTGTCTACCCATTGAAGCACACTGTACAACCAAGAAGAAATTGCATTTTATGCAAGAAATGACATGGAAATTAAATCAAATGTATGTATTCTGTATGTGCAGATGAACAAGTGAGATTCCTGTTTCAACTGTACGCTCTTTGAGGCAATTCCTGTCTTTATTTGTGCATTACACATGCCCAAGCAGACAGCTGTGGCTTAAATAATATACAACAATAATGACATGATAAGCATCTGCAGCAATTGAATTTCAGCATGCAATCAACTGCAAAAATCTCCTATTGTGAGTGCGTGCTAAAGCAAAGAAGGGGTTTGGCTCTCATAAAAGGAGCCAAGAGGTGAAAATATTAAAAAT
This sequence comes from Terrapene triunguis, assembly GCF_002925995.2. Classification (NCBI taxonomy): domain Eukaryota; kingdom Metazoa; phylum Chordata; order Testudines; family Emydidae; genus Terrapene; species Terrapene triunguis. The sequence goes on from NW_020664381.1 coordinate 388,043, forward strand.
AAAATGTATCTGTATTTTCCGTGATTAGGGCTTGAATGTCTACTGTGCTGCCTGTTTCTCTGACAGAGGGAAGGGTCCAGGCGAAACTCTCAGATCTGAACACCTCAAAAACTAGGAAAGTCTGTGGCAGGATTTGGGTCCAGACTTCATAGCTGGCCCCTATTTCTGTATTGAACCAAATCAAAAGTTCTGAAGAACCCCTGAATGTTAGGAAAGTTTGCATCCAAATCTGAAGCCTGCAGGTCAGAGTCATCTCTTTGGGTATGTCTACACAGCAAAAGGTGTGACAAGCTAGCCCACCGTAGCTAGCTTGAATCCAGCTAGTGTGGTTACAAAAGCAGTGAAGGCAGAGCAGTGCAGACTGTACAAGCCCGGCATGGACCCTTGTACATACTCAGCTTGCTAGCCCGCTGTGAAGTCCATGCAGCGGTGTCTTCACTGCTACTGTTACCAGCACTTGCTGGGTTCAAGCTGGCTCAGGTAGGCTAGCCCATGCACAGCTTTTGCTGTGTAGACATATGAGGTATGTCTGCCCTGCAGCTGGGAGTGAGCCTCAGAGCCTGGGTAGATAGACATGTGCTAGCTCAAAAATAGCAATGCGGACCTTGCAGCACTGGCCGCAGCTCAGGCTAGCCCCGCAAACTCTGAGTCAGAAAGTTGAGTGAGCTTGGACTTGGACAGGTAGCCCAAGCTTCTGCCCATGCCACAATGTCCACACTGCTAGTTTTAGTGCACTTTCTTGAACTGAGCTAGCCTGAATCTCAGCTGGGCTGAGAAGCACTCCAAGCGGCAATGTACATGCTAGGAGAATGTGTAGAGTGAATAGAATAGTTAGTGTGGGGGGGAAAGTATTTTCCTTCTTCTCGAACAAACAGTTGTTTAAATATTTGTATTAAATTTAGAGTAGTTTTGGATGGAAAAGATAATTGTGTTGAAAATGTAATGATCCATGTGGCACTGTGAGAATGAAATATAGGATATATTTTCATAAATAGATAATCTGGCCATGGGGATTGCACCTCAATACCACTGCAATATAAAGCAGATACTTTATCCACCTGGATACAGTCTTTTGATAACACTTGCGGGTATTTAGTGAAATAAATTTTTATATTTAACAGAGGGAGATACTGAAAAAAAAATCAAAGAAAACATTAAGAAAAATTAAATATAGGGGCTCCGGAGGGCAAACAAAGTCTGATCTCTGTTTCAGACCCAGATCTTTATGCAAGCACATTTTTATATAAATCAAACTTTTCACGTTTGTCACTAATTTGGAGAAACAATGAATTAAAAACAAGAACTCTATATTTCTCCAGAAATAGGGCATTTATTGTGTGTGTCTGTGTTAAATGATTAAAAGGGGCAAAATCATCAATATTCTGATGTTCAAGTGTTGGTGTTGACTAAGCTGGAAATACCCTGGATTCTGTATCAAGTTCTGATCTGTGTAGATAACAAGAGGTGCCATTGTAATTACTTGACTTGACTCATTTTTTGTATCACATTTCTTAAGAACACTTTCTTAACCTCAGACAATTTATAAATACTATAACTAGTTTTGATAATGGATACCGCAGCCGCATGCTTTTTGCTCCATTTTTCTTTTATTGGGTCATCAAGCTGGCACTCTGTTTTTAAGTATTACTTGTCTAAAACCAGCCCAATCAGTGGTTTAAACCTTGCCCTCTTTAATTAACTGACAAGTTTAATCCACACATTACGCTCAGTTTATCTGGAAACTGTGACTTTTACTTCTGATAAGCTATGATGTAATTGAGCTTTTTTTGTGTTCTCAACTAAAAGTGCAGAATTGATTTAGAGTCCTAAACTCTAGAAAATCTAGTGCTAGATTTCATCTAGATGCTAAACTCATAAACAAAAGGGTTCCCATTCCCAAAAAGCCCATTGTTAATCTGAAGCATTCCAAAATCATGAGACTGATTTAAAAATCATTAGAATTAAAAAAATAATAATGGGTGAAATCTTGGTTCCATCAAAGTAAATAATTTTGACACTTATTTCAATGGTTCTGGATTTCATCCAATACATTTATGGTTCTTTTTATTTGCCTTCTGGTTTCCTAGTCTTTAGGGAACACTTGTTATTTGTTTCGTGTTTTCAGGCTTGTCTCTGAAACAATGGGGGATACGGCTAGAAACTTTTTTTTTTAATGAAAGCTGAGATTCTCATGTAATCACTTGACTTCAGAAGTGGGAGCTTTAAGAAAAGCACAAAATATCATGAGATCTATAACATAGTCATGAAAGTTTTTGAAACTGTGCCTTTAGCATTGTGACTGATGCTGAGGCGAGATATTCGAGGCCAGTGCTCTAAATAAAACACCACTGTGGATACTGTCCAGCTCAGGCACCACCAGTGCAACTGGAGCACAGAGTATGATGCTGCAAAAGGACTCCCTAGCTAACTTTATGCCTGTATCCACTACGGTCCGTCTGTAGAGAGGGCTTTTAAAATTATGTTTCCACTCACTGGTAGGTTTTCTTTTTACTTTCTCCTGGTGTAGAAACAATATCTCTGTTTTAAAAGACCAGGACTCTATCCGCCCAAGAAGCACAAAACAGGCACCCTCCAGGAAAATGCCATTTAAAAACCCCACAAACCCTCAGGATGAGACGTGCACTGTCATTTGTGGAGACTACAGAGATGAACCGTGGCCATATTTGGGCAAGGAAAAGTGGGAGAGGGGATGTGAAGAGGGCCCCATGGGAAGCAGTTAGCAACACGGAAATGTAAAATGTCACCATGCAGGAACTGATGTGGTGAAGATTGTAAGCTGACAGACAGCATGACAAATGCTCATTCCTGACTGATGTGCTTAAGCATGGGATTGTTTACCCAGGAGTACAGGGAACAGTCCTACAACCACACTAGTTTATCACCAGCAGAACACTAGCTACTGCAGGGAAAGTGGATAGGTATTCGCATGGGAGCAATGTCATGGGTAGACATGTACACACAGCATGATGGATGTCAGCAGAGTGGCCATGTAAACGAGTGTAGAAGTCCAAGACACCTGTGAGAAGAACTCTGCTGTCTGCTGTGCAGACCCAGAATGAGCATTATTGGAAATAAGTGCTCTCTACTATGTTGCCATACTAAGCTGTTGGAAGGGGGTTGCTGTTAGTCACTGCTCATTCATTTTGGTTATAGTGGCACCTTGGCAGCTCCAGTATCTTCCCATCCTGTTGCTTGTGTTGGGGTCCTGTAACATCCGTCTTCTCCTTTGATTCTTTTACCATCTCCTTACCAGTGGATGCTTCTGGCCCATTGGGCTTTGTAGTGCATTTCAGAGCAGGATCCAGCGACTTTGATTTGTACCTTGTTTGTCCCTGTGTTGTTTGTCCCCGGGAAGAACAGGTCCTACGGCAGGTCATGCTTGTGGCCAGGCCCTGTTTGCTTACTTCCTGCCCCTTTCCTGAATATTTGCAGGTTCTGTCAGCAGTAACTGTGGTCCACCAGTAGTTAGACTGCACTGTGCCTGGGCGAAAATACTAGCAGTGAAAAGGTTTCTATGTGTTAATCCTTTTTATGAAGGCCATGTCTTTCAATATTATTTTCAGCTGTTGGTAGATATGGTTGGTGGTGGATACACAGTGTGTTTCTCTTGTGCTTGACTAGTTTTACAATTCCTCCATACATGTATTATGTTCTTCCCTCCCCCCTAAATGCAGGGACTTCACTCTTTTGTGTCTTGAATTGCATGGGGCGGACTATTAGTGACAAGCCTAGCTATCAGAAACGCTTACAGATGACAATATATTTAATTGCTGTAGTGGGCTAGAGACTGACATCAGGTCCTGTAGTGCTTGCTTGGTGTGATATTGAAATCCATTAGCTCTTCAGCTATTATTAAAAGTGACAGCCCCATAATTTTTCCTTGTCTCTGGCTTCTTGAGGTGGAGGAATGGGAATTAGAGATGGGAGGGAAGAGTATTGGGCAAAATTCCAGGTGACATGTAAAGGGTTGCTTCAAAGAGAAGGGCAATGTCAATCAATTAATCAATTTCCATTACTGGTGAGGAAATACAGGGGGAAAAAATCCAATGTGTCATCTATGAAGACTCTGTCAAGGTTTGCTGATGGTTTTATAGCTGAAACTTTGGATTTTGCCCCCTGTCTGTCCTTACTACTACTCAGTATAGGTGTTCTTTGGTTGGTTAATGTTGTTCCTCTCACTGCAGAATCAACAGTATAAGGATCTCTGAAAAGTGGCCGGAGTCACTTTCCACCCTCTAGTTATTGATATAGAAACTGATATAGCTCTGCCCTCAAGTTTATTTGCACCTTTTGTTTGAATTTCAATCATGCTTAATATGGCCATTCTTATGGCAATGCTGTGAGAGGTGAGGAAAGACTGCCTCTAACTGGTGAGAATAACCTCTGTGAAGTCAAAACCAGGGGATTTGGCTAAATTTATTCATTGTGAATGCACTCTACTGTGAATATGCTCTTTCTTGGGCCTGGTCTACACTATGAGTTTAATTCGAATTTAGCAGCATGAAATCGAATTAACCCTGCACCCGTCCACACAACGAAGCCATTTATTTCGAAATAAAGGGCTCTTAAAATCGATTTCTGTACTCCTCCCTGACGAGCGGAGTAGCGCCAAAATCGATATTGTCATTTCGAATTAGAGTTAGTGTGGCCGCAATTCGATGGTATTGACCTCCGGGAGCTATCCCACGGTGCACCATTGTGACCGCTCTGGACAGCAATCTGAACTCGGATGCACTGGCCAAGTAGACAGGAAAAGCCCCGCGAACATTTGAATTTTATTTCCTGTTTGCCCAGCACAGGAGAGCACAGGTGACCACAGAGAGCTCATCAGCACAGGTAACCATGCAGGCCGATAATCGAAAAAGAGCACCAGCATGGACCGTACAGGAGGTACTGGATCTGATCGCTATATGGGGAGAGGATTCAGTGCTAGCAGAACTTCGTTCGAAAAGATGAAATGCCAAAACTTTTGAAAAAATCTCCAAGGGCATGATGGAGAGAGGCCACAATAGGGACTCAGAGCAGTGCCGCGTGAAAGTCAAGGAGCTCAGACAAGCCTATCAGAAAACAAAGGAGGCAAACAGTCGCTCCGGGTCAGAGCCGCAGACATGCTGCTTCTACGCTGAGCTGCATGCAATTCTAGGGGGGGCCGCCACCACTACCCCACCTCTGACCGTGGATTCCAAGGCAGGGGTAATCTCATCAGCCACACCTGAGGAGTCTGCGGATGGGGAAGAGGAGGAGGAAGAGGAGGAGGAGGAGGAGGACGAGCTTGCGGAGAGCACACAGCACTCCTTTCTCCCCAACAGCCAGGATCTTTTTCTCAGCCTGACTGAAGTACCCTCCCAAGCCAGTACCCAAGACCATGACCCCATGGAAGGGACCTCAGGTGAGTTTACGTTTTAAAATATAAAACATGGTTTAAAAGCAAGTGTTTTTTAATGATTAATTTGCCCTGAGGACTTGGGATGCATTCGCGGCCAGTACAGTTACTGGAAAAGTCTGTTAACGTGTCTGGGGATGGAGCGGAAATCCTCCAGGGACATCTCCATGAAGCTCTCCTGGAGGTACTCCAAAAGCCTTTGCAGAAGGTTTCTGGGCAGTGCAGCCTTATTCCATCCTCCATGGTAGGACACTTGACCACGCCATGCTAGTAGCAAGTAATCTGGTATCATTGCATGACAAAGCCTGGCAGCATATGGTCCCGGTGTTTGCTGGCATTCAAGCAACATCCGTTCTTTATCTCGCTGTGTAATCCTCAGGAGAGTGATATCGCTCATGGTAACCTGGTTGAAATACGGGAATTTAATTAAGGGGACAGAGGTGGCCGTTCCTACTGGGCTGTCTACCTGTGGCTGAAAAGCAATCCTTCCCTGTAGTAAGCCAAGTGTGGGGGTGGGGGGGAATTGGCACTGAGCTTTTCAGGTGTGGCTAGCAGTGATCTTCCCTGATACCAGCCACGCGGTGGGGGGGAGGGATAAAGCGATCATCCCAGAGAATTGGATGGGGGGGGTAGTTTGTTTTCTGCTGCTGAAGGTTAACAGGAAAACCGCAGCACTCAACGGGCTTTGCTTGGTATGTGGGAAAGGAGGGCGCAGAAGCCGAAAGACAGTGCCTTACCATGGCCGCATGCAAGCCAAATTCTGTTGCCCGGACCTGCGTCTGTGATCTCTAGCAGCAAAGCCACAGGCACTCAATGTTAAGAGGCAAAATGCAACCTTGCACAGAAATCACATGTGCTATGTAATGTGAATAGTGTTGTTCACCGTGAAAGAGTATAAGCATTGTTCTGTAAAATGTATCTTTTTAAAAAATTCTCTCCTTTTTTCCCTCCCTCCAGCAGCTGCAAATTTTTCAAGCCTCCCTCCTCCATCCCGAAGGCTATCTCAGATAAGGCGTTGGAAAAAGAGGACGCGAGACAAGATGTTCGCGGAAATCATGGAATCCATCCGCAATGAAAGAGCTCATCTGAATGAGTGGAAGGACACAGTTTCAAAGTACAGGAAAAATGCCAGTGAACGTGAGGACAGGAGGGACCAACGTGAGGATATGAGGGACCAACGTGAGGAGAGGAGAGACGCTCGAGATGAGAGGGGGCGGCAGGAAGATCAGAGGAGGCAGGATGCAACGCTGGGGCTGCTGCATGAGCAAACAGACATGCTCCGGCGTCTGGTGGAGCTTCAGGAATGGCAGCAGGATAACAGACTGCCGCTGCAGCCGCTGTATAACCCCCATCCCCCCTCACCATGTTCCATAGCCTCCTCACCCACGCGTGTAAGAACACGTGGGCGGAGGCTCCGTGCACCCTCCCATTCCACCCCAGTGGACAGCCCAAGCAAAAGGCTTTATTTTAGTGTTTTTTTAGTGGCCTTTTCCTTCCCTCCAATCCTCCTCCCAAACCCCACCCGGGCTACCTTTTCAGTTCTCGCCCTCTTTTTATAATCAATTAATAAAGAAAACATGATTTTTAAACGATAGAGACTTTATTTCCTTTGAAAGCAAGCTGTGATCGAAGGGGGAGGGTGGGTTGCCTACAGAGAATGAGTCAATAAAGGGGGTGGGTTTTCATCAAGGAGAAACAAACAGAACTTTCACACGGTAGCCTGGCCAGTCATGAAACTGGTTTTCAAAGCTTCTCTGATGCGCAGCGCTTCCTGGTGTGCTCTTCTAATCGCCCTGGTGTCTGGCTGCACGTAATCAGCAGCCAGGCGATTTGCCTCAGCCTCCCACCCCACCATAAAGGTCTCCCCCTTACTCTCACAGAGATTGTGGAGCACACAGCAAGCAGAAATAACAATGGGGATATTGGTTTGGCTGAGGTCTGAGCGAGTCAGTAACGATCGCCAGCGATCTTTTAAACGGCCAAATGCACATTCTACCACCATTCTGCACTTGCTCAGCCTGTAGTTAAACAGCTCCTGACTCCTGTCCAGGCTACCTGTGTATGGCTTCATGAGCCATGGCATTAAGGGATAGGCTGGGTCCCCAAGGATAACTATAGGCATTTCAACATCCCCAACGGTTATTTTCTGGTCCAGGAAGTAAGTCCCTTGCTGCAGCAGTTTAAACAGAGTAGTGTTCCTGAAGACGCGAGCGTCATGAACCCTTCCCGGCCAGCCCACGTTGATGTTGGTGAAATGTCCCCTGTAATCCACCAGTGCTTGCAGCACCATTGAAAAGTAACCCTTGCGGTTTATGTACTGGGTACCCTGGTGCTCCGGTGCCAAGATAGGGATATGGGTTCCATCTAACGCCCCACCACAGTTAGGGAATCCCATTGCAGCAAAGCCATCCACTATGACCTGCACATTTCCCAGAGTCACTACCTTTCGTAGCAGCAGCTCAATGATTGCTTTGGCTACTTGCATGACAGCAGCCCCCACAGTAGATTTGCCCACTCCAAATTGATTCCCGACTGACCAGTAGCTGTCTGGCATTGCACTCTTCCACAGGGCTATCGCCACTCGCTTCTCAACTGTGAGGGCTGCTCTCATCCTGGTATTCTGGTGCTTCAGGGCAGGGGAAAGCAAGTCACAAAGTTCCATGAAAGTGCCCTTACGCATGCGAAAGTTTCGCAGCCACTGGGAATCGTCCCACACCTGCAACACTATGCGGTCCCACCAGTCTGTGCTTGTTTCCCGGGCCCAGAATCGGTGTTCCACGGATAGAACCTGCCCCATCAACAACATGATCTCCAAAGCGCCGGGACCCACAGTCTGAGAGAATTCTGTGTCCGTGTCCATGTCCTCATCACTCTCGTCACCGCGCTGCCGTCGCCACCTCCTCCTTGCCTCGTTTTTCTGGTCCTGGTTCAGCATAAACTGCACGAGAATGCACGAGGTGTTTACAATGTTCATGACTGCTGTCTTGAGCTGAGCAGGTTCCATGCTTGCCATGGTATGGCGTCTGCTGTGTTGACCCAGGAAAAAAGGCGCGAAACGGTTGTCTGCCGTTGCTTTCATGGCGGGAGGGGTGAGGCTGTACCCAGAACCACCTGCGACAATATTTTTTGTCCCATCAGGCACTGGGATCTCAACCCAGAATTCCAATGAGCGGGGGAGACTGCGGGAACTATGGGATAGCTATGGAATAACTACCACAGTGCAACGCTCCGGAAATCGACGCTAGCCCCGGTACATGGACGCACACCGCCGAATTAATGTGCTTAGTGTGGCCGCATACATTCGACTTTATACAATCTGTTTCCAAAATTTGAATTCTGTAAATTCGGATTAATCCCGTAGTGTAGACATACCTTTGCTCTCTCTCCCAGTATAATGTATATGGGCCTCGTCCTGCTCCCACCTGAATCCGTGGAAAACCTCCTTACAAAACAGTTGCTAGCCCTTTTAAAACAGAGCAGAAAAGCAAACTAAAACAACAAGCACAGTCTCAGGACCGGTGCTCTACAGGCTGTTCGCTTTTTATCAGTGAGACTAACTGAAAATACCCTCTCGGCAGGGTGCCCTCATTGTCCCACTTTTCCCTTGTAGCAGGAAAGAGTATAAAAGAGAGAGTTCTGGTTCTTTCCTAAGCTCCACTTCTCTCCTCTCTGCATGCAAATACATATAATATTATGCAAAAACGCATCATGCAAATTAGCTGTATATTTGTGAATTGCATGATATCTAATGCTTTACAGAAGCAATACTCTGTGATCCTGGCTGCTTTGCAAAGAGATCAGTGGCATTTTCTATCTATTAGTGCCTTAGGTCAACTCCTGATAAATAAAAAGCAAAGCTCATCTGTTCAAGTGGTGCTCAGCTACGGATGCATTCCGGTGCAGGCCGTGCAGCCAGCTAGATAGAGCACCAGACTAGGACTAAGCAGCCCTGCATTCTATTCGTAACTCTGCTGCTGGTGACCCCGGCCCACTCACAGTCCCACTCTGTGCCTCAGTTTCCCCATATGCAAAATGGGGATAAGCACTTTGTAAAGTGCTTTAAGGTCTACTTATTATATAAATGACTTTCAGGTAAGTAACTGGCGGGGGGAGCATCAGAGGAGCTGTAATCACAAGCAGGATAACAAATATCCCTAGTAATATGTGGATATTGCCAAAGAATATTAGGTTACATTGAGTCTCCATACTGGTATTGGCTATGCCCTTTTTTCCTGTCAGTAATTCCTCCGTTGCTGGTACCTAATCCACGTTTGGGGCCCCTTTGTGCCACACCACTGGTATAATCCAGTTGTAAAGTCAGTGTAAATGGCCCAAAGAGGATCATGCTCAGTGTAACAGTGATCCTCCAGTGGCACAGAGCTAACATAGGGAATCTTGGGCCACACACCCTCCCTGCTGCTCGAATAGCACGAGAAAAGGAGTTTGTCCATAGAAAGGGTGTGCGTCCAGGGCTCTGCTCATGCCACACCAATCTTCACCTACATTTTCAGCCCCTTGTGGCTGATGCAGTCAAGCATATGCTACAGCAACCTGAAGTCTGCTCTATTATAGCAACGTAACGAAGTGACCATGTGCAGAGGAGCACCAGGATCAGGATGTAAACATGAGTTTGCACCACTTTTGCACATCATCCCTGACCTCTGACCTGTCCCTTTTGTCCACACTGGAGGATTTGTCCCCTGAAGTATCTCATCCGCTAAATATGGCAAGAAGTGGCTAACTAAATTCACTGATGTTGTGTTTGCTCATTTATACCTACAGCAAAGCAAATTAAACTGGAGGTCACTCCATTGCAAGCTCCAAATCTGTTTTTTAACTGCACGTGTAAAGCTTCTATAAGAGGAAGAAATAGCTATTGTCTATAATATCGATGAATAATATGTGACAGTATAAGAGGAATGGTGGACCAGTGTTTAGGATGCTAGTCTTGGAATGAGAAGACCTAGCTTCAGTTCCTTGCTCTATCGCTGTCACTGAGGCCCAAGTGTTTAGGCATTGCTGTGCTCTGCATTGGAAGGCCTCAGTGATTTAGGAGCCTAAATCTCATTTTCAAACATAAGTGTTTAAATCCCTTTTGAAAATGAGATTTGGGCTCCTAAATGAGTCAGGCATTGCGACGCTGAGTACAGCAATGCCAAAGTACTTTTAAAACTCCAGGCCTTAGTCTCTGTGCCTCAGTGCCTGCTCTGTAAGATGCCCTCCCATACTGGGGTGTTGTGAGGATAAATACATTTCAGATTACAAGGTCCTCAGATGCTCAAGTGAGGAGGGCCATATAAGTATCTACGGTAGGTAGGTACATTCTGCTTGGGATGGTGTTGCTTGACAAGGCAGAGCACTGAAAAACTAGCTCACCACTTGTTTTGCTTTTGCAAGTTTTGTTGAAATCATCCTCACTTTGACACTGACCTCAGGGGCTCTCTTGCACGGTTTCCAGTTAGTTGGCCCCAGACAAGTTAGTTGTGGGGACCTGTAATCCAAGGCTGACACTTCCTCTCTCAAGCAACTCTGCTTCAAGCATGTTGAGGGAAATGATAAACTCTGTATCTGGTAGAGCCAGAAGGACAATATTTACATCTCCTGGCATGTTTTAACTTTCATTGACTTCCATAGTCTCTAAAATATGACTAACGTTGATGACAAATAACGCTGCCAGTATCAAACCATCCAGTGTCAGCACATTTGTGAAGCCATTTACTTGCTACAGCATCAGTTGTGTTTTTAACTTGATGTTCCTGATCGGTTGCTCTTTTTGCTGAGTTATCAATTAATGGTTTTGTCTTTGCAATTGAACTTCACTAGTTACCAACTGCAGGAACACCCGCCGATTGACTGCTCCCCCAAGTGCATAATTGCATTCAAACCAGGACTCGAGTCATGTTCAAATTGCTCCAAAATACCGGTCTGGCACTTTTTAACAACTTTCTGGTACTTCCAATATTATCATGAGTGATAGTACCAGGCATTCTGGCACGTCTTTCTTTTTAGGACAGAAACACTGGTTCAAACACAATACGTTTTTCTAATGTGGACAAGTCCACAGAGTCATATAAATTAGGGATGTGTAAAAAACCCTATTAGATCATCCTTGTGTAGCTCCCTGAAAATGCAGGGCTTCTCCTGCAGTATAGTCCATATTTTTCAATTCTTTAGTCCAATTTTATACTATCAAGCCAGGGAAATAATGATCAGTTTTTTTAAGTGGAAAGATATCACACAAGTTAGTGTCCTAATGTAAAAGATTCAAGGACCAAAAATGTCTGTGACATTAGGCCTGAAAGGTGAAGAAGAAAATAAATTAAAGACTAGACTGTGTGTTTAATTCCACACATAACTTTTTTTACAGAGCCAAAAATATATTAAAGGAAGAAAGGAAACCTAAACAGCTTGTTGAAGCAGAAGGGGGAGTCCAAGAAAGTATTGATGTGAATGAAAATACATATTGAAAAGATATGCTTAAATTTACAAAAATAATGTTTTTTAACATTGCAAACAGTCTAAATTGTGCAGATATTTGGCTCCTTAACCTGAAGTGCAAGAGCAGTACTCATCAGAAATGGATGTCAGAGACAGTGTAAATAACAAGGAAGGATATAGCCAGCTACTGACAGACTCTGATAATTTGTAAGCTAATAGATGATAAAGACAGCTCAATCCATGCAAATATAGAATAATGACAACTCTGACTTTGTGCGTCATAAAAAATAAGGGGAATAAAAAAAGAGAAGTAAGAGCAACAACATTTGAATCTATGTGCGTCACTAAAGGATGAGAAATAGAAAGGCTATATAGAGAAATAATCAATTTTAGGGGACAGAAGTCTGTAACACAAACACATATTACAAGATGAGGAAGGAATGACAACAGAACAGTACAACACCAAGAGTGGAGGTCCTCTTACCAATTCATATAATGATTTTTCATGTTTAACATTTGAAATGCTATTCTGAGCCTCATGACTGCAGGGAAAGCACACCAAGCCTCAACTCCTCTTTTAAACAATTCTTTCCATTCCAGTAACTCAGGAAGCTGCTTTGACGGAATTTTGGTGTGTGATCACTTTGGACCCAAGCTTGAAGTCAGTGGCTGCAGAATCAAGCTTATAGTTTTGTTGCATTGGGATCAACCTACGGTAGTCCTCTGCTTTTCTTAGTCTAGTTAGGCCTTGGCTACACTCGGGACTTCGCAGTGCTGTGAAGCGCGAGTGTAGTCGCGCCGCCAGCGCTGTGAGAGAGCTCTCGCAGCGCTGTATGTACTCCACCTCTCCGAGGGGAATAGCTTGCAGCGATGCGAGCGAGCGTGCAGCGCTGCAGGCTCTGATTACACTGGCGCTTTACAGTGCTGTACTCGCTGCGCTCGGGGGGGTGTTTTTTCACACCCCTGAGTGCAGCAAGTTGCAGCGCTGTACAGCACCAGTGTAGCCAAGGCCTTAGCCTAGAACTTGATCCCCGGATAACTGCAGTTTGTGGGTAGGATGTTAAACAGCAGCTACTAAAGCTAACATTAAATCAGCGGGTCCAGATAACTTGCATTCAAGGGTTTTAAAAGAACTGGCTGAGGAGCATTAATATTGATTTTCAATGAGTCTTGGAACACTGGAGAATTTACCGTGAATGGTGTAATAGTGTTTATCTTAACAAAGAGAAGGTTAAAGTGTGACTTGATCACAGCCTGTAAGTACCTCTATGAAGAACAGAAATTTGATAATAGAGGGCTCTTCAATCTAGCAGATAAAGGTATAAAAAGATGCAATAGCTGGAAGTTGAAGCTAGACAAATTCAGACTAGAAATAAGATGCAAAATTTTAAGAGTGAGGGTAATTAACCACTGAATTATGGTGGATTCTCCATCACTGAGAATTTTTAAATCAAGAATTAATTAAGGGAAGTCCTTTGGCCTGTGTTAAGCAGGAGGTCAGTTATGTGGTCACAGTGGTCGCTTCTGGCTTTATAATCTATGAAAAATCTGCATGAATTCTAGCACATCAGGCAAATTTGGGGGAATCCATTTAGCTAATTGTAAAACAGATTTATTTTAGGGTGTCCAAACTAGCATCCCCACTGACGTGCCCTAGCATCACTCTGAATGGAAAAGTTAATGTTCCTAAAACTAAACACTTTAGGATGTATGCGTGGGAAGGGAAAAAGAAAGGAACACAGAAGCACATCAGCTGCCAGATAGGATCAGAACAGCAGTCCCTCTAGTCCAGTACTACCCTGTCTCTAACAGAGGTCAGTAGTGAGAGGCATAGTAGACTATTATGAATAACCTGTCCATAAGGGAAGTTTCTTCCTAATCCCATTAGTTAGTGGTTGGCCAGATTCTGAACAATTATAGTATTTTACCATACCCCATGACTTCATAGCCTCATGCAAGGGACTTAATGCTAGGCTTTTTAAAATCCAAATAATTTATGTCATCCAATTCTCCTTTATCCACTATTTTGTTGACAAGCTCAAAGGATTCTAATAGACTAGAGAGGCATGATTTTCCTTTACAGAAGCGGTGCTAGTTTCACTGTATTATATCATATCAGTCTAATTGGTTTATAATTTTATTATTAATTATCATTTCACCCAGCTTTCTAGGTATTGAAACAATATGCATTGGTCTGTGTAATTCCCAGGATCTGGCCAGCACTTTCTTTTTTTAAAGGTAGACACATATGCTGCCTTCCAGTTCTCTGGTATATTAGCACATCTTCATGAGAGATTGTATACTTTTGCTAGCAGCTCAGCCACTTCATTCTTAAATTCCTTTGCAACTCGTAGTTGTGTACCATCTTGTCCTAGTGACTAGTTGCTACTCTGTTTGTTCCTGCACCTCTTTACTGACACCTCAATTTCTACTAATGCTTTGTCTTTATTACCTGAAAATTGTAGGTCTGGTGCAAGTTTATCTTCAGCATCCTCTGCAATGATGCAAATAAATCATTTCATTTTGCCTTTATTCTTCTTAATTGCTCCCTTAACTCTGTAGTAGCCTTACAGACCCACTAGTTCTCTTGCAAGCTTCATGTTTGCAAGATGATCTAGATAATACTTAGCCCTGCCGTGAGTGCAGGGGACTGGACTAGAAGATGTCTCAAGGTCCCTTCCAGTCCTATGATTCTATTATTCTGTGCTTCTGATATGCTTAAATTTTTTATTTGTTTTTATATCTTCAGCTATTTGGTCTTATGGTTCCATGTTAGCCCTCCTAATATCCCTGTTACATGTTACATGCTCTGGTTTATGCGTCTTTCAATTCGCTTTACTTGAGCTGGATTTCCATTTTCTGAACTTTCCCAGAGTTTTAGAAGGTGATTGAAGCCAGTTCATATGACCTAACATCATACCTTTAAATCCAAGCCAAGACAGAGCAAAAGTGCATCACACTCATATCCTTCCCTTTCAAATCTAGCCCAATGGAAGAGTTCAATGGACTGCCCTTAATAATGTCTGTTATTCAAGAACTAATATGAGAGTGTTAGGAACTGCACAGGTTTAAACATTCTTCAGTGCGTTTTACTAATCAGCTAGCAGGAGAGGCAAAGGAAGCAGGAGAGAGACTTGAAGATAAAAATGCCAAAGGCATTCATACCAGACCATACTCATATGAGACATCACCTCATCCATTCTTTATGCTACTATAGCTTCAAAGTGCATAGTGGTTAAAATAAATGATAAGATGGTACATGAACAATATAGGTGATGAAGTCAGGACTCACATCATTGAAGGTTTTTCCCACAAACCCCTCCTTGACAGTACCTCAATGTTTTCAACCATAGGAAGCACTGTCTGTCAGATCTCTTTTTGGATTCTTGCTACATCAATCAGAAATTGGGTGGCTAGCTATGGTACAAGCAGACGTAATTCCGTTTTGGATTACAGGGTTGCTTGCGACAGCCTGAGATAACAAATGGAATACACATTCCTTGAATTCTGTCTTCTTTCCTGTCTCCAGAAGCTTTCACCAGTGATGTGTTAAATTGCAAGGTACTGCAAGCTATTATAAACAGAAAAGTGCTTCAAGAATCCAAGCAGCCTGCCTTCCTTATCACTGGCAACTGCAGGTGCTTTTCATACGGGGAATCACATTTGTTGTATCAATTTACTATTGTAAATGTACAATCAGGAGAGGGGAAGTACTGAAAATCTTCGATTATTAATATTTTAGCAGACTAGTCACTGGCAGATAAATAATGCCATACAAAGACACCATTCAGTCTCTGGGAAAATTGATGCAAACTCTACATGCTGTCATCTTGCCAAATAAGTATCAGAGTCTGTTTCTCTGAAATGGGCTCTAGTGTATAATATGAGCTTGCTTTGCTTTTAATATATTGGTGAAGTGGAGATAACATGATCTTGTCACATTTCGTGTTCCTCTTAACCTCAGTGAAGAGTGACCAGATTTTCTCCACACAAAAGGATTGGGGAGCAGGGAATAGGGCTAACTTCATCATTATTCGGTCCTCCTGCTGAGGGGTTGTCAGAATAGGAGCAGACTCAACAGAGAACTCTCTTAGCGCTAATTTCTTGGTCTTCTGTAACGCTAGGGTTGTGTGGTATGCTGGTGATTTAATGTGCCCACCTCTTTCATCCATGCTTAGCCAGCTTTCCATATTTCAGCAGTTTTAGAAAAGGCATGTGGTTTGGAGGAATGAGTTCTAATCCTGGTTCTGCCACTGATGTGCTGTGTGACCCTGGGGAAATCCCTTCTGTCTGTTTCCCTGTCTAACATAGGATAATGGTACTGAACCATGCACCTGCAGGGGTGCTGTGAGGATTAATAAATTAATGTCTATACAATACTTTGAACATATAAGTCTCTATAAACTGGCTAAGGATTACTATGATCTCTGCTATTGCTACTATTTTCTCACTGCTCAGTTGCTGCCCAGAAGTTATGGTACCATCATCTGTTTTTAGGTCTAGCTGCAGCCACATTTACTTTGTTCTTGTCTCTCCTTTCTGGACACCATGACAAGAAAATCACTGAAGCAAGTTTCCTCAGGGTTTATCCTAAGGGCTGTCCTCTCATCTTCCTCTTCTGCTCACTTCTACCACAGTTGTAACAAGAATGGATTCCTTTTCATCCTTCTGCTAGCATTGCAGAAACATCCTCTTTTTGCTAGCTCAGATCCAGGAGTTTGCCCTAAATGTGAAAAGCCCACAGGAAGGTCCATCACTGAATTTTTGTTTTCCCCCTCATGCTTCCTCATCGTCCTTCACCCCATTCAACATGGCTTTATTTTGACCCTAAAGGATGACAATATTTAGCTCCTACCTAATAGCTTTTAGCCACAGATCTCAAAACTATAACCAAAGGTGAGTTAGTATCATTATCCCATTTTACAGATAGGAAAATGGAGACACAGAGAGGTGAAGAGACTTGCCCAAAGCCACACAGTAAGTAGGAATTAGGAGAGAACCCAGGTCTTCTGACTTCCCATCCTGTGACTTACACTGTGATGATTCGCCCTCTGGATCACTTTAAAAGGACACTATTCAACGTTTACTATATCTTCCTGCCACTCAGGAGGAAAGTTTTGGTCTATTTAGGGTAGCATTTTAAGATCTGAATCATGTGAAAAGCTCACCTGCTCCTCAGGTTCATCGAAGACTAAAGTTTCATTAGAACTTTATCAGTTACTGACTTCTACTCCTCACTCCTTCCATAAAAGGAAGGTTTAAGTATTTTTCTTCTGTATTAGTGGAAGTGAATTCTCACCGTCTTCACTGGAAATTATAAGCGGCACAGCACCCCACAAACACCTTTCAGACAGTGGAGTAGGGGCAAAAAATGAATTGGTAAACTAACCTAAATTAAATTCCATATTCCCCAAATAAGAAGTGCGTAAACTTTGCTTACCCACATTTACCCTTGACTATACTACTGCTTTCAGAGAGTTTAAACTTGACTCATGAGGACAAACTGGTGGATTTATTCTCCATCATGCTAGGTCATATTAATGTTTGTTTTAGTCTGTGTGCTTCCAGGAAGAGGGTTTGTAATACAGGATTGCCTGAGGAGAGTAGGCTGAGGTCTGAACATTCTGGTATCATAAAGGAAAGACTTTATTTCCTTTTGTAGAAATAAATGCTTCTCAGAAATGCAAACTGAGATTGCTCAAGATACAGATCAATAATGTAGGTCTGCTTAAATAGACAGAAATAATTTATGGTCGTGCAATATAAAGGCATACTGAGTTTGATTTATTATCTATCTATTCTTTAATATGGAAATTAATTTACTATGGCAGGGCTGATTAAATATGATGACAGAACAAACCATTCCAGTATTTTTTAATCAAAATTAAGTAGAAACATAGAATGCAGCAATTATACCATAAGATAGAAATTTAGCTAAAAGTGGGTTGATTATCCAAAGCTTACTTGTATATTGCGAGAACAAGTCGACCTGTCCCAAACCCTACAAACCTTCTACTTTGGGGATTGAAAGACACACACGCGATTATTTTTACAGAGCTGTACAAATCTAGAAGAAAAATAAAACAAAAAAATCAATCAGCTGAGCTCAGAAGAATCAGGGACCATATTATCTCCTCTCTAGGAAAACCCAGTGTGACAGCCAGGAAACTGAGTTGTCGTGTGTGGAGTTTCCTTCAGTTTGTTCCATTGTGATGGCTGTTGTTTACCTCTCCCCCCACAGCCACCTAATACACAGATGTTTCAAGATCTGAGGAGAATCTGTTGATCTTGAGATCTCTGTTGAATGCTGGAGCACTTGTGTGGTGGCCCAGTGCGTCTGTCCCACTATGGTCTCTTTCCCTGGCCAGCTCCATGCAGGCAGCTCTCCCTTAAAAAACAAAACAAACAAAAAAACCCACCATAGTAACCCATAGTGGCAGTGGTGGTTCACAGTGTGGAGTTGACTCTCTGTAAGGTATCTCTGACAGAAGCAGAATTATCTTCAGTGGAAGGGGTCCTTCAGCCTATTTTGTAAGAGGGTAAACCCAATTTTCCTGCATGTCCACTGGAAGAGAATTGCCTGTGTCACAGGTGTGGCTGAGATGCATCTCCGTTTAAAGGACCAGCCACTGTGTGACAGTGCTGGAACAACAGGGGAGGAGCTTCACAAGGAGATCTTTCCCTCCCTTGGCTTTTTCTGCAGGAGGGAGGGATCTTGGCTAGTGAACGGACAAAAAGGAAGGGGACTGGGATTGCAGGTAATAACATCCAGAAAAGATCCCCTCTGCATACCTGACTAAGGCTTTGGATCACCAAAACAGAATCTCTGACTACATCCAAAGTGTCACGCAAGACCCAATTGAGGACAGAGCAGAATATTTGGAAATGTTTTGTCACTTCATTAAAAACATTCAATCAGGCTAGAAGTGTTCAGACTATCTGCTTGTTGTTTTTCTTAATACTGAGGCCTTACTGTATTAATTCAAGGCTTCCTGTGGGTTCAATGTGGGTACCTGTGGGTACAATGAGAGCTTCTGTTTGTTAGTTGTTTACAACTTGAGACTTAGTCCAATTGTGAGAGATTTCAATCTGAACTCTCTTGTGGGCATGTACAGCGTGTACTTTATGTTGAATGTGAGGTATGCACTCTATATGTACTGCTTCCTGTGAAGAGCTAAAGCCCTCGAGATACAGTGAAAACCTATTGTATTCTCACAGGTATAATCTGCAAGAGCAGAGCAGAAACCATTTTTAAGGTTTATAAACATCCATTTTTTTAACCTTACTCAGTGGCATTACCCTTTACCATAAGCAAATATTATCTTGAGCTTAGCTCCTTATTATACAGAGCCTCTTAGAAATAAAATAATTGATCCCCCATAATAGTATGTCAAACCAGGAAAAGGTCTTTAAATGCACAGCTAATTCAAAGCAAAACAGATTTCAAATTTAATACCAATGCATTTATGTGACTATAGTTCACTTTTACTGCAAAAATTATGTTAATTACGTTTTTAAAACAAAGTGGCTGGCGGGGTGGGGGAGGAGGGTTATCCATAAAATAAAATAACTAGAATAGGGTCAGATTTTGAACTGTTATGGTGGTGTGAACCTGGAACAACTCCACTGAAATCAGTGGTGTCCCTCTGGACTTACACCAGTGTAATTCAATTCAGAATTTGTCCTCTCATTTTTCCAGGCTCTTGAACTAGGTTTTCTTTTTAGGAACGTTGAACTAATCCAAAGTGGAGAATCATTTCTACTTGGTAACCTCTGCAAGTGATCAGACCTCTTCTGTGTGTCACTTCAGAGTTAATAATAGCCTTTGGCAGGGTAGCTCATAGGACACAATGACATTCTTACTGGGACACCTACTGTCAATGCTAGTGATGCAAAGCAAGAGCACCTGCTCACAAATAACTTTTAAATTTAACTCAGCTTTCTATTGTTCAGTCAAGTAACTGCTTCCATCATATTCTGTTTCAGAGGGTTCTTTGGAATTGGATCTCTTTACCAGTCAGTTATGCTGTTCAAGTCCACGTGCAATTAGTGATCTTCCAACATTTTTATGGGGTAGTGAAATTGCATGATACAATAACATAATATAAAGAGCTCCACCTCCTTCAAATCCCTGTACCTTTTTGGTGGTATATCCTGCAGAAATGAAGACAGAGCAAAACAGTGAAACTCCAACATTTGGTTATGTGGTACACAGCATCATCTCATGCATTGGTAAACTGCATAGTGGATTGCACATGAGAAAATTCCAGAAAAAGTAAAAGGGTGGGCGCTACTTACCATTGGAAAAAATGGGAAGAGGCGAAGGTAAAGCAGATGTAAGAGACTCATGTTGTAACAAAGAGGTAGAAAATCTCTATAAGCAAATGTTGAGCAAGTCAGTGTTCACCCTCACCGGTGTTGCTCAGATTTTTGAAAACTAAACACTCCATCAGGAAAATGAAATCAATCAGGCCCTCCCAGCAATCCTGTCATGTGACATTAAAGGCCTACACATTTTAATATATACAACATGCAACCCTCCCTCCCTGGCTAGTCCTTCATGCTCCCCCCGGGTTTTGAGAAATGCTTGTGTTGATCTTCATAATACTATTATGGCAAGAGTCAGCAGGTGAGGCTGGTACATATAGTCTTACATCTTTTTCTTAGCATTTGAGCAGTTTACAATCTTTGAAGAAATGCTGCATTGTTAGTTGTGTGATGCAGTTTCTTCTTGGGGGAGCAGTTGCAAACAGAAAGTGAGTTTGCTTTCTTCCTTAAACTCTCTAACTAGAGTTAATTCTTGGGGCAGATGTGCTTCCTGGAAACTGGACATTGGTGTTTAGGCTGAGATTTCTGAAAGAGCAGTTTGCCTGCACGCTGTTTGTGATCACCTCTGTTCGAGGACTGGTATTTATAATGCACATAAATAAAGTACACTAAGACGCACTGATTTCTCCTTCTACAGGAAACTGACTTATAAGACACTGAAATCTGCTGCCACTCAGAAGAGGGGAAACAATTTAATAGTTGCTCTTCTTTCTTACATGCTTTGATGAGCAGTGGAATAATAAACCACAGTACCATTTAGAGTATCCTCAGTGGCATCTTTGTTAGCAAGTATGAAAATGAATGAGAAAGCTCACGCCTCACAGCTCTTGTTTCAGGCTCTCTAAAAATTGAGACTGAGGTCTCTATTTAGGTTCAAACCTTTAAAGATTTAGGTTCAAACCTATTTAGGTTCAAACCTTTAAAGATTTTCTCCACAATGATAACAGCTAGAGACTTAGGGCTTGTCTGCATAGGAAAATTGCCAGGCACAGCTACTCTGGCATAACTGTTCTACTATAGCTATTCTGGAATAACTTCTCATGGGGACACACTATTCTGAAAAATATGACTTTATGCCAGCATAAAGTATCCACTAGGGAAAATTATGCCAGAATAGCAAAATTATACTGGCATAGCAATAGTGGAATACTTATTCTGGAATAGTTATGCCAGTCAATTTCCCCCATGTAGACAAGGCCTTAGGCCCTGATTCTTATTTACACTTGAAGTTACTTTACATCATTGTGGCCACGTAAAGGGACCTTAAAGTGGGTGTAACAATAATTCACTCACTCTTTAAAGCCTCTTTACCCTGCCAGAGGAGTGTGAAGTGCTGTAAATCAGAATCAGACCATACTTTAAAAAAAAAAAAAAAAGCTGAGACTCTGGACAACAACTGACAGGTCCGTCCATGCCCTTCTGGCTAGTTCTTTGGGGGTGCACCGTGCACTTGAGAAAACACCGTCCTACACAGTTTTCTGTACAACGTGCTCTAGTCTTCCTGGAACTAGTCTGGTAGCTTCTGAAGCTGAAGGGGCAGCTGTCACTTGCAGTCATGCTGTCAATGCGATTGAAGAGCAAGTGGCTCCAGTGCATTGGCAGGATAAGTACGTGTCCCCCCAGAACTTCTCCCACCCCCTTCCACCAGGCAGTGGAACCACACCAGGGCCACATGACGCCTATGCAGCTCCATTCTGTGCATTTCCTATGTTCTTTCAAAGGGATTTCTCCCCCACCCCCTGCCAGATAAATTGATGCTTTTCGTATTCCATGAGTTCAAGGCTAACTGTAATATTTGATTTCTCTTTTCTCCTTCCATGGGATTTTTTTTCACGGGAGGGAATGTTGTCTCCCTAAGGGAATATTTAAAATGGAAAGCAAACGTTTATGCCAGGAGAGACGTTATGCAGTGTAGCTGTATCTTTTTATGAAAAGGCGGCATGAGACAGTGTGTTCTTTCTTTGAAACGAGATAGAAAAGCAGAGCTAATTACAGTACCTCTAATTCGTTTCATTTTGCAAAGAATGTAAGCCATCTGAAGCTGTTAGTTCCTCTTACAGTTTCCCGAAATATGGCAAGCAGTCTCCATATCAAACTCTTGCTTCTGAGACTGTCCTCAAATAGTAAAACATAGCGATGGAATGGCAGTAAAGAAACAGTTGTAAAATGCTGGTATGTTACGGGGTAGTCAAGGGCCAGCAAATGCATTTTCCCCAAGAATCAAATTTTATCATAGAGTTTTTTTGGTCATGATTTTTTAAAATATCCCTGTAACAGGGTGGCATGCCCTGGGGCTGGAGAGCCTGGGTTTAAGTCAGCCCTGACTACATGATGAGCCCCTGAGGGGAATCAAGTGCTGCTAGGTGAAAAGGCAGCAGGAAGGCCTAAGAGGGTTGAGAGAGTGATTGAGACTACCAGAAGCAGGTGAAAGCTCTCCAGGCAGTGAGGCCCGGCAGAGACTGACACCAGCCCCTCAGAGAGGAGGGAGCTGTGCACAGTTGAAACTGGGGCAAAGAATGTATACGTTTGTGTTTTGTATTCAAAGACTTGGTACTGAACTAGGGTTGGGGCCTGGAGGGCCCATGGGCACCTGAGGACTAAATAAACAGGATCCCTTCTGGGGATAGCTTGGATAACTTGACATGCATCCAACGAAGTGGGCATTCACCCACGAAAGCTTATGCTCCAATACATCTGTCAGTCTTAAAGGTGCCACAGGACTCTGTTGCTTTTTACAGATCCAGACTAACACGGCTACCCCTCTGATACTTGGATAACTTGGTGAACTGTGAGTTTTTAAAGGGCCCCTGAAGAGACAGACTGGTCATGGAGGCAGGGTGCCGTAGGGCAACTTCTATCCACAAGAGGGCACTTATGAGGCAGTAAGTGGCCACACCACTACAATCCCCAATAGAACTTTTCCCTTGTTCCTCCCCATTTGTTTAATATCTCATCTACTTAGGAAACAAAACTCTCCGTATAGGAAAGTGAAAGACAGGTGTTTAGTCGTTAATTCATTAACCCGCCCGCCCATACACACATAAATTTCTCTCTTTCTCTTTTCTTCACCTTCATTGCTGTTTTTCCATATAAACTCATTAACATCACTTTCCATCTGACCCACTTAGAGATTTGCGTCACTAGTGATGTCTGAGCAGTGAGCAATCTCTTGTTTCCCCTGCATTGTCCTGTTTTTGTTAAGGGGTTTGGTGCATGTGTTTTTGGCTGTGCTGCAAATGTGTGTGTGTGTGTGTTTGTGTGCATGTGTGTGTACATAGCCCTGCAGGAGTTGTCTAAAATTAACTGCAGAGCATTTTTTTGTCAACACCTAATAGGTCCTTTCCATCTCTAGATTCTCTGATTTGGTGAGTCTATGATTCTATAGCAATTCCCTCTCTGCACAGTTTAACAATGCTGCTTTTTTTAGACTGACAACCTGTAATACTGGTGGTGCTGTAGAGAAGTGATAAAGGTAACATTTCACTTTGCCAGTCAGCAACTGCCTCTTAGGATAACTTAGGGTGGGGGGAGGGAGAAAAGAGGGAAAAACACAAAGCAGAATGCACAATTGTTAGCTGTGATGACGTCCATAGTCACATAATCTCTCCTGAGCTAAGTTTCAAGTGGGATTGGATGACAGGGTTTGAGAAAAATAAGAACCAGTCCTGGAGAGAGAGGTTAAAGTCCTATTAATACAGTCCATCAGTCCTCCTTATTTTCAGAACTTTCAATACATTTCAAAACCCTCAAAGCCAGAGTACTATTGTGCAAATTGCAAAAGAAAATTAAAATATTTTGAAGCACAGATGAGCAGCGAAAGATGACAGTTGGACGTGTAGTTTAATTTGTGATAATGGCATCATGACATTCTATATTCATTGTGTCTGACTGATTTCCAAATGTATTTAGTTTGCAAGTATAAAAAGATGGGGGAGAGATTTTCTTTTGCTGCTAGTCCTGCGAGCTCACCCTCGGCTCTGACAGGCAAACTGAGATCTTTCCATTTCCTACATGATAACCACCAACCAAGGATCTACAGACCAAATTAAACTCTCAGTTACATCCATGCAAGTGTAGTACCTTCCAGTTATGCCTTCCATTACATCCGTGCAAACCCAGAGAGTTCTAATGGGGTTACCCAGGTGTCACTGAGGGCTAAATTTGCTCAACAGAACGTTTATTACTGGCCATGAGGTGTAAGGGTGCAGGGTTGGTAGCTATTTAAGAACGTATATTTTATTATTTTTACTTGGAAACTAAACACCTTTGTTATGGAAACCACAAATTGGTAAATAAACATGGAACTCTCCTATGCAATTTTCCAGGTAGAACCCCACCCTAAAGGTCTAATCCTGCAGCCCTTGCTCATATGAGTAACTCTAGGCTTCAGTGGAACTGCTCATGTCAGGAAGTGGCTCACAAGCTATATTGATATTATATTATAAAAGGTTTGTTAGTACTTTTTTATTATTGCTGTAAAATGAACAATATACTGTACGTGCTGATGGAACTGTAAGCAAGAGAACAAGCTGTCAGTAGGGGAATGCACTGTTTAACGTTTTAAAGGGAGCAGTTTAAATGCTGCATTTGCTTCTTGTGTCATACTGAGAATGTTGTATGTGCTATCTCTCTACTGTGAGGCCATTTCTTGATACTCATCTGGGCCTTGTCAGTGCTAATGGCTGAAGAAGCACTGATCCACTTGAGGCTTGGGTGTAAAAGTGCAGTTACATGGGGAGGCTGTTGATTCTGAATGAGAATGATATTTGATCTGTTAATGGACAGCAGAAGAGGTTCCTCAGGGCAGGCAGAGTAGGCATTTTGAATCAGGTGTAACATACCCTTTACTCGTTGCTATATATTGGCTCTGGCTGCACCCTTAAGTCTCCGCTTAGTCTACTTGCTTTCAGACATCATCTGTCTCTGCTTCTGGGCAAAAGGGCAGAACTGAGTGGAAGAACTGGAAACGGGGGGCAAATATTGCATTTTTTCATCTGGTGGACTTTCCATGTGCATTCTGCCTTCTTTCTGGCTAGATTTCAGTTCTGTGGGTTATAAGAGTTGTTTGTGTGTAATGAGAATATACATGGTTGTATATTAATTTCTGCTAATTTATTCTAGAACATGTTGTCCAAAACACATCATTTCACTTCTTCATAGGGAGCGAGAGAGCATGAAATCCACCCGCCATCTGCAGTGGTGGCGTATGGAATGCAAAAGCCATAGATAATTGCCAAGTTTTTGATTAGATCATATCCATGCTCACGTTAAATTTATAGAATCATAGAAATGTAGGGCTGGAAAGGTCCTCAAGAGGTCATCTAGTCCACCCCCCACACACACACTGAGGGAGGATTAAGTATGAGTAATTAATTTAGTGAGATTAGGCCCTGGTTCTCCTCTCACTTACACCAATGTCAATCAGGAGTCACTCCTCTAAAGTCAGTGGACTCAAACCTTAGTTGCTCTGGACCTGAAACATGGGAGATATGAGAGGGTGACAAAAGTGGCCTTAAGCTATGCCAACTATGTCCTGCCAGAGTGATCCCGAGCAGCCTGTTTAGGGCATCTGAAAGTCCTGTTTGCAGCCAGAATGGGCAAAGGGGATTTAGTGTGAGCCATGAACTAGGGTTACCATACGTCCGGATTTTCCCGGACATGTCCGGCTTTTGGGGGCTCAAATCCCCGTCCGGGGGGAAATC
>NW_020664381.1:414314-426285 GCF_002925995.2 Terrapene triunguis
GGGGCCGGGGACCCATGGAGTGTCCTCCATTTGGAGGCACAACATATGGTAACCCTACATGAACCAATAGCATTACATTGAAATAAGTAAGAGGAGAATCTGATCCATATTGTCTGAGTAAGGATGGAGTAAAAGAAGCTGGGTTAGGACATCAGGATATGGCCTGGTGAATTTGGGGCTTCAATACAAGATCAATTGCTTTTAATGGTCATAAATCAGGTCTCCATCCTCACAGAGGCCCTGCCTGCACAGCCGCTTTGCTGCCCATCTCCCATGGGAACCCCCGTGGTTCTGTGGCAGTGCAGCATCAATGGAGCCATGCTACCGGAGCTGCCTCAGGATCCCCTGTGTGGGACTCCATGGACAAGACAATACAGCTTCACATTGCATTCGTTTCTCTTTGCAAGGCTGGAGGAGAGAAAATTTGTGTCAACACATCCCTGCTCCTGGCCTGCCTATTCCTTCCACTAGCCCAGTGGTTCTCAACCAGGGGTATGCGTACCCCTGAGGGTACACAGAGGTCTTCCAGGGGGTACATCAACTCAGCTAGATATCAGCCTAGTTTTACAACAGGCTACATAAAAAGTACTAGCGACATCAGTACAACCTAAAATTTCATACAATGACTTGTTTATACTGCTCTATATACTATACACTGAAATGTAAGTACAATATTTATATTCCAGTCAAATTATTTTATAATTATATGGTTAAAAATGAGAAATTAAGCAATTTTTCAGTACTAGTGTGCTGTGACACTTCTGTATTTTTGTGTCTTATTTGGTAAGCAAGTAGTTTTTAAGAGAGGTGAAACTTGGGGGTATGCAAGACAAATCAGACTTCTGGCTTTATTTTAGGGCTAGGAAGATTAATATTCACTAGCATTAGGTAAGAGAGAATTACAAACATATATTTATCACTTATCAGTCCCAGAGCTCCCCCTCCAGAGCAGCAGTTGCGCTCCCGGAGCCCCCCAGAACACTCAAGATTTAGTCAGGACTATATAGTACGAGTCATGAACAGGTCACGGGGCCGTGATTTTTTGTTTATTGCCCATGACCTGTCCATGACTTTTGCTAAAAATACCCATGACTAAATCTTAGCCTTAGCTATAAATAACAGAAGAATAAAGTTAGTGGGATGCGTGGTTTCCTTGTGTCCAACATAGCACGACTCTGCCAGCGAGAACTGCTGCATAAAGCAGAATTCAGCACAAGGCTCCTGTCATGTGCTGGCTGGCCCTTTGATGCAAGCTGGGCTCAACCTTGCCCATGACTTAGCAGCTATCCCTCAAGTCTCACTGAGGAGCTGCCCATGGGCTGCAGGTACCACAGGTTGGGGGAGGCTGTGCCTCCCCAAACAACCAGGCCTGGTGCCGCCCCCAGGCCCCCTGCTTCCGCTCTTCGGCCCGGCTCTAGGGGCTGGGGCAGCACCAGCATTGCCCGCCCTGCCTCTCTCCTGACACTCTGGGGCTGTGGGGGGGCTAGCCTGGGGTGGGGGCCTGGCGGCTGCGCTTGGGGAACTCTGGGTTCTGGGTGGGGAGGCAGAAGGGGCGGGGCCTCAGGCAGAAGGCACCGCCCATGGAGTTGCCTACATATAGACTAATTAGTGACCCCAGCTGTGTGTACTAGAAACTGACCCCAGCTGTGGTGGTAAAGCAGGGAAAGAACTACTTACACAGAGCTGGGAACTCACTAGAGGGAGGAATGAGGGGAGTTCTCCTCTGGGAAGAGCCTGAGGAAGGCAGGCTGAGAGTCTCATAGAGTGTGTCTATACTGAAAGTAGACCCCCATTGCTGGCAGACTTGGGCTCAGGCTAAAGGGCTGTTTAACTGAGGTGTAGGTGCTCAGGTTGCAGCCCAAGCTCTGGGATTCCCACCTTGCAGGGTTCTAGATCTAGGCTGCAGCATGAGCCTGAATGTCTACTGCACAATTAAACAGACCCTTAGGCCGAGCCCCAGGAGCCAGAGTCAGCTGGCATGGGCCAGCCGCAGGTTTTTAATTGCAGTGTAGATGTGCCCATAGAAAGCAGAGTACACGCCTGTGCGGGAGCCCTGAGCTAGGACCTATGGGGATAAGGGAATAGAAGAGAAGCCCAGCAGTGGCAGATGAGCTAGTAGTTATAAGAGAAGTTTTGCAGCAGGAAATACCTAAGGAAAGCTGTCAGAATCCCTGGGGAAGGGCGGCAGTAGGGGAAGCCTGGTGGAGAGGTAATAAGGTGAGAAAAGCTCTGCAGATGCCAGGAGAAGAGGCCAATGAACAGAGAACTTTGGTGGAGCCCGAGAGGGACTATCCATGTGGGTGTTTGATTTAGGGCTTGTAGTTACTTCAGAAGGGCTTTCAACTTCACACAACTTGGCTGGAGGACTAAGCCACAGAAGACCTGGAACCAAAGATACCGGTGACATCACACAGGGATGCAAAGGGGTGCTCCCAGGGTGAGTGTAGCCCACCAGAGCTCTTTAGTTAGTTGTTTCCCTTGCTTCTAAGCAAACTTTTTGCAGAAGTTTGTAGACAGCCTTTGGTTCTGGGCAGAGAAGACTTTCTTGACTGTGCTTAATTTTTTCTAGTCACTCTTCTGTACTCATTCCAACTTTAAAGTTCTTTATTACACCAGTGCTGGAACATCTAGCAAGGGATGGTCTTCTGGTGGATGTCCACTGTAATTTAAAAAAAAATGTGGTCATCAATCTAGCACCGTGTTTATTAGTTCAAATTAATCCCTGATGTAACTCCTTTAAAAGCCAATGTGATTATAGCAGGAATATATTTGGCCACACTGCCTTGAGAGAGGAGAATACATAATACGGGAGGTATGAGAGTTCCTACCCAAAAGCCTGTGTAGTTGGGCGATTTTTAAGAAAATACAACTATTTTCCTTCTGTGATTCTTTCTATAGCTCAAACCAGTAAATGCATGCTTCAAGAGAATTCAAAGTTTCAGTAAACCTGGGCAATGGTGACCTAATGGGATTTGGGCAGGAGACATAAACAGTGAGATTGTTGATTAGCAATAGTGACTCTGTTTAAAAAAAATCTGACAATGGATCACGGTATTAGGGGCTGGACACACGAGACGGCTGTTTTCAGCACTCTAAAAAGTTGGGTAGCTGGAATTGCAAAGTAGATGCAAAAATATTGTCTTTCAGGTGCCAGATGCTCCAGGGAAATGTTTAGTACGAGAGAGAGAGAGAGAGAGAGTGTGTGTGTGTGTGTGTGTGTGTAAACATACAAAAATTACAATTTCAGGTTTTCCCAGACAATTGGATAAAAATATTCTCCTTGCAGATTTTCACAGGTTGAATTTCTCACTGAAAACACTCATATGGAAATGTTGCTGTCATTTCCATATTACAGAGGGATGTTGATGTTTCATGTTCAGTAGTAATCCTTTTTTGTGGCAGTTAGCAGCTGTATGCTAATTTCCTGAATTCAAACAGGGACATTGGAAATTTAAGTAGGGTATTAGCACATTTATTATGACACATTATTTGCACTGGATCTGTTGAAGTTTCTAGTGTTGAACCTTTGTGTGTATAAGAAGAAATTATTGAGCATTAATAACTGAGGGCTCAATCCTACACCGTTGAAGTGAAAGGGAGTTTTGTCACTGAATTTTATTGGAGGGGGATCAGACCCTAAGTGGATAGCTGAGAGAAGGTAATAGTGAAAGATGTCGGCACCCAGTGTATCAGAATTGTATTATATGTGAGGCCCTTTGTTTTCGGTTTTATTTTGTTTAAAGTTTCCCCGGAATTTATCGCTGTTTGTTACAAAAATTAAGGGTGAAAATCAGTGCCCAAAATTAACTTTGTTTTTCTGGGTAAGTATCAGGGCTAATATTCAGGGAGGGGAAGACAGGGAGAAAAGCAACGAATAAAGAAAAATAAGAGTACTGAAAGTAAAAGCGGTTTAATGCCAGGGGAGTCCAGACCCAGCTCGCTTCTCTGGAAGGCGAGATCGTGGCTCAGTAATTTGTCCAGCCCAGGTTACGGAGCCGTCATCACTCCCTCTGGAGCAGACCTGGAAGAGGTGGAGGAAGCAAGGGTGCCATCTCCTCATGCTGCCTTCTCTACTTCTTTCGCTTCTGGGCCTGCTCCGGAAGGAGAGGTGGCAGCTCAGTTACCTGGGCCACCCAGGTTCCCAAGCTCTCATCCCTCCTTCAAGAGCAGGGAGCCAGGTCCGGGGAGTTCAGCGCTTCTTTTTTGTACTTGAGTGTTCCAAAATTTGGGTGAAAATTGGTTAAAAACCAAATAATAGCTTTTGTAAAACCCAGGCCTTAATTATATAGTATAGGCCCTGATTCTGCACCTGGATCCATTCAGGCAGACCCCCTGCTTCCAAGCAGAGACTGGGGCTCTGTACAGACTTAGGTGTCCAACTGTAAGCTTTCTGGGCCCAGATCTGTCTTTTCTTGTTTGTTCCAATGCCACGCACACTGACCACACAGTAAACATAATAATAAATAATAACACTGTATGTTAGTGCCATGGTTGCCTTTATAATATTGGCAAGCAGGAGTCCTTCAAGATATTTTTCATAGTGTTCTAAATTTTCTAATAATTCTTCTTCTGTCTGAAAATAAATAAAATCTGTTATCTGTTTCTTTCCATTGAATGCACTGGTTTGTTTCTGAGTGCTGGCATATCCCCCCTCCCCCCCCAAAAAAAAAAGATTTATCCTCATTAAATGTGCTTCAATAAAAGGTGCCATCATAAGAATGGCCATACTGGGTCAGATCAAGGGTCCATCTAGCCCAGTATCCTGTCTTCCGACATTGGCCAGTGCCAGGTGCCCCAGCCGGAATGAACAGAACAGGTAAGCATCAAGTGATCTATTCCATAGGCGCCGACTCCGTAGGTTCTCCGGGGCTGGAGCACCCACGGGGAAAAATTGGTGGGTGCTCTGCACCCACCGGCAGCTCCCCGTCCTGCCCTCCCGTCCCAGCTCACTTCCGCCTCTGCCTCTGCCTACTCCCCTGAGTGTGCCGCATCCCCGCTTGCTGCCGTGAAACAGCTGTTTCACGGCATAACAAGCTGTGGGAGGGAGGGGGGAGGAGCGGGAATGCAGCACGCTCAGGGGAAGAGTTGGGACCGGGGCAGGGATTTGGGGAAGGGGTCCAATAGGGGCAGGGAGGGGGCGGTGTTGGGGCGGGGACTTTGGGGAAGGGGTTGGAATGGGGGTGGGGCAGTGGCAGGAGGGGGTGGGGCAGATTGGAGTCGGGCGGGCTGGGGGTGGGGTGGGGTTGAGCACCCACTGGCGCCAGGAGAAGTTGACACCTATGATCTATTCCCAGTCACCCATTCCCAGCTTCTGGCAAACAGAGGCTAGGGACACCGTCCCTGCCCATCCTGGCTAATAGCCATTGATGGACCTATCCTCCATGAACTTATCCAGTTCTTTTTGGAACCTCATCTTTGGAATCCTCTGTTTACCCACAGAACAGGTCAAGTGACAGTGCAGCCCCTAGCGAGGAGAGTGTAACTGACTCTCCATGACTGTTTAGAGTAGGCCTATGCTAGAAGAAAGGTGTGTGATAGCTAACACATTGTAAAATCCTAACACAGATCAGCAAAGGATGCACTAGTTCTACCTCAATTTTGCTAGTTCAGATGAACTGTAGGCAACCTGCTAAATCAAGGTTAAAAACTGCAACTTGTCCTATCTACACTTTTCCAGTATAGTTATATCTGTATACTATAGCATATAATATTAGCTATTAAGTTGTAGAAACACCCTTTTTTCTTAGGGTAGACACCACTTAGTCCTCTGAGACTTCCAAAGGGGGTGTACATTAATGCTATTTCAGGTGGTTTGTTTTGTCGTGTGCACACACTGGTATCCTAAGAAACTCTATTGAGAACATCAACTTGTTTTTTATGGGCCAATAAATAGCTATCAGATTGTAATGAATTTCACTGAACCCCAGCTGAGGTGAAGTTGAGTTAGTAGCTTATAGCTGAAAGACTGTATAGCCAGTGGCCACTCTCCTGTGCCATCCAGTCCCCGCCTTCCCACCTTATTTTGGGAAGGTGGAGGTGGGGAGGAAGAACAATTGCACAGGCCAGTCTTTGAACACATGGGTGGAAGAGTGGGGAAATAGCATTGTAGTTCAAATTCTGGCTCTGTAAGTTTAAACTGTGTCCCCTGATGACTCATCATACATCAGACACAAAAGAATGGAATAGGCTAATGGCAAGGTTGGAATCTCTGGAGAACTGCGAATAAAGAGAATAAATGCCATATATCTAAGTGAACAAACAAGTGAGTAATTTGCATAATTATGAATAAGCCAATATGAAATAAGTTGTCTTGGGGAAAGTGGATGGCATAAAAAAGAACTTACCATGGCTTCTTGATAGATTTTTTCCCCTCCCTGTCAGCAGTGATATTCCTCCACAATCTGCAGAAGTTTGGCAGAGATTTCTCATTTCACATTTCATTTCTCTTGCCCCCTTGTTGTAAATGTTAAGGTCAGGTACTCTTGTAAACACAAAGCAGGGTCTTTTTAAAAAAAAGGTTATGAGAGGTTTGGCCCTACTTCACCCCTTAATTAGGCAAAACTTCCAACTGAGACTCAATTGCCTGAGTAAGGAGCATAGGATCAAGAACCAGGTCATGCTCCAGGATCCATGCAGAAGTGACGAGTCATCTTCATTGGAATGTCATCCCTTCTTGTGGCTCCATGGTCTGAAGGACTATAGCAGCTGTAGGTGGCCTGGGTCAGAGAGTAGCTGGGCCTGGGTAGGGCGGGAAATGGTAGGTGGGAGCAGGATGTATCATGCCCCTTTCCTGCCCCCAGCCTTGAAGAGATTATCTGGAGCCCCTTTCCTGTATGTGGATGGCCTCTTCCAGTGAAGAAGGCTGGATTCTGCCATGATTGGAGTATCCTACAGCCTCACCAGAGGCCTGTAGAAATTCTTCCTGTTTTAATCTGTCTGCTTCAAACCAAGTTTTTTGTCATTGGCACTCAAGTTTCCTTTTCTCTTCATCTGGCCCAAGGAAGGACCACTGGGATTTGTGTGGGCAACAGCGAGGACGGGGCTGTCTGAGATCCAGGGTGTCAGTGGTAGTAACTAGTGCATGTGGACATAATGACTTATTAGCAATGCAACTCCTCAGCCTGTTAAAGCATGTTTTAAAGCATGTAGTGAGGTCTGTGAGCCTTCCTGTTGCCTGAATGGGGGGAGAGCTCAGACTGCTGACAGAATGAGGAGGTTGTCTAAGATAGGGCCGTACTGTGTGATGTTCTCTGTGATTACATTTAGTGTGAAGAGCAGGCTGAAGATGTGGCTGGCTATGTGGGTTGGACTGGAGATAACATGTGAGAGTCCTAACACGGAGAAAGAGGAAATGTGTTGGGGCGTTTTACATCTGAGGCCTTGTCAACATGGCTGGGAAGAGGAGTCTTAGGGGTATCACCGCTACTGCTGAAAGCATCTCAGACAGCTCCTTTGTGAAACTGTGGTCTTCTGCGTCTATAGATGAGTAGAAAGCCCACGTTGGCTTTATCTCTGGCTCTGGTTTCATGTGTAAAATGGAATAGTTTGAAGGATTTGGTATTTCCTGGGGCGCCACTTCCACACTGAGTTGGAATGACAATATGAATGCTACTCTGCCTGTGCTCTGGTCCACGCCTGCCTTACAGTGTGTTGAATAACCTCGGGCAGGGGGCGGGGGGCGGGGAAAGACAACGGGGGCCAACACAAGGTTTGCAGTGTCAGCCAAGCAATTCTCGGTGATCCAGTCTTGATCTGGAGCCTCATCAGCAATGATGGCTGGGATGGTCTGATGCCCGTTGATCTTAGAACTAGTGTCCATCAACATTGGTTTGAGTTCCCAGGGGCTTCTTGCATTTGTTTTGTTCTTGTGTACAGATGATGTTTGGGTCCAGTGAATAGATAATAAGGATCTGGATTTAAGCTTCCTTAGTCTGTATTGCCTCTTCCTGTTCGGATTGGCCCATCTGAGTACGGGGACTGCTCCTAATGGGCTTGATCCACTCTCCACTGAAGTCAATTGAAAGTTTCCCATTATCTTCAGTGCGGTTTGGATCAAGCCCACTGTGTGCTAGATGTTGAGCATCTGGAAGGTATGCTCAACACTAGTCTTCTGGAGCTGCAATACCTAGGACTTGGATAGAAATAGATCAGCAGGAATTCTGAGGAATGTACTGTTCTTATTTATTATTCAAAAGCGCTATGCTGATTATGGCAGGTGACAGGATGTTTCAGCATGAGATAGGGTTTTTTAATCTTGTAGAGGAATCAAGCTTGTTAGTCGTCCACTCTAGGCAAGACAGATGATCAGGTCTCACGTGACAGACACAAAATTTAAAAATCACATGCACAAATGTATACATTCATAATACACATGTGTAACATGCCTCCCTTGATTTCAGTGGTGGAAACCTCTCTTGAGAGATGAGGGAATGTTCTAGTCTCCATCCAACCAGGAGATGCACGCACTGCATGATCAGAGGGCAGATCCAGGAAACTGTAGGTACTGCAGCTGCTCCTGTCCTCTCAGACCAGTTTGCAAGTTAGCAGGCTGCTGACATCAGCAGACTCAGATACGGAGCAGTTCAGGAGTCGGCATCAAAGAGCAAAGCTGAAAATTGAATTAACACTTATTAAAAACGGGAACTGGAAAGGCTGCAGAGCAGCCCTGTGTACTGCACACGGAACAGCACATCTAATGACAGCCCATACAGAACACACTGGGTGACTGAGAAACGTGTTGAAACACAAACGTTCTGTGTTTTCCTGCAATTATCTGGTTTTGGGGGCAAAACTTTTGTCAAGGCTGATCCCCACTTTGAACCTTAGGGTACAAATGTAGGGGCCTGCATAAAAACTTCTAAGCTTATCTACCAGCTTAGCTTTGGTCCGCTGCCACCATCACAAGAATTCCCTCCCTGGGAAGCCTTGAGAAACCTTTCACCAATTCCCTGGTGAACACAGATCCAAACCCCCTTGGATCTTAAAACAAGGAGAAATTAACCATCCCCCCTCCTTCCTCCCACCCTCCTTTCACCAACTCCTGGTGAATACAGATCCAAACCCCCTTGGATCTTAAAACAAGGAGAAATTAACCATCCCCCCTCCTTCCTCCCACCCTCCTTTCACCAATTCCTGGTGAATGCAGATCCAAACCCCCTTGGATCTTAAAACAAGGAGAAATCAATCTGGTTCTTAAAAAAGAAGGCTTTTAATTAAAGAAAAAGGTAAAAATCATCTCTGTAAAATCAGTATAGAGAATACTTTACAGGGTAATCAAACTTAAAGAGCTCAGAGGACCCCCCTCTCTGTCTTAGGTTCAAAGTACAGCAAACAAAGATACACACTCTGGTAAAAAGGTACATTTACAAGTTGAGAAAACAAAGTAAATCTAAGACGCCTTGCTGTCTTTTTACTTACTAGTTTGAAATAGGAGAGACTTGTTTAGAAAGATGGGGAGAACCTGTATTGATGTCTGGTCCCTCTCAGTCCCAAGAGCGAACCCCCCTTAAAACAAAGAGCACACACAAAAGCCTTTCCCCCCCCAAGATTTGAAAGTATCTTGTCTCCTTATTGGTCCTTGGGGTCAGGTGGCAGCCAGGTTACCCGAGCTTCTTAACCCTTTACAGGTAAAAGGATTTGGAGTCTCTGTACACAGAGAGCTGTTACCCTTCCCTTTATAGTTATGACACGCCCCCCAAATCACAGATAGTGTTGGACGTTCGGTTCCACACTGGCTGTGATTTCTTCCTGGAGTTCTAGGAGAAAACAGAGTTAATAAGACACATGTACCTTTAGACATACTACTGATTATATAAAAACTAACAATATGTTTCATTCCAAGAACAATTGTTAACCAGTTAACTCTGGGAAACTTTCCCGGGAGAGTGCATCAGCCACTTTGTTAGAAGCTCCCGAAATGTGTTGTATTTCAAAATCAAAATCTTGGAGAGCTAAACTCCATCGAAGAAGTTTTTTGTTATTTCCCTTGGCGGTATGAAGCCACTGTAGCACAGCATGGTCTGTTTGTAGTTGGAAACGCCGTCCCCAAACATATGGGCGTAGCTTTTCCAGCGCGTACACAATGGCGTAGCATTCCTTTTCGCTGATTGACCAGTGACTTTCCCTCTCAGACAGTTTTTTGCTGAGAAACACGACAGGATGGAATTCTTGATCCGGTCCTTCCTGCAT
Organism: Terrapene triunguis; assembly: GCF_002925995.2. Taxonomy (NCBI): domain Eukaryota; kingdom Metazoa; phylum Chordata; order Testudines; family Emydidae; genus Terrapene; species Terrapene triunguis. The sequence continues at coordinate 424,503 of NW_020664381.1, forward strand.
TAAAACTGCTCCCACGCCTCGCTCGGACGCATCTGTGGTTACTAGGAACGGTTTGTCAAAGTCTGGGGCCCTTAGCACAGGGTCAGACATGAGTGTTGCCTTAAGCTGGTTAAAGGCCTTTTGACACTCATCAGTCCACTGAACTGCATTTGGCTGTTTCTTTCTGGTTAGGTCTGTCAGCGGGGCGGCGATTTGGCTGTAGTGTGGTACAAATCGCCTATAATATCCGGCCAAGCCTAAGAAAGATTGGACCTGTTTCTTTGACTTTGGAACCGGCCACTTTTGGATAGCATCCACTTTGGCCTGTAGGGGATTTATAGTTCCTTGACCCACCTGGTGCCCCAGGTACGTCACTCTGTTTTGGCCTATTTGACACTTTTTAGCCTTAACAGTTAGTCCTGCCTGTCGGATGCGCTCGAAGACTTTTTCCAGGTGCTCCAGGTGTTCTGTCCATGAATCAGAAAAAATGGCCACATCATCGAGGTAGGCAACTGCAGATTCTCCCAATCCCGCTAAGAGACCATCTACAAGTCTTTGGAAGGTGGCGGGTGCATTTCGCAACCCGAAAGGGAGTACATTGAATTCATACACCCCTGCCTGGGTGACGAAGGCTGACCTTTCCTTAGCGGGTTCATCTAGTGGTACTTGCCAGTACCCTTTGGTTAAGTCTAAAGTAGAGATGAATTGGGCATGTCCCAATTTTTCCAATAGCTCATCTGTGCGTGGCATTGGATAGTTGTCAGGACGAGTTACAGCATTTAGCTTACGGTAGTCCACGCAAAAGCGTATTTCCCCATCTGGTTTGGGAACTAGAACCACTGGAGATGCCCATGCACTGTTAGAGGGGCGGATTATACCCATCTGTAGCATGTCCTGGATCTCCCTTTGTATAGCCGCTTGGGCATGAGGTGACTCCCGGTAGGGTGGGGTTCTAATTGGGTGAGCATTACCTGTGTCAATGGAGTGGTATGCCCGTTCGGTCCGTCCTGGAGTGGCTGAGAAAATCGGTGCAAAGCTTGTGCACAGCTCCTTGATCTGCTGTCGCTGCAGACGTCCCAGGGTCGTGGAGAGGTTCACCTCTTCCACGCCACCATTCCTTGTTCCTTCGTAGTAGACCTCTGCAGGCCACTCCGCGTCATCTGTTTCCTGGGCTGTAAACTGGCAAACGTTTAATCCTCTGGAATAAAAGGGCTTAAGAGAATTAACATGGTATACCTTAGGCTTTATGTTGGAGGTGGGGGAGGCTATGAGATAGTTAACAGCTCCTAGGCGCTCCTGGACCGTGAATGGTCCTTCCCACGACGCTTCCATTTTATGGGCCTGGAGCGCCTTTAAGACCATGACTTGGTCTCCTACTTTGAAGGACCGTTCTCTGGAATGTTTATCATACCAGGCCTTTTGCTCTTCCTGAGCATCCTTTAGGTTTTCTTTAGCAAGGGCTAAAGAGTGTCGGAGGGTGTTTTGTAGGTTGCTTACAAAGTCTAGAATGTTAGTTCCTGGAGAAGGCGTAAACCCCTCCCATTGCTGCTTCACCAACTGTAATGGCCCCTTAACCTCGCGGCCATACACAAGTTCAAATGGTGAAAACCCTAAACTGGGATGTGGTACAGCCCTGTAGGCAAAAAGCAACTGCTGCAACACTAGGTCCCAATCATTGGAGTGTTCATTTACGAATTTACGTATCATGGCCCCCAAAGTTCCATTAAACCTCTCCACCAGACCATTGGTTTGATGGTGATGAGGGGTGGCAACCAAGTGATTCACCCCATGAGCTTCCCACAGG
>NW_020664381.1:436285-476304 GCF_002925995.2 Terrapene triunguis
CCCCCCCCAAGATTTGAAAGTATCTTGTCTCCTTATTGGTCCTTGGGGTCAGGTGGCAGCCAGGTTACCCGAGCTTCTTAACCCTTTACAGGTAAAAGGATTTGGAGTCTCTGTACACAGAGAGCTGTTACCCTTCCCTTTATAGTTATGACAACTTTCCCCAAAAGTGCAGTAACCCAGATCATGACCCTGGCTAACCAGCCAGGTCTGGCTCCTTGCAAAGCTTCACTATGTGGAATCAAAGGTCAAACAACACAGAAAAGGCACTACCAGTATTTATATCAGAAATAAGGAACAAATGAGTGAGGCAATAAGAGAAAAGCTTTACTTAACGAAATATCAGTAACAGCATGAAAGTTCTTCAAGATACAGATGTTGTACCCAGGGATGAAAACTGTTCTCCTCCCTCCCCCCCCATCCACCCCTCCCCCCCCAAAAAACCACAGCTACACAAGGTCAGTAGGAATTAGCTAATGAGCATGTGTACCAACTACATTACTTACTCAAATGTAAAACGGGGGGGGGGGGGGGGGGGGCAAAAATTTTTCACACAGTACACAGGGATTCCTGCCCAAAGTTTCTTCACCGACAAAACTCTGGCCTGGAGCAAGGAAACAAAATGGAGTCACCCACCAAAACCCATCATGAGGCCCTAGGCAAAACCCCCTCATGTACGCCTCTCCCATCTCGGGCTCCCTGCCGCCCTTCACCTGGCCAGCTGACACGTGCAATCATTCACCATAGCTCCCCATACTTCTTGCAGGTCTTGAGGCTGTTGCTGAGTGAGTCCTGCAGGCAAAGCAGAGGGGACATAGGCTGCTGGAAGTGGGGTGAGGCCGGACAGGCCCCCATGGGGATCCCTGGTGCAGGAGCCAGCCCCATGGCAGCGGTGAGGAGTAGCAGTGCTGGCCAACCCGCTGGCCATTCAGGCATGGCCTCTACGTCATGATGTGGGGGTCGAACAAAATTGAGTGAGTGGCCTTGTGAACTGGCGCGCAGTGCTCAGGCAGGGTTACTATCAGGGTTACCAAAAAAAACGACAATCCCCTCTACAAGGCAAGCCTGCCGCAACTCCAACCACAAGGCAACTTGGCGACACCCTTCCCTTCAACAGTCACTTATAGTGACTCAAATCCTCTCTCACAAACACACGCAGTGTGGTTGTGTGCTGCTGGGCAGACAGCTGCTGCATTTTCAACAGTTTTGGCCTGTTATCGTTTAAACTGCAGAAGTGGGAACACTGCAGCATCCTTACCTGGACACAGAAACTTTTAACATTAGATATCCCAGTGTATTGTGACAATAATGCAAATCTTTAGACCCACATCCAAAAAAAAATGAGATTAAATTATTTTTCTGGCAACTGGCAAATCCATACAAAAACTGGCCAGGCCAGTCAAGTACTGTCCAGGTGGTAACCCTATGCTCAGGTCATAACAGAGGGGTCATGGGACCAAACCTGAACAGTGCTGCAAACCCGCCACCTCACCCCACCCCACCGTACCGTGCACCAGGTCGCAATGCCACTCACTCAGTTTTGGCCCCAGACCCCTCCTCCACCATGATGGAGAGGCCATTGAGTCAAACCTGAATGGGCAGTGGGGCTGCCAGCACTGCTCCTCCTCACTGCTGCCCTGTCACAGCCAGGGCTTGGGTGGTCAGGGGCAGTGCCAGAGTCCTGGGGCCTATGCTGGATGTCAGAAACGGGGCTGGAGCCTGAGCATGGTAGCCTGAGTTCAGGACTCCAGGAACAGAGTCAGAATTCAAAGGGCAAAGCCAGGATCTGTAGCCAGACACAGAGTTCAAGTGCTAAAACCGGAGTCAGAGCCCAAGTACAAAAACCAGGGGTCAAAAGATGGAGTCAGAGTCCCAATACCGAAGTCATGGGGCAAAGCCAGAGTCTAAATACTGAAGCCAAGGGTTGGTCCTGGAGTTAGAGTTCAAGGGTGGAAGCCGGGGTCGGGGGCCTGAGAGTGAGCCAAGATGCGTCTGTCACTATGGATGGTGAGGGGTCCTCCTCATTGCACAGGCACTTCTGGACCTCCTCCTTCTGGGCTTAAATAGAGTGCCTGTACCAATCGGGGCCATGAGGTAAGCTGTCAGTCCAGCCTTTGAGGTGGCACTCTCTGTGGTATTTGTCTCCACGCAGTCTATGTGGTAATGTATGCAGCTCTCCCGTGGCTCCTGGGTAGACAGTGGCATAGAGACGTTGGCTGTCTCTCAGAACCAGGATCTAGTCCCAACCCTGCAGAACCTTACCCTGCTATGGAGCCAGCTCTGACCCTGCCAATGGTATGGACTGTATGTGTGGCTGTGAGTGCTACTGATACAAAAATCCCATGTTGTTAATTTATTATTTTATTAGAGATGGGACCAAACTAGAACATCAAATCTCAACTTCAGCCTGAATTTTGGGAAAGCTCACATCCAGATACAGATCATGAGATGGTCGAGTTCAGGATCCTGACACAAGGAAGAAAGGAGAGCAGCAGAATACGGACCCTGGACTTCAGAAACGCAGACTTTGACTCCCTCAGGGAACTGATGGGCAGGATCCCCTGGGAGAATAACATGAGGGGGAAAGGAGTCCAGGAGAGCTGGCTGTATTTTAAAGAATCCTTATTGCGGTTGCAGGAACAAACCATCCCGATGTGTAGAAAGAATAGTAAATATGGCAGGCGACCAGCTTGGCTTAACAGTGAAATCCTTGCTGATCTTAAACACAAAAAAGAAGCTTACAAGAAGTGGACCAGGGAGGAGTATAAAAATATTGCTCAGGCATGCAGGAGTGAAATCAGGAAGGCCAAATCACACTTGGAGTTGCAGCTAGCAAGGGATATTAAGAGTAACAAGAAGGGTTTCTACAGGTATGTTAGCAACAAGAAGAAGGTCAGGGAAAGTGTGGGCCCCTTACTGGTTGGGAAGGCAAACTAGTGACCGAGGATGTGGAAAAAGCTAATGTCCCAAGGGTCAGTCCTGGGGCTGGTTTTGTTCAATATCTTCATTAATGATCTGGAGCAGGGGTCCCCAATGCGGTGCCCATGGGCACCACGGTGCCCACCGGGGTGTCTAAGCGCGCCTGCATACTGGCTGGCGGACGAGCATCCGTCGAAATGCTGCCAAGAAGCAGCGTCATCCAGAGGCATCGCTGCCGAAATGCCGCCGATTTTCAGCGGCATTTCGGCGGCGCTGCTTCTGGATGACGCTGCTTCTCGGAGGCATTTTGGCGGCGATGCCTATTGATGTTGCTGCTTGTCGGCGGCATTTCGGCGGATGCTCATCCGCCGCCGCGGTCCTCCGTGGCTCGTCGTCTGGCGCCCGCCAGACGAAAAAGGTTGGGGACCACTGATCTGGAGAATGGCATGGATTGCACTCTCAGTAAGTTTGCAGATGACACTAAACTGGAAGAAATGGTAGATACGCTGGAGGGTAGGGATAGGATACAGAGGGACCTAGACAAATTAGAGGATTGGTCCAAAAGAAATCTGATGAGGTTTAACAAGGACAAGTGCACTTAGGACAGAAGAATCCCATGCACTGCTACAGACTAGGGACCGAATGGCTAGGTCTGCAGAAAAGGACCTAGGGGTTACAGTGGACGAGAAGCTAGATATGAGTTAACAGTGTGCCCTTGTTGCCAAGAAGGCTAACAGCATTTTGGGCTGTATAAGTAGGAGCATTGCCAGCAGATCGAGGGACGTGATCATTCCCCCCTATTCAGCATTGGTGAGGCCTTATCTGGAGTACTGTGCCCAGTTTTGGGCCCCAAACTACAAGAAGGATGTGGAAAAATTGGAAAGAGTCCAGCAGAGGGCAACAAAAATGATTAGGGGGCTGGAGTACATGATTTATGAGGAGAGGATGAGGGAACTGGGATTATTTAGTTTGCAGAAGAGAAGAATGAGGGGGGATTTGATAGCTGCTTTCAACTACCTGAAAGGGGGTTCCAAAGAGGATGGATCTAAACTGTTCTCAGTGGTTCCAGATGACAGAACAAGGAGTAATGGTCTCAAGTTGCAGTGGGGGAGGTTTAGGTTGGATATTAGGAAAACCTTTTTCACTAGGAGGGTGGTGAAGCACTGGAATGGGTTACCTAGGGAGGTGGTAGAATCTCCTTCCTTAGAGGTTTTTAAGGTCAGGCTTGACAAAGCCCTGGCTGAGATGATTTAGTTGGGGATTGATCCTGCTTTGAGCAGGGGGTTGGACTAAATGACCTCTTGAGGTCCCTTCCAACCCTGATATTCTATGATCTAAATACTAGATTCTCTGATAGCTGTGATGAGAGCAGTGTAAATACCCAGACAGAGAGACTAGATAGTCAATCTTGATGATAATTTCTAACACTATGCCAGAGAAAATAAATAAACTCCAGTCACACAGACTCAAAGACAAAATCAATTTGTTTTGTAGCCGAACAGTTAGAAGCATTAGTTACAGACATTTCATGGGGAATGGGAAAGTGCTTTCCTTAGGCTGAAAATTTTGGTGGAGCCCTCTGCATCATAGGGGTTGACAAACTGCTACCAGATGAGCTACTTTCTAAAGTGGAGTAAAAGATTTTTAGTGAATAGTAAATTCACTACGAAATGCATTTTTCAGGACACTGAAACTATTTGCAAATTCTGGTCAAATTTGGCAATAGTTTCATCTGAAAAAAACTGGGGAAAATGGAAATTTGTTTTAATATTTAAAAATAAAAATGTCAACAGTTTGAAGCAAAAAATATTATTTTGACAATTTCAGAATGAAATATTTTGACTTTTAATTCTAAAACAGCTTTATTTGAAATGTGTTAATTTAAAAAAAAAGTGGAAAAACTTCCAAAAAGCAACCTGAAATGAAACAAAAACCATATAATTTTGAATCAAGCAAAATGTTTTCTTTGACTCAACACTTCTTTTCTTTCTTTCTTTCTTTTTTTTTTTTTTTTGTGAGAAAAAACAAACCAAACCTCAATTTCAGTTTGAACTGAACAAATGTTTTTTTCAGATTTCTCAGTTTCCCAAGCCAAACAATTAATTATTCCCTCAGCGCTAGTCCTTTCCCTAACAAGAAACACCTGCTCAGTATTAATCCTACTGTATCTGGGGCTAAGTTTAAGTGCTAATTATTAATTCCAGGAGCCTTGTACTGGTTTTGAAGGATGTAGGAAGTGCTTTGTTTCTAACCTGATTATCTTCCTAACAGGGAATACATTTATGTATGTGCTAAAAGACCACACACCCAACAAATAAATTGGAAAGAGTGTTCCACAGTGAATTATTCCTGACAGTATTTAGCAAAAATGTCACACCAAATATGGGCTGACAGTATGTAATGAGGAAGCTGCCTGTTGCAGCATAATATTAAAGGCTTCACAGTATTGTGTACTTAGGGCCGTAAGAGGCTTGCACAGACATTACCACAAAAGCAATTTAGTGCCCTAGGTTTTCAACACTGAATAATTAGAATGGATCAAAACACTAGATTATACAGTGAAACAGGAAAAGTACTTGGGTGCGGTGCATTGTGGCATTTTGCCATGTGCATGTCAGTGAAGGGAAAGGCATGTGTCACATGCTTTTTGACTTTGGTAAATCACCTGGGCTGTTACACCTGTAATCTGTTATAGAATGGCACAGGCTAGGTAGCATAATGCGTCCCAAAAGCATGTGTATTACATACCTCTGATATCACATCATGATGGGTTTTGTGCCTTCTTCTGATGTTCCTGGGACTGGCTATTGTTAGAGGATGGATACAAGACTATGTAGGTCTGTTCTGGTGTGGCATTTTCTGTGTGTATCCAATACAGAATGCAATCAGAGTTCCCCATGAGTTCACCTTATTTGTTCTCCCGGTGGACATTTTAGCACACAGAAGACAAGCGGACTATCTATAGGCATCACTCTTATAAAGACAAATAAGGCTGTACGACTCCCTGAACTCACTCAGTAGAGCTCATTGGGTACTGAACTGCTAATCCGTGCATCCCTTACTCCCTGGTTTAGCAAAGGCTGAGCATAACTGCAGAGGTTATTCTAGTTTTGTAACACACTCTGCTGGCTAATGAGTGGAGTGGCACCAACATCTGCAGTTTGAAGTCCTGGCTACTCTGTGGAGTGGGGAGAAGGTGACGGTGCTCTTGATGGGCAGGAAGGGCAGGGGGGAGGAGAGGGACACAAAGGTGAAATGGAGAAGAAAATAATTTTTTTTTAATTCCCATTTTTGGCTCTGTTTTGTGCAATAGGTTTTGAAATTATGGGTCTGTTGTGCAGCTGTTTGTACAGACCTAGCTTCACAGTTGCAGATCAAACTGTTTACTTACTCCATTGCTTTTAAGTCTGAATGAGTAGCTCTAGTCAACATCCAACCCTGAGAATAGCAGTTAGGTCTGGTGCGTGCAGAGAGGCTAAGATGTAGCATGTAATGGAGACAGCAAATATTTCTTAACCTTTCTAGCATGAAGTTCCTTTTCTTCTGCTTTGTTTCACTTCTTCCCATCCCCTCCAATCCCCTCCCACACTGTTTTCTTTCCCTGCAGTTCTGACACATACCACAGCCTAGCTGTCACTTGCATAAAGCAGCAAAGCTAAAATATGATAGAAAGGTCATAACACTGTACAGCCTCACCAACGGTCTTTCTTAAATAACCCAAAAGGAGAACTCTCATTCAGGTAATGTATCCTCAGCACCATAACGTAAGGTAGATTTTGAATCAATCTTCCTAATATGGGGTTCAATTCTGCAAGGGGTTCAGAGCCCCCAGCTCCTAAAGACTTTAAATGGGAGTGCCATCATTCAGGAGGCAGCTCTGAGCATGGGGTTCACAGATATTAACTTTTACATCTGTTTCAATGAGAACTAGAGAATTTTTGAAACGCCATTCCCTAGCGATTATGGTATCCATTGTGCAAAACACGAGCACTCAACATGTTGCATTGAGCTCTTGTTGAAGGCATTCCTGCAGAATAGCCTACGTCTTCCAACCACTATTGGCCGAATATCACTTAAAATCTCTTGCCTGGTGTGCCCTTGCCCTAATTGGCAGGGAGTGTCTATAGTTACTTGATGCACTGAGAAAATCCAGTGCAGTCAATTATTTCTAGCTACAGTCAGGTGTATTACCAGGCTCAGAATCAGATGGCCAGCAGTGGCACAGAATCAAACAATATAAGTCTATTAAATCAAATTGGACTTTACATGGAACTACAGCTGGGTACATGGCAACTCTCTCCACCTAGTGTTCTGATTGTGCTGTTACCCCTCCCCCCTTAAAAAACAAGTCTCTGAAACATCCTGGATGGGAAGCTTTGTAGAATTTGAGGGGTTCACAGAACCGGAAAGGGGAAATTTCAGAAACTATTGTTCAAACCTAAAGTGATCTAGGGTTTGTTGCTAGAACACTAGGAGCACTGAATTCTTCAGTGTTTGCATGGGAGTGAGAGGGCTGGGAGAGCAGAGTGTGGCTGCTGAAAGTGGCTCAAAGTGGGGGTGCTTTGACAGCTGGTAGGAGCTTTGGAATGTTTGTCACTAGGGAGCGCAGGAGACTTTGGCAGTGAAGTGCCTCCCAATCCACCACCCTCTTCTCACGAGGGTGCCGGGGGGGGGGGGGGATTTTGGGAAGTGAGGTGGGCCGTCTGAGGCTTGTGAGAGAAGTAGAGCTGGGACAGCAGGGAGAGGGATTCTGATTGGAAGGGTGTGCCACTTGGAGTTGGTGGATGAGTAACAATTTTGGTAATAGAGAAGTTGGGTCAGGTTGAGCGTGTCTGCTCTCACCTTTCCCCTACCCCACTAGCCCTGCAGCCTTAGGACCTTGACTCTTTCTTGCCTTGCCCATTGCAACATTCTCCCTGTCTTAAACTTGGAGCTCAGCTGGATCTGGTATCCAGATAAGATGTTGATGAGCTCTATAGAAATGGCTCTAAGTAAATCTGTGCTGGGCCCCAGTGCAGCCCGTCCCAGTGGATTGTTTGGTGTCGTGACACATAATGGAGTCTTGGGCACTCCGCATCCACGTCTCATGCACATGGCTTGGCAACCACAGGAATTCAATGGGAAAATGCCACATTAGAGACCACCACATTAGATATGTGCCTGAGTGGAGTCCTAGCTTCATCCTCCCTGTGAAGGGGGCTTTTGACTGGGAGACAGATGGCTGTGCGTGGGGGGGAAGGTGACCAACAATGAAAGAAAATGGAACAATTAAATTACTTTATAGTTTGCTGGAACAAATCAGGACATTTACAATAAAATAATACTTTGGTCTTATAAGTGCTTTTCACCAGTAGATCTCAAAGCACTTTGCAAAGGATTTCAGTATCACTATCCCCATTTTACTTATGGGGAAACTGAGGCACAGGGATTTGCCCAGGCTCACGCAGCAGGCCAGTAGCAGAGCTGGGAATAGAGCCCAGGCCTCCCGAGTTCCACGCCCATGCTGTAGGCCACTCTGCCTCCCCGGTTCAAATCCTGTCCCCGTTTCCCTTTTTAGCTAAATAAAACACGCATAACCCTAAAAACATGGACAAAGTCCCCATGTCTGTGTCCCACAAAGCTCTTGCACCATCTGTAAATGATGAGCTCTGGGACTTCCCACGAATCAGTCTTGCAAAATCCATCGCTGCAAACTATTTGGCTGCTAAATAATAAACCCAAATAAATTTTTCTGTCCTGTCTTTCTGCCTCAATGAGCTGGAAAAATGCATCCTTCCTTTTCAAACAAATAACAAGCACTGTAAGAGACGCGACAGTGCCTCCAGACTGGGGTTTTCTTCTTTGTTTCAATTTCCATTTTGCCACCCAAATCAGGTCTATTCAAAAATGTTCCATTTTTCAGTAATAGCATTGTCCTATTTTTCAGTGTATTATTGGGTTTTATCAGCAAGCACTTTTTTTTGGTGCTCATTGCAATGAACTGCAAGATAAAGGTTTTTTTAAAAAAACACGTTGCTAATGTAGCCTGAATGATTCAAGAACAGTGCCTTTGCGGGGCCTTACTGACGTAACTGGCAGGAGAAAATTACATAGACACCTGCTGAGGGCCAGAAGTGACTTAACTCTCATCAGCCAAGTCTTAGCTCCTGAAGGAGCTGCTGCTGAGGCATTGGGTTAAAATAGACCTGGAGAAAAGCTAGACATGAATGCCAGATTTCTTTTTAAAGGAGAACTCCTTGCAGCCTGGTCACAGGTTTTGTGTATGCCTTTGTAAAAATAAAAATGAAGCAGACAGACTGTAATTGGAATCCTTTTGCTAGTATTTATCAGTCCAAAACAGCCTCTTCCTAAAGATTAACAGTACTCTGGAAGCACAGACGTAACCTAACCAGATGATTTCCTAAGAACATTGTATGTTCTTTTCAGTTCTTGTTGTATGGACACTGTAGGACTAGCAGTACAGTCCTTAGAGGATCAGAGTGCTGTTAAAAGAGATCCCACTGATAATTTTTGTAAGTGTTTTAAGTCAAAAGCTGTCACGCCTGTAATTCATGGATTTCTGATCATCACTCAGCCATTTTCTTTCAGAAAATCTAAGTGATACTGGAATTCTTGCAGCAAATTCTGGTTTTCAGCAAAGCATAACTGAAATCCAATCATGTGAGCATATTTAACAAGACAAGTTTTAGGTTTCCAATAAACTGTCCCATTAGTGTTGCATAATAAAGTCATGTTGTAGTTAGCAGTAGCTCTGGGCCAGGCCTAACCTGCACTCTTGCTCAGGGGAATTACCCAGTGAAATCAGTGGGGAGTTTGGCCAATATCAAGAGTGCAGAATCCGGCCCTTTGTTACACAGGTAATGTGATATGTGTATTTTCTTAACATTATTACGTAAATAACCATTGTTATTAGGGCCAGATTGTGAGCTGGCCTTGACTGGCAGTGGAGGGAACGGTAAGAAGCTGCCTCAAGCTTGCATGGCTGCTCAACAGTAGCAGTAATAGTAATCCTGCACTCCCTGTGTGCTGGGGAGTGCGTGGACAGCTCACCCCAGCTCCTCTCAAGTACCAGTGTTGCTGGAAGAAGGTGGGCAGGAGATGGGGCCTTGGCCCTGCAGTCCCTCTGCCCCAGCCAGTGGAGTGTGGCTGGCCTGCCAAAGGAGGCATTCTGCATCAGCCTGAATACTGGTGCTTGCCATGTGCACGGAGCAGTGCCGGGGAGTGTGTGCCTACCTGAGGTATGGTTTCTACCTCCCTTCTCCTGGGGCAGGGCAACCCTGTATCGCCCACTGCTTCAGGTTTGTGGCAAATGATGCAATCTTGCTCTTAAAGTGTAAAGTATTTTGTAGTCAGGTACCAATGAAGTCTCTTCGGCCCTATTATTGTGCTGCAGTCCAGGTGGCGTTCAAAGATCCACCCCACGGGATTTTACTGAAAGACCCTTATTTCAGATCACAAGTGACATCTGAATGTGGATAGGCAAAGTTGACACCCAAAGGCCAGCTCCAAGCCAGGTTACAGAAACAGGAAAAGGCCGTGCTATTTCAGAGCAAAGCATGGTCCTTCCCAGCCTGGGGAGCCCCACTACACAAGGCCTTTAGCAAGGAACTTGGATTTTATTTAAGGTTGAGGCTGAGTTGAATTGCTACTTTAATAAAATTAAAAAAAAAAAAAAAAAAAAGCCAGAGGGCCCAATCCTCTGCTGAGGTAAATCAACTTAGCTCTCTTGCAATCAGTGGAATGCCCCTGATTTACACCAGCTAAGAATCTGGCCCTGTAGTCCTAGATTTTTAAGTCCAGAAGGGACCATTGTCAGTTAATCTGACCTCCTACATAACACAGGCCATATAAATTCACCCAGCAGTATGTGCATCAAGTCTGTAATTTCTGTCTGAGCTACCGCGTATCCGACAAAGGCACAGAGAGGGGAAATGACTCACAAAAGTCCTCCCAGCAGGGCAGTGGTAGAATGTGGAAGAGAACCCAGATCTCTGATCTCCCAGTGCAGTGCCTGATCCACATTGTCTCTAGGTTGCATGGGCTTAGTCATCCTCTCCCATTCCAAGCAATGCAAAAGAGGAAACCTCATCAAATATTATGCAGGCTCTGACTAAACAAAAATCTCATGGCCTCATCCCCTGGGTGGAGGGGGAGAGGCTGGTTGTGGACACATGGAGGAGGCAGGAGCCAGTCAGATCAATCCCCTTAAGCAATAGAGGAAATGCCCAACACTGACTTGTGAAACCCAGATAGTTCCATTGTAGGAGCAGGCACTGCATCAGATGCCTGGACTGTCAATATGCTTTGGAGCCTCTTACTGCACATAAAGATGGGACAGTATGTGATGACTGCAGGTGGCCAGAGAGCCCTGTGGTTCCTGGAGCTTGCAGAACATCTTCAGACACCCTATGAGCATGTTGCACAGAGAGACTCTCATCATGGCTATAAGCCCTATGTGTGGTAGTGTTTGAAGAATTGGGGCAACTTTTTTGAAAGTAAGTTGGTGTTTTGAGTATGACAGCGACTATCTCAAAGTAAACTATCTTTCCTGTAGAGAGAGGAATCATCCCATGATGGCCAGGGTATGAATGTTGACCTAGCTGGAAAAAAATAAACAGCTCAAGACATCTTTACATTTTCCAGAAGGTTTTGATACAGTCATCAGAACGTGTCTGAATATTGCATAGGTTACAGCAGCCCTTTGTAGACTTTGCTGCACTTATTTGTTCTTGTAACAGTAAATCTAACTATTGTAGAAGAGTTCCTTAGGGAATCACCATTCTAGGAGGATATTCTGGCTCCAAAGGTTTGAATGATTCCTGGTATAGGACTTATCCTTGATCTCAACTCTACTGACTCATAACTGACTACAGGTCATTGCAGACATCGTATTCTATCATATATGTTTCCTCGGGGGACATTTTTGGTACATTTTAGTGCTTAATCAAGTGAAGAAACGACAGTACTTGCTACTTTCAGGCATGGGTGGGCATTGTGCAGGATTTTCTCCATAACTCTATACTATATTAACAGTTCTGATCATCAGTAATTCTCCGTGCCATCCCTGAGACTCTCCAGTGCAAAGAACAAGTGTGTATGGTGATATTGTGATGGGGACAAATATACACCAAGGAAGAGTCTCTGAGTACACCTATACCACAAATGAAAGTGTAATTTTAGTGGGCGTAGGCAGACCTACATTAGCTGTAATCTAGGTAACAGTAGCAATGAATGTGCAGCAGTATGGGCTAGTAACCCAAGTATGAAAGTCCAGAGGAGAGCAACAAAAATGATTAAAGGTCTAGAAAACATGACCTATGAGGGAAGATTGAAAACATTGGGTTTGATTAGTCTGGAGAAGAGAAGACTGAGGAGTGGACATAACAGTTTTCAAGTACATAACAGGTTGTTACAAGGAGGAGGGTGAAAAATTGTTCTCCCTAACGTCTGAGGATAGGACAAGAAGCAATGGGCTTAAATTGCAGCAAAGGCGGTTTAGGTTGGACATTAGGAAAACCTTCCTAACTGTCAGGGTGGTTAAGCACTAAAATAAATTGCTGTGGGAGGTTGTGGAATCTACAGAGGTTTTTAAGAGCAGGTTAGACAAACACCTGTCAGGAATGGTCTAGTTATTACTTAGTCCTGCCATGAGTACAGGGCACTGGACTAGATAACCTTCTGAAGTCCCTTCCAGTCCTACACTTCTACGATTCTATGTACCCAAGGTCACCAGCAGGCTTGTAGCTAGCTCATGCTGAAGCCCATGCGGCCACGTCTTCACTACTATCATTACTCATGCTTGCTAGATTAAAGCTAACATGGGTATTCCTAGCCATGCTACAATTACACCTTCACTTGCAGTATAGTCATACCCTAAGTAAAACAACCAGATTGTCACCTTGGCCAGATGTAAATCCAGCTCTCTAAAGGTAACAGGCATCGATTTGCCATATCACCCGCATGCCCCCAAAAACTTCTAGTACCTTATATAGTTGTTAAGGATGGGCAAACCCCGGGGAGTTTTTGAACTATTTCAAAGGTTCTAAAAGATTTAACAAGCTACTTCAAATTCCCAAACCTTATGCCCAAACATTAGTTACACTGTAGGTTATACTTATTAATACAAGAATTTTCCACCAGATTCTGTATGTTAACTACATTGTACTTACATTGCAGTTACAATGTGTATAAAAAAAAAACTTCAATGTACTTAATAATACTAATTGAACATTGTGTGTACATTAAATTAGCACTGGGCAGAGAATGATACTGTAATTTCATTTAATGGAGGAATAAGATCGTTCTGCTTTGGAACAAAACCAAAACAATGTGAAATTCTCCATGAAACAGGCATCTGGAAAAAAACTGTTTAGAAAAAAATCAGAGAGTTTTGTTCTGGTCATTTTGAAGTGAAATTTGGCCTGGCAGGCTGAAGAAGAGCCAGGAGCCTGAAAATCCTGGCTTAGCTAGGAGTCTTGGACCTTCTGAGCCAGCACTCCCAGGGGTTCTAGGCTCCCAGCTCCCCTTCAGCACATCAGGTGGGCTGTCCCAGAGCAAGGGACCCTGAAAACCCTGGGTCCCCATCTCCAACAGTCTGCCAGGCAAGCTCTTCCAGAGAGGAAGCACTGGGGTCCCTAGTTCAGAGGCAATAAGCCTGAAGGACTGACCTGGAGCCCCTGACCCTGAAAGCCCTGATGTCTCCAGAGCCACAGAGTATGAAAGTCTTGGGGTCCCCTGCCCAGGGACAGTCTGCATGGTGTGCTGTCCTGGAGCCATTGATCTTGGAACTCCTTTTCCATTGAAATTGATGGGACCACTCATGAAGAAGGTTCTATTCAACTTGTGTAAACTTGGCAGAGTCTGACCCACTAGTAGAAATTATAGTTTAAAATGTAAATATAAATGTGATTCAGTTAGTGTCTCTGAACCCGAACTCTCATTAATGTAGACTTCATGTATAGATCTCATACTACAAAATTAAGTCAACAGTTACAGCTTCACTCAGTCTGTTAAAGACACTATAGTATTGACTTTTCACCACCTACATATTCACATTAATTTTACCAGTCACATCTACTACAAAACAATGTGCAAGAAGCCTTTAATGCTGCAATGAAACTACACTGAAGTTATTTTTTTTTTTGTTACATGTTAACAATGTATAATGTGTGTTTAATATACAGGAATTTTAACAAAAAAGATATCCTGTGCTCTCCTAGGTAGAAGGTGAAAGCAAAAATGTTTTATTGGGTTCAAGATCAGGCAAAACAACCTTGCTCATTCTCACTAATGATTAGGCAGCATTCAGAGGATGAAAAAGTAAGAAGGAGTATTGGGTCAGATCCTCAGCAATTCTCTCAATGCAAAGACAACAGGGAATGTGTTACAATCCTGATGAGTTCCTCCTATTAGATACCCATAAATCTTATCCACATGCTCTTGGCTTGCTGGGGCTGGGCAGAGATTAGGCACTGTCTCTCTGGCTGTGGACCTCTAGGCACACACTCCATGTGCAGACCTTGTGTTTGATACCCCACCTGGTTGTGGGGACATCCATGGTGAAATTGCCCAGTCCTGAGACTAGTGCCAGTTCTCCCAAGCTTCTCCAGTAGCTGCTACAAGCTCTCAGAGTTCAACCAAAGCTGTGGATCCTTTGGTTTACTATTTCCATCGTCAGGAAAGGATTTTCTGCAAATACACACATTTTACTCATAGAGTGAGCACAAGAGAAATACAGATCCACACAAAAATAATAAACAGCTGAACACAAAATCCTTCCCTCCAGAGTCCTTGCCACTTGGAGAGCCTCTTGGGTTTTGGTCAGTCCTTTCAGGGTTTCAAGACCCTCCACTCCTTCTCCTGCCCAGTCTTGCCTTCTTGTTCTGGTTGATGACAGAGAGCCATTACAAGCAGACCTGTTTCTCTATCAGGTGATCCATTGCTTATTTGCCACCTATCTGAAATCTAGACTGGAAAAACTGGTTTCTTGCAGCTTGTCCACCCTCTTTAGCATACCCACTGTAGTGCCAGGACAAAATCATTAATTGCTAATGACCTATGATCACTCTGCAATGTTCAAACTGTGTCAACACCTCTTGGAATTCCAGTCTAAAATGGAGGCAAAAGGGAAGGCAATACACTCTTACAACCAAAATGATGCTCACTCAAAAAATGAAGTTTGTAGTTTGATATAGATACATATAGATATATACTAAATTGTCATATAAGGCAAGAGCAGACATCTACAAATCTCTTCTCCAGTCATTGGTTTCTTACTAATACTCAGGGGAAATGTCCAAGTCTGCATTGTACCTTCTGTAAGAACACAATTATTTTGGAGATGTCCTGTTGTTCCTAGAACACAGAAGGATACATTTTAAAAACTATGGATGGGGGAGAGGTAGTGTCAATTACAGAAACTAAGCATAGATTTAATCTGCCCTTTATCTAAGGAATGCATTATAATGGGGTGGCACAGAAGCTGTGTAAATTGCAGGATAAAAGAATCAACTTTTGAACCTTTGTCCTCTAAGCAGACTCACTACAGAATTTTATTTTCCTTTACATACCATAGAACTTGCACTAAGAAATGTTCATATTACTGGCACAAACAATGGATGCCTCTGTGACCATTGCTAATTATTACTGTGATGTTTGTCCTGTTTTCAAATGAAAATTGACATGGCTGAAGTATTTTCGCACATTTGCCTTCTCAGGGAAAGCAAGCAGATCTTTAGTCTTGATCCTAATTTGTAACTAAGATCATAAAAGTTCATGTTATGATGAATATATACAGTTAAACTCTCCCACAGAGTTCCTGTATTGTACTTGAGAGAAGAATTTGGCCCATGTGCTGTATAGGAATGCACACACATGTAAAGAAGCACAGACTTGATATTTCATAGAAGCATGGACAGATTCTAAAGGTAGCTGGCCTCAGCCTGTGGGAGGAAAGATTAGCTCATGATTAGGCACCAGATAGATGAATTTTATTATATCCTTAAGCTAACTTGTTTCTACAAACCACCCCATCTCTTTGTTACTCTCTGAATTTGTGCACATATGCGATGTGGCTGGTTTTCATGATGACAGTCATGGTGTTTTAGATGGGGATCTAGCTCACAGATTGAAAAAGCAGTTCTGTCTTTCAAGCTGCTTCACACAAACTAATAATGGATTAGTAATTGGTTTTAATTAGCTACTAAACAACATCAGAAGGGCCAGCTGAGAACTGAACAGCAGGGTACAACTTTTGAGGTCATTTCCCTGCAATGTTAACCATCTCTTTCTCTCTCTCTTTTCCCCCCCAATTTTCTTTACACTCTGATACACACGCTCACACTAGCATGAAAGGTACTTGGGCTACAAAGAGGAAAAAAGGACACATTTTTTTCCTGTTTAGAGTTTTAAAAACTCTTTTTGGTTTTAAACCCACCTCTGCTGTGCTAACAGGCTTCAAGTATTATACAAGCAAAATAGGATGAAAACATTCTAAAATATAAGAACATTATACTGATAAAACATAACCCAGCCTTTACAAAACTTTATATAGCAGTAATAACAAAAAGGCAGAGAGGGACCAACTTAGAACAAAAGGAAGAAGGCAGAGTGATGAACAAAAACCCCAAGTAGTCATACTAAAAACACCTTTAGGAGAAAAATACAGCTCCAAACCTGCAAACACTTACACCCATGCTTGACCTTACACAGTGGGTATGTCCCCACTGCATCTGGGAGCATGGGTAGACAGACACATGCTAGCTCTGCTTGAGCCAGCACACTAAAAATAGCAGTGTGGCCATGGGGGTGTGGGTGGTGGCTTGGACTAGCCACCCAGGTACGTACACCTCTGTCCTCAGGAGCCAAAAAATCTTACTGCGTTATAGGTGAAACCGCATTATATCGAACTTGCTTTGATCCGCCGGAGTGCGCAGCCCCGCCCCCCCGGAGCGCTGTTTTACCGAGTTATATCCGAATTCGTGTTCTATCGGGTCGCATTATATCGGGGTAGAGGTGTACCAGAGGATTGGGCAGGTTTGTACTTGGACAGCTAGCTTGAGCTGCCCCACACTGCTATTTTTAGTGTGCTAGCTTGAGAGTGGAACTAGCCCAGGTCTGTCCACCCGGGCTGCGGCTGGGAAGCATGCTCCCAGCTGCAGTGTAGACATAGCCTGTGAGTAGTCCCACTGAAATCAGTAGGATTACTCACAGTGCATAAAGTTAAGCATGGGTGCAAGTCTTTTTTCACAAATCAGGGTTTATGTTTTAGGTAAGGAAGAGGAGAAGATGGATTTCAGGGGGGGTCCTCTGAGAGCTCCACTCAACACACTGAGTAAAATCCAGGGTCCATTGTTTCCAGAGTAACACAAGAAAAGGGAGAGAAAAGCCCTATAAGGATAGAAGAATCCCTGCACTGAAATGGCTCTCTTGAATATCAGGGTGGAAGTGTGCTGCCCTGATCCCAAGCATAGATTAGAGCAGCGGAAGTACTGCTCTTACATATGCCAGCTGGTTTACAGGCCTTTAGGGACCCATACGCCAGATGAGCATAGGCAGAGCTCAGAGCTCCTCTGAGCTGGGGAAATTCTCAGCTGGTCAGATTTGCCTGATTTCCAACCTCTTTGTGCCACTCCAGTAGCACAAAAGGAGCTGAACGGCAACCAAGAGTCTGGCCACTCCAGTCACAGGGTTTGTTACAGGTAAATGGAACAGTGACAGAAAATTACCTGAATGCTACATTTTTCAATGTGGACCAAATTCAGAGGGGATTTAAGTGCTAGTGTAAGTTATTCATCATTAGAACTGATGGAAAAATATACAAATCCAAAATGTTGACTGTCTTTTTCATCAAAATTTTGACACACATACCCCAAAATGGGGGGGGGGGGGGGACAAAATTGTCCCATATTTTGACCAGCTCTATTCATCATTAGTAATCCCGTGTAAATTAGTTTAGGCTGGTATAATTTTACACAGCCAGGGGAAAGGAGAGTCGGTTTGTATCAGGGAAAGCAGCTAGTAGGTGTAACATAAAACAAACCTCTAAAATCCCGTAGTATAGAATTAGTACTGTACTATCAATGGTGGTTCATGAGATAGAGTACCTTCAAGTGGCCACTGATCTCTTGAGACAGACCAAGTGAAAATACAGGCCATTTATCAGATAGACCAGGATGCTTTCAGCATTCCCAGGATCCTTCGCTGGTCCGTCTCTGGCCAGCAAGCTTGGGAAGGAAGAAAGAAATGAGCTACTAAAAGAGGGAGTGTAAAGAGGGAGATGATCAGTAATGGGGATTTATCTGAACTGTGAGGTCTCAGTGGCCCAAATTAGGGGATCTGCTTTCTGTGGGTATCTTTGTCACCTCAAACTGTGGAGAGGGTCTCTTCCTTCTGAGAGGAGAAGGCATCCTTCATTCTCATGTATCAACATGCTGCCACTAGAGTTAGGAAAGCCAGCTCCCATCACTTCCCTACACAAGCACTACTATAGCAGTAACACCCGGTGGCACATGCCCTCTCATGGTCCTCTTGTTTACCTTAGAAAGGCTAGTCCTGTGCCTGTGACACAGCTTCTCCATAGCATTGGCAGCTGCTGGGGTGAGATATGGTCATCACCATGCTTTCTTGATATATTTTCTTTCCTCAAGTTCCCATCACCACCTTGTTCCAAGGACGTCCGAAGCAGTGATCTAAATGGTACGGCCCAAAGGAGAAACACAAGCTGATAACTGAAGTCTATAGAGGAGAAACTCTGTGACTTCTAGTTGGGGGTGGAGGCAGCATGACCTCTTCCATGGCACAAGTCAACCTTTCAGAGCTGTGTCTGACACCAGATTTTCTAAAACCAGACATGTTCAGCTGCATTGATGTCAACAGCTACAGGAGGTTTTATGGTTTCAGACCAATCTGGAAGTTTGAATTGGTCCTGCACTGACTGTGTGATGTTGTTTACACAAATCCAACATGATAATCAGAAGGCTAGGAAAAATGGGAGTAATTGCAAACTGGTAAAGTGTTGTATTCTAGGAGGAACCTTTTGTCTGCGGAGTGTTTTTCTCTCTCTCACTACAGGATATCAACGTGCTATTCTACTGAATTATTTTGATATTGCTATGAAATGACTGCACATTATGCTACAAAAGAATAAAAAGGAATTACAAGTACAGGGAGCATACATGCTGGAATTAGGGATGCGGGGGGTGCTGCCACACCACCTGGCTTGAAGTGAGTTTCCTTATATACAGGGTTTACAGTTTGGCTCAATGGCTCTCAGCACCCCCACTATAAAAATTGTTCCAGCACCCTTGGCAGGAAGAAACTGGAAGCTGAATTGGAATCAATAGTCCGATCTCAAAAGAGTGGTAATTTTGGTATTGGACCAAAACCAAATATGTGAAGAGGGCCCAGCTAATTCCACCACATAATTTCTGTCCCCATTTCCAAACGCCATCTCTTCTCTTTCCATGTCACCTCCTACCACCATTATATTCTCTCTCTGCCCTGCACCCTCATGCCTACCTGTAATCAGCTGTGTGAAGACACCCCCGTGCCTGCACCATAGCTGTACCGCCAGTGTGTTGGAGCCACACAGCTATGCACCCGCAACTTCCACACAGCCACCAGGGCCGGCTCCAGGGTTTTGGCCACCCCAAACAGCCAAAAAAAAAAAAAAGCCGCGATCGCCATCGCGATCTGCGGCAGCAATTCGGCGGGAGGTCCTACGCTCCAAGCCGGAGTGAGGGACCGTCCGCTGAATAGCTGGACGTGCCGCCCCTCTCCGGAGTGGCCGCCCCAAGCACCTGCTTGACAAGCTGGTGCCTGGAGCCGGCCCTGACAGCCACTCATCAGAATCAGCCCCATACCAGCCCCCAGCACAGACAGACCAGGAACATCCCATTGCCAGGATCACAGACAGACCAGCTGCTCGGAGGATGTGAACAGAGCTCCAGTTTTCAAATCCCTCTCCCCATTTCCCAGAGGGGTTCCTCACTTCCCATAAAGGAGTGTATCAAGTAGGGACGATTTGCCCCTATAGGGAGGCACCAACAGGGTGTTCTCCCTAGGAAGTACCAGCAGAGCTATTTCTCTCTCCACAGTAGTGTCCAGCAGACTGGAAGGGAGATGGCCCAAAGTTCATTCTTGCTAGGCGACGGGATAGGAGCTCTGTGGTCTGATGCTTCCATCTGACCTGGTCTCAGCCAGAGCTCTGTGCTGAAAGCAGGATAAACAGAGCAGTCAGATGAGAGAACAGCTGGACAACCTGGGTTGAGCCCTAAGGCATGGCAAAGGGTGCATCTCTCCCCGTCCCACACTTTCTCTCTCTCTCTCTCTCTCTCTCTCTCACTATACAGATACTGTGAACCAGAATGAAAGATATAGTGTAAGAATTGTAAACAAAATGATCAAAAAGTTGCGTGGTTCCCAAACTGTAGTCTGTAGAGAGCTGTCTGGTCACATGGTGCTGGCTCCTCCTTTTTTATCCAAGTGCTAAGTTGCATTAAATATTTATCCAATGAAATATTTATCCAAATACATGAAATATTTTCCCAATGTTAGTCTTCCATGGAAGCACTTGCAGTAGTTTCCACAGGGAGATTACATGACCGGGAATGAGATTAGACAGACAGGCTTAACATAGGCATTTCCTGACTTTGGAGTGCTTCACTTTGCAACCTGACTATTCTTTTCTCTCATTTTTTGGTATGGAGTATGTGCACTGTTCTATTGCTATGTTAGTATAAGTAAGGCTGGTCTTAGGGTTACACAGAAGAGCACAAAAGCAAAAGGGACTCACTAAAAAATCTTCCATCCATCTCCTATGGGAGCAGCAGGATCTAGTTTTGTTTGGGGCACCAGAAGATCGGTTAGTTCTATTTATAAAGGAAAATGAAGATTAGGAGCAGTCCTAAGACATAAGTAAAGGATTTCCAGTTAGCAGTGCCAGCTAACATTTGTAGATGGAGTTTAAAAGTTATCTAGAGCAGTGGCTCTCAACCTTTCCAGACTACTGTTTCCCTTTCATGAGCCTGATTTGTCTTGGGTACCCCAAAGTTTCACCTCACTTAAAAACTACTTGTTTACAAAATCAGACATAAAAATACAGAAGTGTCACAGCACAGTAGTACTGAAAAATTGCTTACTTTCTCCTTTTACCATAGAGTTATAAAATAAATTGATTGGAATATAAATATTGTACTTACATTTCAGTGTATAGTGTATATATACAGCAGTATAAACAACTCATTGTATGAAATTTTAGTTTGTACTGACTTCACTAGTGCTTTTTATGTAGCCTGTTGTAAAACTAGGCCGATATCTGGATGAGTTGATATACCCCCTGGAAGACCTCTGCATACCCCCAGGGCTATGCATACCCCTGGTTGAGAACCACTGATTTAGAGGAGTGCCTTCTTTCTTCAGCTCTCTCATCCCCTACCCAGAGGCTCCTACTGCTCGGTGCCTCCCCACTGAGGTTCCAGTTGCTCACCCCTTTCACCTTCTTCCTATGTAGAAAAGAAATGTAGCATTATCATATATTTATTTATCCATTGCATTATGGTAGAACCTACAGATCCCAACCCAGATCATAGCCCCATAAATACTAGGTGCTGTACATACACTTAGGAGGAAATGGTTCCTGCCCCAAAAGGCTTGTAATCTACCCAGATGAGACAGCTCATACTTTATCACTACTCCCAGTTTCAGTGCTTTGGGTTCCAAGGTTAAGGAGGATGCCACATGTGACTGCACTGTTTATATGTCCCTCGATGAGGCTTTGACACTTAATGCTCTGAAAAAAGAATGCAAGTATGAAATGCTGTCCCATGTGACTCATGTCTGCTTCTTGGGGCATCTTGAGCAGTGCAGTTCAGAAAATGGGATTGTATTGTGTGCAGCTGCTTACCCATGTAACATGCTCTTACAGCTAAACATGGGTCATATTATAGTTATTCCAAGCTTTATTTTTTTTTATAAAAAGCCTCAGAGGGCCTGGTCAAATGCCCATTGATGTCAAAGAACGACTTCCGTTGACTTCCATGGACTTTAGAACAGGGCGCTAAATGTTAGTGTTAGACTAGATTCTACCCTCATTGTTTCCCATTCTTGCCATCCCTTTTGTGGTGGAGAGCACTTCCTGAAGAGATCAAGCCACCACTTTAAAATCTACAGGCCCTGGAAATAATTTTGCTTCTCTGATTCACTGCAATAAGAAGGCAGACTCAAGTACAGACAGATAGTACAGGCAGATTTTATGAATATTTTAAGCTTTTGTTCTCTCTATCTAATATAATTCCTAATCTGCAGGCAATGAAAGATTGGTTGCCTGGGAATCTAGGTACATACAGTACTGTATCTGTTAACAGTTGAAAAGAAACTGATGACCTTCACTGAAAAGATACAGGCAAATTCCTGTATCTTGGTTACTTTAGAGGAGCTTATTTTTTGCCTTATGAGTAGAGGGATGAATTTAAAGTATTACAGCAGACAGACTCTAGCCCCTAGATTGTTTGTTTATAAAGCACCAGTCCTATGAGAATATCTCTCTTAAATACACCCCAAGGACACCAAGCTGCAAAAGGCCCTACTCATACTACTCAGAGCAACCTGGCAGCCCCCAAAATACCAAAATTAAGCAAAATGATCTTTTGAGAAACAACAGAAAATCAGACCCCTGAAGCCTCCCTTTTGGAACAATGATGACTCAGAATAAAATTTGAACATTAAAATAATCTGTCCCTGCAACGCACAGGTGGAGAGGGGGGAAGCAGTCACTTGATTGGAAGACTGTTCCTCTGTTTGAGTGGGAAAAGGGATTTAAGAGCATTTGACATTTAGCTGGAGAAGGGGTCATGACTTTCCCTCGCTGAACCAGAGAAATGTGAAGTGATATGAATTGTTTTCATACAGCAGCCTACGGGTCATTTCTTAGACCTGGCTTTTTACTTTTGGTCATCTTAGATCAGTGGGAACCTCACAAGAGGGTTGTGGAAAGAGGAAAGGAGCTCAGGGAGAAGAGAGCATTCCATGTCATTCTGCAGCAAAACCTGTTGATGATAAAGGATCAGCAATGACACGTACGGAAGGGAATCCTATAAACTGAATCAACACTAGAATTTTGGGGGAATTCTCCTACCATTGCACTGGCTCCAGTGCATTGCTAGAATTGACAGGGCATAGGCACCACATCTTCTAGACCTTCTCAGATCAGGGCTAGATGGCACGACAGTTAAAACATTGGCAGCCCACCTATGCTTGCACTCCCATCATTGCTGTCACTGGTGGTGCTGCACCAGTGATCATGCAACAGTGGGAGACTTCCCCAAAAATGCTAGCGTAGATAAGGCTAGTCCATCTTTCTTCATTGGATAAATAGAGTGGCCATGAGATGAGGCAATGAGGACTTGGGAAGGGTGGGAATATAGCTTCACCTCACTGTCAGAGGCCTGGAAGATCCATTATCACCTCTGCCCCCAAATCAAAGTGGTATGAAGAACACTCATGAAGGTCTACCACGGTCATAACTGAATGTTGCTAATGCTCTGAAGTAGGTATATGGTGCTTGTGAATTACTTTAGACTCACAACACCTGTGTGGGAGACAAGGGCAGGTCATTCCATTTGTAAACAAAGCAATAACAATAGATTGTATTGCTACAGCGTCTTCCACCCCTGTGCTTTCCTTTACTTGGCAAAGACCACAATCCTGCCATGAGCTCCATGTGGGGTGTCCCCCTCTGCTTAGGCAGAGCTCTGGCAGGATCAAGGCCATCGTTTGCACCATCCTAAAGATGGTTCATTCTTTATATGAATTTGGAATCGGGGCCTTCCACAAATGTTATCTACAAATCTTTAAGAGAATCCAAACTCCCAGATTATGAAAGCCTCAAGCTTGCAAACATACACAGGCTTAACTTTCCTCACACTGGGAGTCCCACTGAAGTCAGACTACTCATGTCCGTAAATTCAATCCTGTGCGAGTGTCCCTAGCCTCAGAGACTTAAAGATTACAGAGGTTAGGTTCAAAAAGCACTGTGGGACCAGCAGTGGTTTAGAAATGCCAGGTATCATTATTTTTATTAATAATCTAGAAGGGTTAACTTCAGGATTAGACTCCCACTCTCAGTACCAGGCACTGCATTGGGTGGGCGGGGGTAACAGGAACCATTCTCGCTTCAGTCCACTCAGGTATTTTGTTTAACTTGATTAATGTATTTGATTGAGCTGCTTGGAAAGCATGTCCCTTACAATCGTCCTTTATGCTTTGTGCCTCCACCCCCACCCACTATCCGTGAATTTCTGGAACTTCTCCACTCAATCACTATCTGCTTTTCCTGGTCAGGTCAAAATGTTAACCCGATACGTTTCTGTTCAGCCACCTTATCTACGTAACAGCAGCCCGGTGCACCTTGGAAACAGAGGTCAAGCAATGTTTTCAGTCACAAACACATTAGCCATGGCTGGATTTTTTCATCTTCAATCCCTTTGTCTAGAGGATGGCTACACATTTGACTGGGGATGTCCAGAGAGAGTACAGTGATTTAGCTGCTACTTGAGTCAACATATGCTTGAGAGCAGCACTTAATACACTTACAAGATTAAGCCTAGACCCAAAGAATGCAGACACAGCATTGGACAGGGCAGCAAAGGAGGGGAAACATTGATAACTCCTTCATCATCCAGCCCCTTGTCCTGGGCTTTTCAGCATCTTACCCTGAACAATTCCAGCCCAGGGGGATGCTGCTTTGGATTATTTTTTAAAATACAGAGAAGACAAAGGACATGTGGGGCGGGGGGGGGGATCCAACCCCCAAAGGAGGTGCCGCATCAGGAGTTGGTTAAAAGCAGAAGGTTGCAGGCTGCAGCTCTTATTGTCCCTGCGTCAGTGCTCCCCTTAACGAGCTCTCACCATGACGCCAGGAGCAGCCTGGCAAATGTCAGCTCCTCACTGATTGTAAGAAAGGGCGGGGGAGGGAGGAGAGGAGACAGTGGCTGTGCATTGCTAGCCTATCTGGAGCAATCTCCTCTGAATAATCCATAAGGAGAGAATCGATCCCACCTTCAGGTGCAAGCACAAAGCCACTCTGTGTTTGCATGGACTTGGAAAAGGAGAAACTGGGAAGGATTTTGGTTTCCTGTTTTCTTCTCTTCTCCTCTGTTTCTCTCCTCCCCACTTCTTCCTGTCACTTTGCCCTCCTCTCTTATCTCACTGTAATGCTCATAATTCTGTACAAAGCCCTGGGTATTCTGCAGCCCAGTGATAGTGCCATTCTGTGCAGTGGGGAGCACCTAGCATGGCAGGGGTGCTACCGTGGCCCTATGCTGCAATGGCAGGCGATGCTGAAATCAGTTGTTAATATGTGTCTCCTAAATTGGGAGCCTGGGAGGCAGAAAGGGCTGCATCACACACTCCCTTGGGGGAGAGGAGGGCAGCAGCTGTCATCTGAGACACCTCAGCCCTGTCAGAGCAGAGCTCTTCTCTGAGTCCTGCATGAGTTAGGTGCTGCAGGGCAGGAGGCGGCACTTGCTAAGCAGGGCTCCTTAGCCAAGTAAGAACTGAATTCTCTTCTGAAGCCCCCTGAGCCCCACGTGCTGCGACTTCCTCCCATTTCTTTACCTCCTTAGCTGGCACAGCTCTTAAAGTAGCAACGGGACAAGCTGAGGAGCTAGATTAAAGTGGTTCTCAAACTTCATTGCACCGTGACCCCTTTCTGACAATGAAAATTACTACCCGACCCAAGGAGAGGGGACCAAAACCTGAGCCCACCCACGCCCCGCTACCCCCGGGTAGTGGGGGTTGGGATTCGGCCCCGGACCCCAGCAAGTCTAACCCCAGGCCTGGCAGCCCCATTAAAACAAAGTCATGACTCACTTTGGGGTCCCAACCCACAGTTTGAGAACCCTGAAGAAGATGGAAAAAAACTGGCAATCTTGTGAATGTACACAGCATGCCGGGGAAAAGGTAAATTATGTGGACTTTAGGCAGCTGCTTATTAATATTAACGACAGGCCCTTTCTAAATAACAGTGATAGCTAGACAGTGCTTTCCAGCACCCCTGTGAATTAGGTAGCTGGGTAAGCATTAATCCCATTTTAGAGAAGGGGATGCTGAGGCAGAGTTTAATGGTAAGATGTTCTAAAGCATCTCTGTCCCATTTTCAAAAGCACCAAAGTCACTTAGGAGTCTGTGGGTATGTGCAAAAACAGTGTGTTCTTAACTCCGGTTAGCTAACTCGGCTTAAAATAACAGCGAAGAACATAAGAACGGCCATACTGGGTCAGACCCAGGGCCTGCTCTAGGTTTTTTGCTGCCCCAAACAAAAAAATTTTTGGCTGCACCCCCCCCCCCCCCAGCCCTGGGCTTTCTCTCTCTCTCTTTCACCCCCTTCCCCCCCAACTGCACCCTCCTGCCGCCCCAGCCCTGGGTCACTGGTAACTCGCTCCCAGGGCGGGTCATTCAGCAGGAATTTTGGATGTGCACAGAACACAGACAGGATTGGTTCCCATATGGTTACAGAACTGCAGTAAAGTGGAACAATTTTCAGCTTGTGTGATTGAAGGATATCTGGATGCATATTATAAGACTGTCCTACATAAATGAGGAAAAGTTGAGGTGCCTTTATTATTCTTTTGTTCCATTCTTTGTTTCTATGGGGAATTTGCCAATGCAATATTACTGTCTTCCTTTTAAACAAATAAAAAAAAAAAAGCAAATGGCTGTTGAAAATAGCAATTCCAGTCCTAATAACCACTGGGAAGCATTTCTTGCTCAATTTATTCTACTTTTTCTACAGCAAGTTACAGTGGATCAGTATATTTGATTTGGGAGAAATGAAGTAACAGCTGCCCAAATTGAGCTTGAGCACTCCTGAATTTTGAGGGTGTTCAAATCTGGAAGGCAGGTGCTAGATTCCCTTTCTGAATATTAGCTAAATCTGGAAAAGAAAAGTCAATTTCTGCTTCCATGGCTCAGAAGTGTCAATCGTCCTATGTGCCTGGTACTGTATCTAAAGCTGCCCAGGTCCTAGTAGAGCCTCCCCTCCCTTACTTTTCATTTTAAATTCTAGTGGGATCTCCCTTGCTAGGCTTCAGATAGAGAGGTGCACTGTCCATTTAGTCCACCCAATTCTTTCTCTGGGGGCGAGCCCAGGGCTGGGGTGGCAGGAGGTGCGGGTGGGGGGAGAGCCCAGGGCTGGGGCAGCAGGGGATGCGCTGGGGGGGGACAGCCCAGAGCTGGGGTGGCAGGGGGGTGCAGGTGGGGGCCAGAACTGGGGCGGCAGGGGGTGCGGGTGCAGGAGGGAGAGCCCAGGGCTGGGGCAGCAGGGGGGTGCAGGTGGGGGCCAGAGCTGGGGCGGCAGGGGGTGTGGGCGGGGGAGAGTCCAGGGCTGGGGCAACACGGGGGTGCAGGGGGGAGCCCAGGGCTGGGGTGGGGGGCGGTAAAAAACCTAGAGCTGGCTCTGTCCCTACCATTCACAGCAAGCTGCAGGATGAGGTTTCAGTTCCACACTCCTTCCCCCTCCCTTTCCTGTTAATTGCGGCCAAGGGAATGCTGGGAAATGTAGTTCTTTCCCTGCTCCAGGGCCGGCTCTATAGGCAGGGAGCTAACCAAGGAACTACAGCTCCCAGGGCCCCCTGTTGGTTCTCAGCTCCCAGGCTGGATTCTTGCGCCCCTGCAAATTTGCCGCCCCAAGCAACTGCTTGCTTTGCTGGTGCCTAGAGTCGGCCCTGGTCAGACCCAAGATCCATCTAGCCCAGTATCCTGTCTTCTGACAGTGGCCAGTGCCAGGTGCCCAAGAGGGAATGAACAGAACAGGTAATCATCAAGTGATCCATCCCCTGTCACCCATTCCCAGCTTTTGGCAAACAAAGGTTAGAGACACCATCCCTGTCCATCCTGGCTAATAGCAATTGATGGACCTATCCTCCATGAATTTATCTAGTTCTTTTTGGAACCCTGTTATAGTCTTGGCCTTCACAACCTCCTCTGACAAAGAGTTCCACAGGTTGACAGTGCGTTGTGTGAAAAAATACTTCCTTTTGTTTGTTTTAAACCTGCTGCCTATTAATTTCCTTTGGTGACCCCTAGTTCTTGTGTTATGAGCAGGAGTAAATAACACTTCCTTATTTACTTTCTCCACACCAGTCATGATTTTATAGATCTTTATCATATCCCCCCTTAGTTGTCTCTTTTCCAAGTTGAAAAGTCTCAATCTTATTAATCTCTCCTAATATGGCAGCTGTTCCATACCCCTAATCATCTTTGTTGTCCTTTTCTGAACCTTTTCCAATTCCAACATATCTTTTTGGAGATGGGGCGACCACATCTGCACACAGTATTCAAAATGTGGGCATTCCATAGATTTATATAGAAGCAATATGATAGTTTCTGTCTTATTATCTATCCCTTTCTTAATTATTCCCAACATTCTGTTCGCTTTTTTGACTGCCGCTGCACACTGAGTGGATGTTTTCAGAGAACTATCCACATGACTCTCAAGGTTTCTTTCTTGAATAGTAACAGCTAATTTAGACCCCATCATTTTATATGTATAGTTGGGATTATGTTTTCCAATGTGCATTACTTTACATTTATCAACATAGAATTTCAACTGCCACCCAGTTTTGAGAGATTTTTTTGTAGCTCCTCGCAGTCTGCCTGGGACTTAACTATCATGAGTAATTTCATATCAGAAAGGAAAAAGAGATGGCAACTCACCTTTTAGCACAGGTTAGCAGCTCCGAGTTAAAACTATATAGTAACTTGAGGTTGAATTTGAGGTGTGAACCTGAGTTAAAAGCCAAGTTGCTGTGTCTTCACTGCTATTTTAACCCAGATGTGTAGGTTATGAAACTCTGTCTGGGGCCTCACATTTTGACTTATGCAAGGCCCCATGAAATTTAGGACTAGCCCCCATATGTAGTCATGGCCCAAAACATTACCACAGCTTGTGACAGTAGCATCTAGTAGCGGTATTGTTACAAGAGCAGGCTTAGGGCAGATTGTTATTGACTTTTGGTTTTAGAAGTCACAATATATGTTAACTATTCTATGTGTTCCCAGAGACGATGAACTGGGTGCTTTTAAGAAACTTAAAAAATAAACAGGTCAAATATGGTCTTTTCTAAAGTGTAACCCAAAGCCCACTGGCGTCAATGGCCGAGTCTTTCCACTGTCTTCAATGGGCTTTTTCAATCAGGCCCTAAACTTTGTCAGCTTTCCTGTGCAGTTGGAACTCCATCTTCAATTCACTGGGTGTCTTCTTTCTTTACCCTTGTCTTGTACAGGAATTGCAAGGGTCTAAGATATATGCTGTAAACTGGGTGCTGAAATGCCACATTGCAGGTAGGGCAGCCTGCAATGGAGGCGCTGAGGGGTAAAGCCGGTATTTCAGCCCCGACTTTGCATTTCTTTGCTTTGTTGGTTTGTATTCATCCTTTTAATGATGCCTTCAACCTCTTCTGTGCTGAACCATGTACACTCAGGAAAACACACACCTTGGGTGCTATCGTTGTATCAAGCATATGCATCCTGTCACTTCAAGTCATTTCAGTGGGTCTCCCCATGGAAACTGCTGTTGATCAATACCAAAGTGACACATACCAGAACTTATTAGTACTGGCAATAATAACAGTATGAAGACGTTTTTGCTCAGCAACTGTATTTAAGGACCTGGTACTGCACCATTAGGATCAACTGGGAGTTTGCCATTGACTTCAATGAGAGCAGGACCAAAGCCTAAGAACTGAGATCCTGTTCCTGCAATCAGCTCCACATGCCTGGTCTAGTCCCTTTGACGTGAAAGGAGTTCTGCATGAGTGTAAGTGTCCACCAAAGATATAATGACACTGAAATGACTGAGAAAAGTGCCCCCTTCGTATCATATTTGATTTAGTCCTTCATGACATTTTGATTTAAAAAGAAAATTGGCACTATGAAAAATCAGTAACGCCCATATTAAATGGATTAAAAACTGGTTAACTCAGTGTTTCCTAAAGGGTGGGTCCCAGCGCACCAGTGGGTCATGGGAAAGTTCTAAATGGGCCGCCACGGCCAGGGTCGGATTAACCTATCAGCTCAGTGCTAGTCAATAACTTTAACAATGATGTGAATGAAAAAAATAAAAAAAAAAGCTGGTAAAATTTGCTAATGGCACAAAAAGTGGTGTCGTGAATAACAATGGAGCCCAGACAGTTACACAGACCAACATGGATCACTTGGTAGAGTGGGCTCATTTGAAAAGCATGTATTTTAACAGAATCAAATACAAGCTTATACTTTTAGGTCCTGAAAGTGGTGTCCATCATACACAGGGTTTGGTTCAGTTTGATTCAGCGGCTCCCAGCACCCCCACTGTACAAATTGTTCCAGCACCATTGGTGCTGGGGTGCTGCTGCACTCCCTGGCTTGAAGTAGTAATCACAACCCAAATACGTGGTTTCTGCCTTCAGCACCTCCACTATAAAAATTGTTCCAGCACCACTGGGTCTCACTAACTAATGGTAAATAACCAACTGAATATGACTTTCCAGTGCACTGCTGTAGCTAAAAGGACAAACTAAGTCTTTGGATGCATAAGCAGGGCAATATCAAGCAGGAGTAGGGAGGTGTCCACACGTTGAAAAGGAAGATAAAAAATTGGAAAGGATTCAGAAAAAAACAAGAATGATAGAGGTCTGGAAAACTTGCCTTATAGTGAGCTACCTAAAATGCTCACGCTATTTAGTTTATCCAAGGGAAGACTGAGGTTACTGGATCATGATCCCAGAGGATGTTGTGTAGGCCGAGACCATAACAGGGTTCAAAAAAGAACTAGATAAATTCATGGAGGATAGGTCCATGAATGGCTATTAGCCAGGATGGGCAGGGATGGTATCCCTAGCCCCTGTTTGCCAGAAGCTGGGAATGAGCGACAGGGGATGGATCACTTGATTATTACCTGTTCTGTTCATTCCCTCTGAGGCACCTGGCACTGGCCGCTGTCAGAAGACAGGATACTGGGCTGGATGGACCTTTGGTCTGACCCAGTACAGCCGTTCTTATGGTCTACAAGTACCTATATGGGGAAGAGATTTCTGATTGTAGATAGTGCTGTAATTTAGCAGAAAAGGGCATAACGACATTGAATGGTTGGAAGCTGAAGCTAGACTAATTCAGACTAGAAATAAGATGCACATTTTGAACTATGAAGATAATTAACCATTGGATAACTTACCCAGGGACCTGGTGGATTTTCCATTACTTGCAGTCTTTAAATCAAGACTATGTTCCTAAAAAATTCAGCTGTTGTACAAACAGAAGTTATGGGTTTGTTATAAATAGTACTGGGTGAGGTTCTATGCCCTGTTGTGCAGGAGGTCAGATTAGATTGTAATGACAGTCCCTTCTGTCCTTAAAATCTGTGAATCTATATCAGAGGGACCGAGACTTCCTCTTATAGGCACTTCCTTAGAAAGAGAGTTCCTGTGGCATTTCTGCCCTTCAAGGAGGTTGCAATATAAGCTCCCTACCGAATTGCATCATTTGTACTGTGCTGCTACATAGCAGAGGCTACAAACGCAGGAGATGTTCCTATAGGTAACCAAACCACAAACACTTCTGATCTCAAAGATGAGCTTTATCTTGCACGAGGGGAAAACCAACACCTATTAATAACATAAGAACGGCCATACTGGGTCAGACCAGTCTCTGACAGTAGCCAGTACCAGAGCTTCAGAGGGAGTGTATAGAACAGGTCAGCTTTCGAGAGATCCACTCCTAGCACTCCTCCAGAACTTGAATTTGGATTGTCAAAGGAAATCATATATAATTTTTGTAGCTTTTAGACAAATTATATTTTGCAAATAAGCTCAAAATCCTTCTCCCAAGCTTGTTTTTAATCCTTTGATAGCAAAGAACTGTGCAGTGTATCAGGAGATGTTATCTGTCTTGGGGTATTGCAATGGGTTAGGAGAAAAAAGAAGAGGCTGGAGTATCTCCTCTCAATTCAAACTTCCCCTATTGCCCACCCCTAATAACATTCTCTTTATGCAAATCTCAATTTGGGGAATAAGCTGCTCAGTCAATTTGTGCACAAGCTTCCAATTTTCACTCCATGCAATGATTGCGGCAAAAGGGAAGAATCTCTGTAAAATGACAACACCCTGGGGTAAATCTTGAACAAGATATGCACGGATTTAGCTATGCAACTGTCATTCACTTTAATGGGAGTCATGCAGCTAAATCACTGTGCTGGAGACTCCCCCGCCCATAGCCTCCCAGTCTAAACAAAAAATAAAACAGAGGAATGCGAACAAAAGGTTCTGTTCTCCCTCTTCATGAGGCCAAGAGAAGACCCATTGCTGGGGAAGAAATGTCACTCACTGCTCACTAATCATTGTGTAGGGCAGCAGGGAATAGGCATTCAAGAAGCAGGGAGAAGGCCGGCAGCCCTTTGTGCATCTGTTACTGTAAATTCTAAATTAGAGCCTCCGTTGTGACACAAAGCACAAAACCCAGCTGCTTGTGGGGGGCCTGATTGCCAGCAGAGAAGAGCGTCAATTATTTACCATTTTCTAAAGGACTCCACTTTCTGCAACAGTGCTGAAATATGTGTGAAATGCTTCTGAATCTGGTAAATGTGTGGGGTGCAGAAGTTTATCAGAGTCATAGGGTCAGGTCTCTTCTAACAATTAAAGCAGAAGGCAGGGAGTCAGGTCTCCTAAATTCTGTTATTGATTTTTGCCATTGACTGACTTGTTGTGACATTGAGCAAGTCCCTTAAGCAAGTATTTTCAAAAGCATCAACTAATTTTGTGACCTCCCCATTTTGGGAGCCCACCTGAAGACATTTTCAGCAGGGCTGTGTACCCATAGCTACCATTAACTTTACCTGGTGTTTTGGATGTCTCTGAAAATCAGGCCAATGGGTGTCTCAAATTGGCCACCTAAAATTCTTGGACAGTTTTGAACATTTCTGCTTTAACTTTCTCTGCTTCTATTCCCCCATCTGTAAAACAAGGACAATCATACTGATCTAGGCTTAATTAGCTAAGGCCAAATTCTGATCCCACACCAGTGAAAGACTGAAATAATTCCACTGAAGTCAGTGGAGTTACTCCAGATTCCTTGAGATGACTGAGATGCACAGCACCATGGATGGAATTTGCTACATAAGAGAATGACTGACTATATTTGTAATAATTGTCACTGTAAAAGCCTTCCGTGTCTCTGGCAGGAGAGCTGGAAGGAAGGGGTTATGGTTTTCAGGGAAGCCACATTCACACTCTTCTTCACAGTAAATCAATTCTCCTGTTGAGAAATCATCCCCATGGAACTCAGCCAGCCTAATTCAGTTCTCTCCTCCCTTCCCAACCCTTGCACAGAAAGCAAGCAACATGGGGGAAATACATCCAGTTACTGTTAACAACATCCTATGGGCAGATCCTCAGCTAGTGTAAATCCATATAGCTCTATATGCAGATTTACACCATATGAAAAGCTGATCTCCATTTCCAAGGAAACAAAGGAAGTGAGTATTAATTATACTGGGCCCAGAAAACTCCTTGAAATTCATTTAGCAGACAGCAATTAACATGGAAACCTGCCTCTCTGTAGTTCGTAGCAAATTTTAAATACACCTCTACCCCGATATAACGCTGTCCTCAGGAGCCAAAAAATCTTACCACGTTATAGGTGAATCCACGTTATATTGAACTTGCTTTGATCCGCCGAAGTGCGCAGCCCCCCCCCCCCCAGAGCGCTGCTTTACCGTGTTATATCCAAATTAGTGTTATATCGGGTCGCGTTATATCGGGGTAGAGGTGTATATATTTTACTGCATGAGCAAAACCCAGTGCTTGAAGAAGACCTTATGGGCAGAAATGTGGAGGTCCTGCACACAGTAGGTTTAAATGGGTTATGAAAAACTGCTTTGCTGCTTTTAAATACTGACAGGACGATTCTTCATTTTTTCAGAGTGTGCATAAGTCTCAGCACATTTTTAGTGGGACATTGTCAAGTTAATAATCATGTGAGGCCTGATTCTCCTCTTTCTTACGCTGATGTAAACCACTGAAATCAATTGAGCTTCCCCAGAGTAAAGCTAGTGTGAGTGAGGACTGTATTTTTCAAAAATACATTTCCTTATCTATATTGTAAATACCACAGTAAAGTCTTAAAACTTAAAATATTTGTAAATATATGTACTTTTTACTAGTTGTATGGCTTGCTTCTTTTATTTATGTATTTATTTATTTGCAGTTTTCATCTTGAACAATTAAAATAGACTTCTTGTATTTATTTATATTCTGGTAGCATCTAGAGGCTCGGCCCCCATTGTGCTAGGCACTGTACAAATAAGATTTGTCAGTTTCCATTTTGCTTATAATCAGTTTTCACTTCCAGGTCAATTTTTTCACTGTCACACTCTCATACATTAGCAAAGAGGTGCTATTTGTATACCTGTGCAGAGGAGCCTCAGAGGAGCTGTACTCATGTTATGCACAGTGACATGCTGTCAAGAGGTGGGGGGTAGGGTTACCAACTGTTTAATCACACAAACCCAAACACCCCTGCCCCGCCCCTTTGCTGAGGCCCCGCCCCTTCTCCAAGGCCCCACCCCCTCCATCCCCCCTCCCTCTGTCACTTGGGTGCTGGAGGGGCTGGGGCAGGGGGTTGGGATGCAGGAGGGGATGCAGGGTGCAGGCTCTGGCCAGGTGGCGCTTACCTCGAGTGGCTCCTGGGCAGTGGCGCATTGGGGCTAAGGCAGGCTCCCTGCCTGCCCTGGCCCCACACTGCTTGCGGAAGCAGATGCCATATCTGGCCCCTGGGGGGGCAGGAGGCTCCACACGCTGCCCGCGCCCACAAGCACCGCCCCCGCAGCTCCCATTGGCCACAGTTCCCAGCCAATGAGAGCTGAGGAATCGGTGCACAGGGCGCAGACAACGCACAGAGACCCCGTGCCCCCTCCCCGCCTCCCTCATTCCCACCCAGGGTCGCAGGGACTTGCCGGCCGCTTCCGGGATCGGCATGGGGCCAGGGCAGGCAGGGAGCCTGCCTTAGCCCTCCTGCGCGGCCGGAGTTTTAGTGCCTAAAATCTCCCCGTTTGGCTTCAGTAGCTTCCAGGAGATAGGGCCTGATTCCGGTAGACTCCTAGCGAAACCGGGAGGGTTGGCAACCCTAGGTGGGAGTGGCAAATAGGGCAGTTTGCCCCGGTCCCCGGGGCGGCTCCAGGCACCAGCGCAGCAAGCGTGTGCCTGGGGCAGGAAGCCGCGGCGGGCGGCATGTCAGTTGCTGTGAAGGCGGCAGTCAGGCGGCCTTCGGCGGCGTGCCTGTGGGAGGTCCGCCGGTCCTGCAGTTTTGGCGGCAATTCAGCGGCGGGTACGCCGAAGCTGCAGGACCGGCAGACCTCCCGCAGACATGCCACCGAATCCGCGTAACCGCGGACCGCCCGCGGGCACGCCACCGAAGGCCGCCTGACTACCGTGCTTGGGGCGGCAAAATACATAGAGCCGCCCCTGCCGGTCCCCATTTGAGAGGGCTCCCAAATCAACCTGGCATGCCAGGTCGCAAGGCCAATCACTGAAATTTGGCCCAGTGACCCCTCCATCACAACAAAGGGGCTGCTGGGCCAAAGCTGAGTGGTGCCATGCTAAGTTAAAACGAGAATGCTTCAGTTGTGCATCCCACGTGAAAAATTTCTGGGGGAGCCCCCATACTTGTCTATTCTGATTTTTATATTTTTCCTATCACCTGAGAAGCTGGGTTATGTGGGTTTCAAATACTACAGGGGAATGTTTGTGTTTTACAAACTGTGCTCAATAGAATTAAGAATAAAAAATCATGGGAACATTTATATTGGGAGTGATTTTAAAAATACTCATATTTTAAAAAGAATCTAAATTAGGGCCAAATTTGGTCGGGGAGTACCTCTTTAAAATCATTCTTTTCTGCTGTTAGACTGTGGGCTGGTGCTGCATATGGAATTATCTGCAACCTCCAACAGTCTCACCACAGACTTCTATCTTTAGGTGTCTGAGCAGTCACAGCACCTCCTGAGCACCAGCGGTTGCTTAATCACAAGGCGCCCATGAGGTTCAATCACGCTAAATAAGTCATCGTGCCCATGACTCAGGTCACTGGTGGGCTCAACAGTGATTCAAACGTGAAGCACTGTGTCGGTTTCATCCTTGTTTATATGATGACACTGTTAACAGGAGAAAACAAATTCAAAAGAAATACTCCTGAGATCGAGTGAACAATCTCTTTTCTGCCTAATTCCTCAAACTGCAACATAAGTCGCAAACCATAGGGCAAAAGCTGCCACTCTGCAGTGGGGAACAGAAGGACTCCTCTCTGATTTCTGCCCCACAAACTTCCCCACTATCCAGCCCTAGTTATTTAGGCGGGGCGCTTCGGAAAACATTTGTCCCCATATGGGGTGGGGAGGAGAGCTTTATCTGCAAAGAAAGAGTCATTACTGCTTATATCTGGATAAGCTTAGGAGAGGAAAAACATGCATTTGTAAAATAATAGTTTGAAACTTCTTTGCCACAATGTCAACAGCCCCTGTACTGTGTCATTTGCAATGACAGACATGTGTGAATGGCGCTCAGCTGTTGGTATCAATGAATCATTATTCCTAGCTGTATTCAATTGTCTGAGGTCTGTATGCTCCTGAAATGCCCCATACAAAGATGCTAATTATCAGCTTCCCAAAGAGTAATAATTGCGCCTAATGACATACTTCTGTGAGGAAGCCAATCCCTTGTCTCTGTGCGCAGTGCAGAAGTTACAGATGTACAAACCCATAAACACTAGAAACTTGAGGCTGGCGGTGGAACAATCGGCTTTGTGTGGCACGTGCACGACTGCCAGGCTGTCCTGCTTTCTTAGCCCTTCTCACAAAATGTACTTTTTACAAATACATTTTGCATTAGGAGTCACAGCTAAAGGAAAATAAATAAAAGAAACAGCTTTTCAGCACATTTTGGTTGGTAAAGAAACCTAATTTGTTGTTTAGTTTCCGGCCTGCAGTAGAAAGCTTCCATCTCTCTGTTCGTCTGGCCTGTAAGGCAGGAAACATTTTCTATCAATATCTTCTACATTCTCAGGACTGAAACATTAGCCAAACGCATTGTATAACTGTTATTTCTAGAGCCAAGCAAGTGACATCACGCTGCAGCAAAGGCTAGCTGGGAGCTTGAAAATAATGGACCACTGATATGTAGCTGCCTCTTTTTCAAAAAACAAACAAACAGGCACTAACGTAAATAGTTTAACAGGATGAGTGTGTACATATATATGTGTGTGTGTGAGTGTGTACATATATTCTTAAAATAACATACGTGGGGGTGATAGCCATGGGAGGCTGATCGCTGTCTGATAAATTGCAGAACCACGTGACAAATGAATTTCATGGGTATAATCCTGGTCTCACTAAAGTCAATGGAAGTTTTGTCATTGATTTCAGTGGGGCCAAGATTTCACCCGATGATTTTAAAGTCCAATATCTTGTACCATTGGAAAGGGGGAATTCCCAGCTTCTCAGTGGGACCCAGCACTTCTAGCCTTGGGAGTCCTAAGTCATCACACTTAAGGCTGTTATATTTTTTTATATACCTTTATTGTAAGTAGTTATACAACCTTTTATGGCTCCCTCTAATCCTGGAACATTTGGGATTTGTGGTAACTAAGGCACCTGGCTTTACAAGCAGTTCAATCTGAAAAAAATTGTCCCATTTAAAAAAAAAATTAAAACTTCCTAACAAATAGTTTTTCTGCATCACGTGTGGTATATGGAGACCACGCAATGTTATGGTATTGCATGAAGCATTGATAAGCATTTGTTTGGGATGAGCTGCATAGCTGATTAGGACTTTGCCATTTGTGAGTAATGTGCCTATCCAAAACTTAATGTAGCCCTAAATCTAGTGCCTTAGTTACCATGAGTCCAACTCTACAAAGCTCAGAGAGAGAACAATTAAGACTAATAAATGTAAAACGCCTCCAAAACGGACCCATGTTACCCTTTCCTTCCATAGCAATGTCACCTCCTTTTAAAGACAATTATCATGAGCCCTTACAGGCCTATTGCTGTGTCCTGGGGTGCTGGGTCTCCCTTTCCTAAGTGTGTAATGCTCCTGTTTCTATCCAGGCTACAAAGTATTGCTCACACCTTAAACCCAGGACATTTTTGTGTCTAGACAAGTTATCTCTGGCCCAAGACTGTTTCAGGTATCTCAAACATTAGAATAAATCCCTGTAGAGAGGAATTAGTGAGCCGCCTGCAGATGAGGTAGTCAGAGACGCTTGATAAATGTATTTCCCACGTGGTGCTGCAAGGTTATCATATGCAAGTCCCTCCACATCTGTTGTGTGTATGTAACATTTTGTCTGCGCCCCTTCTCCTCTCACTAACTATTAAGGTTGCTCGTTTTACATGAAGCCGGGGGCAAGAGACTTCATTTGATCTGCTGTGCTAAGAGTACAATGAAAACACCTGTGTTTTGACAAGCAAACTCAGCAAGTGCGACAAGGAAATCATCCAAGGAGTGATTAATAAAAACAGTCAATATTCAGACATGCGACAAGCCTAGCAGTAAAAATATGACGAGCGTGAGTTGCTTTCTTTTGTGCTACAGTCGTCACCACCATCGTTTCCATAAGTGCTCCTCATCTTTTGCCAATCAGACTGAGACCCTTGGCAAGCCCAGTAAGCCTGTTTTTAAGAAGAAATTGAACTCTTGGAAAATTAACACCAATCATTCACGACAGGTGCAGCTCTGAGCGGGGTTAAATGACACAAAATCAAAAAGCCATTAACTATTCAAAACTCCCCTAGCATCCTCCATTGCAAGTTTCTCTTTAGCACTGATAAACATAGCATATAAGCACAACTAGCTAGTAATATTGGCATGAGAGCTGTGTGCTGTAGGTGTGAAGTCCTAAATAGAGTAAACAAGGGCCCAATCATGTACAAACCTTACTCATGTGAGTTAATTCTTAATCAGAAGTAGAGCCTCATGGACTTGAGTGGGATATCAATGTGAAACCCGTCAGCTTTCGCTTTCCTGATCCTTTTGGTCCACAGATAAAGCAGAGGATGAGGTCCAGGGGCCAACAAATCATAAAATCACTGGGAGAAGGACCTTATCTTTATTCATACATTATATAAAGCTGAGCACACTGCCAGCTCTTAACAAATAATGAATATTGATGAGGCAGAATTGGCCCAAAGTCATTAATTAGTGAAAAATAACAAAATGTTTTTGTTCACACGATTTGGCCATGACTTTTCCTAGCACTGTCGCACTTCCATTCATTCCTGGACTTCTGTATTTGCTTGATCTAAGTGTAACCCTTCTGCCCATCTAAGTTGGCAGCAACAAGGGCCGGGTTCTGTATCTAGGGGTTCCGTTTCAATAACACAATGCAAAACCGGCTCGAGCCCCCACCCAGTGACCTGGGACAATTACATACCACCCCCCTGGGTACCTCTAAGAGGCAATACTTCCCCTCTCGCAAGCACGGAGTCTGAGTGTAGCAGAAAATGTTTAATGACATGAGGTAAACGACATCAGCATAAAATTGGAAAAACACCACAAACAGGATTCATAACACAAACCATGAGGAAAACCCACCCCAGCAAATTGGGCTGTGTCCTTTCCCTTTGGGTTCTTGAATCCAGCAACCCAAAAATCACCCAGAGTCCCCAAAGTCCAACATCCCCAAAGTCTCTGGGGTCCAGCAACCACCCAAAGTCCCAAAAGTTCAACAACCCCCAAAGTCTCTGCCCCTGGTCAGTGCAGCCCCAGAGTAAAAGGGGGGGGGGGCACGCAGGGTGTTAAGGGGCACCTTACGTGATCCGAGGCTGGCCAGCCGTCTGTTTCTCCGTGGGGGTTCCGCCGCAGCCTTTACCACGAGCCAGTCCACTTTCCTGCCATCCCACGAACTGCTCCGCTCTACAAGCTGCTCCGCTCCACTCCGCTCCGCTCCGCTCACCGACCTGTGAGCCGTTCCAGCCGTCCCCGCAAACAGCTCCGCTCTACAAGCTGCTCCGCTCCACTCCGCTCCGCTCCGCTCCGCTCACCGACCTGTGAGCCGTTCCAGCCGTCCCCGCAAACAGC
>NW_020664381.1:476314-542596 GCF_002925995.2 Terrapene triunguis
CTCCGCTCACCGACCTGTGAGCCGTTCCAGCCGTCCCCGCAAACAGCTCCGCTCGCCGTTCCTAGGGCCACTCCAACCGGCCCCGCAAGGCTCCACACCGCTCGCTGCTCCTCCAGTCGTCCCCACAAATTGCTCCACCAGCTGCTGAGCAATATAGCTTCAGGCTCCCCCACTAGTTAACATAGCCTCAGTGACATCAGCTCTTTTGTGATTTCAGCTCTTAGCAATTTCAGCTCATAGTATAGTAGGGGAGCCCCAGTGCTGGTGCACCATTGGCCCAAAGTGAATTCAGCTCAGCAGCCTGTAACTAAACTCCTAAGGGAATCAAAGTTAGCTCTGATATTCCACAGTGGAGAGAGGAGGTGGTGCAATTGGTGTCTCGGACCCTCAGCGGGGGCCCATACCATCAGGTACAAATACCTGTCCCCATCCTCTCTCAATTCACTGGGTTTTGTAACCCATGCCCCTTGACAAGCAAATGCTACTTAGGTAATGGTGACGGATTCACTCAGTCCTTCTGTCATACAACAGTTCCACTGGCCTTGATTCACAGAATCAGGGTAACAAAACTTTATTCTTCCTGCCCCAATAATAGAGAAACTGGGGATCCCACACCAGCCAAAGTAACCACTTTCAGTTGCTGTGTTTCCTGCCAGGCGAGTGGGTGTGCCTATGCAAATAAGATCAGCCCCTGGAGTTCTTTTCCACACTCGCCATAATTCACCACCAGATGTCAGGGTAGAGCTCATCCTGACTCTGCTTACATAAGCAAGGAAGGTTTTATTTTGCTCTTTGTTCATTTTATTTCAGTAGATTCCATTCTCTTGCATAATATTCTTATTTCGTAGTTTAAATTGTTCCTTTGTCGTAATTCATGGAAGCTTATTCAACAGAATGAATAATGGATTTCCCTCCCCCCCCCCCAAAATGCACATATAATGTTATAAACTGCTGTGACTCATACCCAGATAGAGTGGAGAATAAGGCATCCTGCAGGAGTAGCAGCTACGTTATTGGGTGAAATATTAAAGGTAAAGGGTTTTGTTATTGATTGATAAATACACTGGACATTGTGCAACATTTGACTTTCCCCTGCTCAATATTGACTTTCATTTTCTTCTTATGATAACTGTTAAGAAATCAGTGTCTGCATTCTCTCTGAGATGGCTTTTCTGTCAATAGATCCTGGTTCCTTTTGTCTTCTCTTCCCTCCTTTTTCACAGATTAGCTTTTCACTGAAACGTAAAAGAATCTTCAACTGATGTTGGCAAAGTCAAGGTTGACAGGAAGCGAAATCAGACAGCAGGCATGACCCATACGTGTTGTTGAAGATTTATTTCAGCCTGTGCCCCTTACCTCTGAGAAATAATATATATTATAAAAAACAGATTTAAGAAAATGTATAAAGTAAATGTTATGTTAAAAGTGTATCATAATGATTATGATTATTATTTGCATCTAGCAGCCACAATCGGAGATCAGGACCTCATTGTGTTAGGTGCTGTACAAACACACCTGCCACAAAGAGCTTCCACTTGAAGTAATGTAAGTATAATACCTCAATAGGTGTTTGTCACGTGTTTTAAATGATCACAGCATTGTTACTGCAGTTTTGACACAACACAGAATAGATGACCTATGGCCAGACACTTTGAAAATTCTCAGTTATTCGCATCCCCATTTTATTATGGCCAGACTGACTCACTGCATGCATGGCTTATTCAGTCAAGACTTAAACCAGAGCCATTTGCAAACAGCAGTTCTATCAAGGAAGCTGAAGGAAAACCTGCCACTTGCCATTGGCCAAATCTGGGCCTGGCACCAATGGACATGGAACAGAAAGGTTCTGCAGGACTTCAGGCGAGGGTGGGGTGTGTGTGTGAAATTTTACCCCAAGGCCACAGAATGGCGGCAGAGCGGCTATATGGCTACATATGCAGCCCCTGGCTGGCAGCAGAATCTACAGCCATTGCACCCTC
This sequence comes from Terrapene triunguis, assembly GCF_002925995.2. NCBI lineage: Eukaryota > Metazoa > Chordata > Testudines > Emydidae > Terrapene > Terrapene triunguis. The sequence goes on from NW_020664381.1 coordinate 478,294, forward strand.
TTCTACTGGAGGTTCAGCTGATGGATTGATATAGCTGTAGATCTACTGGCCACAGATCTGTTGTAAGTAAAAGCTGTGAACTCCTTGTGTGGGTTCCCTGCATCAAGTGCCTGCAGTGTGCAGCGGAACTACAGTGATTCCATTGTCTATTGGTCCTTCCAAATAAGTGGGGTTGGGTTGAATTTGCTCCTTAGCTAGTAAGAGCTGTGTTTCCAAGCCCAGGTCTGAGCATCCACACCCCATTGTAAACCTGGGTTTACAATTGCTGGACCCAGGCCTCACAGCCATGCTAACGCATCCATACGGCACCACACAGACCTTCTGACTTGGGTCTGCAGCTTGAGCTTCATCCACACTGCAAAATCACAGGGCTTGGACCTCAGTCACAGCAGGACTCAGGCTCTTACCCAATCCCCTAGCAGAGTCCTGGGACCCAGGTCCTGAGTGCTCATTGACCCAAGTCAAATTGATTTGTGTGTGGACCTACAGGGGAGGCTTGGGCTGAAACCTGAGTCAGAGCCTGGTCTTAGTGTGCAGTGTAGACAAACCCAAAGGTGCCCCAAAATCACGAAGGATTAAGGTTCTCAAATCTCTTTAAAGCTCCTCAGATAATGTGATGATGAATTCAGGGGTCTTCCTTTTATTCACCCTACACCAAACATTAGGATCCTAGTACATTGCATCAAATCTATGGGCCCAATCAACAGAATTGCATGGAACCCTGGATAATCTAAAGGTAGTTTATTTTTGTGGGGCCTAAGAATTTCTGATTGGGCAATGCCAGTTGTAATGAAATAATGTAGGAAGAGCAGATCCTTTGATTCATAGGACAATTCCTGGAGGATGCATGTCCATTTAAGGGTTGATGTTGCTTTCTTTTGATCCTGTGTGAAAGTGTAATCAGCGTGAACCTTGAGCACCGCAAGAATACAGAGGTGGATGGGTGGCATCTCAGGGGAAACTGAAGAACAAACTGCTTTACAAACATCCCTTTGCAGAGTATATAAATGGGAAAGGTGGTATTTAGACATGTAGTCTTGCTGAAAAGAGCAATCAAGAAATTATGAACTCATTAATATCAAGTCAAGCCTGGCCTTTTAAGTAACTCCGCTCCCCCCCCCCCCCCCCCCCCCCCCCCCCCACACACACACAAACTGGAATTCTGTTATACGCTACTCAATACAATGATTCATATTTTGCCAGGAACATTCTCTATTACAGAACAATTTTATTTTTCAAATGCACCACTGTAAGCATTACGAAAATAAACAAACGTACAACCTTCTCTTTCAAAGGCTTAATAAGAGATCATTTTGGTGTGAAGTGCAACAAAACCAAAGCATAATTCTTTTACCTTAACTCAAGTGTGGAGTCATTTTCGTCTTTATGAATCTTTTTTCTTTTTATATCTGCTGTTTTCCAACTATTTTCTTTCATGCATGAAAACCAAGTCAATCTGTTCCCTTTGATTCATGCTACAAAATACATAGTTTTGACCCATATTTTGAAGGGCCCTTATTGAAAACATGATTAGCACTGAAAATAAAAGGCTAAGGCAAAGGGCACCATTGCTAGGTAATTTCATCTAACTCCAGCTTTCAGTTTATTACCCTGACAAAACAACTCTCAGTTGCAGAGCACATTCCTACCTCCTGCAGAGAATGTATTCAGGATTAACTACCCTGAAATGAAAGTGTGTTGACCTAGGGAAGCCATTTTACTAAACAGCAGTTGTGAATTGAAGGGTCCTGTATGATATTATACATGGACTGAAAGCAATTTAAACACAGTAAGGGGAAATTTTTTGGCAAGAAAGGAGGCATAAAGTATGTAAATTAATGTTTGTCAGGCTGCCAAAGCTTCTGCAGTGGAAAAAGTGTTCTCTTTTTTATCTATACTGGTAGAAATAGCAACCACAAATGTCTTCCAGTCCCAGAGCATCTAAAATGTGCAATCATTTGGGTTTGAGCTGTGCCCTCTCCATCCAAATAAAGTGTAACCCATTCACCCCATGGAGATTTTACTGTGTGTGTGTGTGCCTGTGTGCGTGTGTGTGCGCATGAATGTGTGCACTTGCTTGGGTGGTTTTTTTCCCCTGGGATCCTTTGCACCCTTCAATTTTGCTATGCTTTTGCGTTCACAAAGCACACCCTTGTGCTATCAGTCTGCATAAATGCTATTTGAGATTTAGCAAAACAACAAAAAGAAACATTGTCAAGGTTCCATTAGAGAGCATAGTGTACATGTTTCCTCTCTACAGGCTGCAACCACAATGAGAACAAGGAGTGAGGCGCTGGTGCCAGCCAAGGCCTTGGCTACACTTGCAGCTGTACAGCACTGTGAGTTAAACCTGACTTCGTACAGCTGAGTAGGGAAAGTGCTGCAGTCTGTCCACACTGACAGCTGCCCAGCGCACTGTCGTGGCCACATTTGCAGCATTTGCTGCGCCATTGGGAGCAGTGCATTATTGGCAGCTATCCCACAGAGCACCTCTTCCCATTCTGGCGCCGTGGATTGTGGGAAGGGGGCGTGGGTGCGGGGCATTCTGGGTCCTGTCCCAACACCCCGTGATGCATCGCTTCGCATGCCAGAAATCCCTTTGTTTCCGTCCACCTTTGGCGCCATCTTTCAACGGTTTCTGTGCAGCGCGATCTGTCTGCGGGAAATGGAGCCCGAACTGCTGAGGCGTATGCTGACTTATCTCGCCAGCATGTCATGTTTGGCTGTCCAACTATTCCTTAAGATCCAAAGTGACAGTGAGAGTGAGGGTGAGGAGTCCGACGATGCTATCGAGCCGCGTAACGCATACGACACGAAATTGCTTGTGGCATTCACGGACATACTCAGCACCGTGGAACACCGCTTTTGGGCTTGGGAAACAAGCACCGAGCGGTGGGATCACATCGTCATGGAAGTCTGGGATGATGAGCAGTGGCTGCAGAACTTTCGGATGAGAAAAGCCACTTTCATGGGACTGTGTGAGGAGCTCACCCCCACCCTGCGGCGCAAGGACATGAGATTGAGAGCTGCCCTGCCAGTGGAGAAGCGGGTGGCTATTGCAATCTGGAAGCTGGCAACTCCAGACAGCTACCGGTCAGTCGCAAACCAGTTTGGAGTAGGAAAGTCGACCGTTGGAATCGTGTTGATGCAAGTTTGCAGGGCCATTAATCGCATCCTACTCAGAAGAACCATGACTCTGAGTAACGTGCAGGACATAGTGGATGGCTTTGCACAAATGGGGTTCCCTAACTGTGGAGGGGCGATAGATGGGACGCACATTCCTATTCTGGCACCACCCCACCTAGGATCCGAGTACGTTAATCGGAAGGGGTATTTCTCTATGGTTCTCCAGGCGCTTGTGGATCACCGTGGACGTTTCATTGACATTAACACAGGCTGGCCCGGAAAGGTACATGACGCATGCATCTTTCAGAACACTTGGCTGTTCAGGAAGATGCAGGCCGGGACTTTTTTCCCAGAGCGGAAGATCACGGTAGGAGAAGTTGAAATGCCCATTGTGATCCTTGGAAATCCCGCTTACCCGTTAATGCCGTGGCTCATGAAACCCTACATAGGGAGCCTTGACAGCAGCAAGGAATGGTTCAACTACAGGCTGAGCCGGTGCCGAATGACTGTGTAGTGTGCCTTTGGCCGTTTAAAGGGCCGCTGGCGATCTCTCTATGGGAAGCTGGACTTGGCCGAAAACAGCATCCCCGCGGTTATATCCACGTGCTGTGCCCTCCATAATATTTGTGAAGGGAAGGGTGAAAGCTTCACTCAGGCATGGACCTCCAAGGTTCAACACCTGGAGACTGAATTTGCACAGCCAGAGAGCAGGGCTATTACAGGGGCCCAGCGCGGGGCTGCAAGGATTAGGGATGCCTTGAGGGAGCAATTTGAGGCTGAAAACCAGCAGTGATATCTGGTGCCCTGCACGGGAGTGAAGTGCAGTAGTTCCAATCTTTAGGAATCAGTGTTTGCCAAGCAGACAAGCAGACTTGCAGTGCCTGTTTATTTCCTGGGCTAAGGAGTCTTTTACTTTATGCAATAATAAAGAATGTTTTCAAAGCTAAAAAATCCATTTATAAAAATGTATTTATTGAAAAGAAACAAGGGGGTGGAGTGGGGAACGGTACAATCACAGATTCGTGTATGTCCTGTCTGGTGTGCTGTGCAGTGAGTGCTGCACTTCAGCACAGCTATACTGCATGGTGATGGGGGTTGAGTGCAGAGGGTAAGGGTCGTGGTTTTCAGGGCTGGGTGGTGAAGATACTGGTGTTGGAGGCAGCTGGTGGCGTGAAGAACACGAAAGTTGGGGAAAGTGGGTTGGAGGTGACAGTGGGACACAACGGAAAGAGTTTTGGGACAAGGGCTGTAGGGGGGGGTGGCGTTTGCGGTACTGCTCCTTCTGCATGGCTATGAGCTCCTGGATAGCATCTGCTTTGTGCTCCAGGATGCTTATGAGCTGATTCGTGCTTTGCTGCCAGTGCTCCGTGCTTTGCCGCCGGTGCGCTGCGTTTTCCTGGCGGATCCTGCTTTCTCTCTCCCTCCAGTCCTGTGCTTTCTCATTCTCTTTAATAGATTGCCGCATCACTTCTTGCAGCATGTCTTCTTTGCTTTTTCGCGGTCTCTTCCTGAGTCTTTGCAGTCTCTGAGCAGGCGATAAGAGGGACGGCTGAGGTCTCAAGGTTGATGCAGCTGTACAGGCAAAATGCAACATTTAACAGAGGCAACATTGTTTATACCAGACACAGTAATGATTTCCCCCGCACTTAAGGAGTAGAAAACACACAGGGTCTACACAATTGCATAATTTTCCCATCCAAAACAGAGCACACATATCCCACGGGAACCTCAAAATGGTGAGTAAGGGGGACTGATTGTTTCAGGGCTGCACTGTCCTCTGGGTTTCTGTGCCTTGGGGAGAGCCAACAGCTTCAGGGGGCACCTACACTGAACACTGTCCCAACATTTTCCACAGGAGCTCATCCTGGACGATATCTCGCTGCTGAGGTGACCTGGGAAGCAAGGGAGGGTCTTCTACTGCAATGCGGCTTCCGCCCTGGCCCATATGCAGCTTGCCTATGTGCAGCAATGGTCCCCCCGCCCCTCGCGGCACAGTGGCGCGGACACGTTAGCCTGGCTGGGACAAGGACCCCGGTGGCTCTCTCGATAAACCTGCGCAAGCGCATTGCACACGTTCTGGATGAGATATTCGAGGAGATTACAGAGGCCGATTACCGCGATGTGATAAACCACATCAATGCACTATTCCGCATCTAGGCATGCATGCCTAACCCTCCTCTCCGAAAGAGCCCGCACCGAAAAAATTCCTTCCCGAAAAAAAACCCACTTACCGGGAACCTGCTCTTCTGTTTGTCCTCCACCAAGTATCGGCCGCTGCGACTGGCTACCTTCCTCCTGGTTCGAGAAGAGCTCCTGGCTGCATGGCTCCAGGGATTCCGGGGTGTCTCCATCCGGCCCACCACCCTCACTCCTGTTTTCCTCCTCCTCCTCCTCCTCCTCCTTCACTGGCTCTGAAGTGTCCATGGTGGAGCTCGGAATGGAAGTGGGGTTAACCCCAAGTATCGCATCCAGCTCTTTGTAGAATTGGCAGGTTGCGGGGGGAGCACCCAAACGGCCGTTTGTGTTGCGGGCTTTGTGGTAGGCACTCCGCAGCTCCTTCACTTTAATCCTGCACTGCAGGGCGTCCCGGTCATGGCCCCTTTCCATCATGTCCTTTGATACCTTCCCAAAGGTATCGTAATTCCTACGGCTGGAGCGCAGCTGGGACTGTACAGCTTCCTCCCCCCAAACACTGATGAGGTCCAGCAACTCGCCATTGCTCCATGCTGGGGCTTGCTTGGCGCGTGGAGGCATGGTCACCTGGAAAGATTCGCTGATAGCACTCCACGCCACGCCGGGCTGAGCAAACAGGAAGGGGATTTTTAAAATTCCCGGGGAATGTATAGGGTGGGTCACATGGTTGGTTACCTGAGGCCAGGGCAGTAGAGTTTGAACTGATGACCAGAGTGGCTAGAACAGGCATTGTGGGATACTGCCGAATACTTCTGGAGGCCAGTCACAGTGCATTGGGCGGCCACACTGGCGCGGTAGCGCAATACACGCTATTCCTGTCGGGGACGTGAAGTACATGCAGCGCTGCAACCACGGAGATACAGCGCTGCAAATGCCTTGCCAGTGTGGACGGGGAGTGAGTTACAGCGCTGGGGGCAGCTTTACAGCACTGTAACTCGCAAGCACTGTACAGCACTGTAGCCAAGGCCCAAGACTTACAGGCCCTGGGTTTCTGTCACTGTGCAGCATGTGTTGTCATTTACGCCTGAGCAAAACGGGTGTGAAATGCACCTAACTCAGAATGGCAGCATTTTATACCCACTTTGCATTAGTGTGAATGACCACACAAAGTGCAACACAGCATCTGGCTTGAGGTGGGTGTGGCAGACACAACACTTCACACACACACACACTCCGGTTCACTCTCCTACTCCTTGCCCTTCCTACTGCCTTACACCCTCAGGCTGCCCCTTGATCTATCCTTTCCCACCAACGTCCTCTCCCCGCAGCTCCCACTACCACATCATCAACCCCCCTCCCCAGGCAGCCCCAAGCTTTCTCTTCCTCCAAACATACCCTCACAAGCTAGCTCTTGGTTTAGGAGGGTCTTATGAAACAATACAAACCCTGCTCTGACTAATGGAAGAATGACATTATTGTATTACTTGGAACTGCCAAAGGCAAAGGCAATGGAAATAAACAAGAAGTCATGAGAGTTAATGCATGGCAAAACTATGAGAAAAGGACTCTGTTAAAGATGACCAGTAAATTAAAAAAAGAAGCAAAAAGAACCACTTTTTTCCCCCTTTACAGGTCACTGTTAAGCATATATGGGAACAAAGCCACCCTTGCTATCCAGAGAAAAGTTATGAAAGCATATACTCCCGTTGCCTATGTGTCCTGCATTACAATGTCTGTATTGATCTAGGTCAGAATATTGGTGCGTGCCAAATTATCCAAAGGGATCCCACTGGTTTGCCACAAATTTTGCACCCACAATTTTGCATGCAAAATGTCCACCTATGCAAATAGCAATTGCACACACACACTAGAGAGATAAGCATTGGGCACCTCGCTACCCAACCATGCAAATCCAAATCCATCTTAATGCATGTGCAATTGCATTTGCAAATTCAGAGGCTATTTTTTGAGACTTTAGCCCTGTCTGATTTTTTTTAAGCCTGGGGACCCTCACGAAAATGAGATTTTTCTTTAGAGTGAAAAAATAGTAGCTAATTAGCCAAAATAAATCAACAAAGCTGCACATCTAAAATCTTTTACAATATCATGCACATTGGAGTACACAAAGTAAAAGGGGATCTGGAGTATGTCATTGGGTGGGAAAATGTCCCTGACAGGGAGATTTCTTAATTTGCTTGTGAAAGAGTCTTCCAAGGAAGTGGTGATATATTTAAAACTAGACTGGAGAAAAAAACACTAGTTTGCTACCCTGTGTCTGTACAATACCCAGCCTAACAGGGTCTCAGTCATGACCAGAACTGCTCCAGGCGCTATCATGATCACAACAATGACCAAGAGCTTGGGAAAAGAACTAGGGGCCTGATCCAAAGCATATTAAAGTCAGGCTTAGTGTACACTACAAAGATTTTTTTGCTGGTATAGATATGTGGGCTAGGAATGTGGACAAACCACACCCCCTAGCTGTCCTAGCTATGCTGGCAAAACCCCCAGTGTAGATGCAACTGTGCCACCAGAGGAATGCTTCTGCCAGCTTAGCTAATGTCATTTGGGGAAGTGGTATTACTTAGCCAGCAGAAAAACTCCTCTGTTGGCACACGCTGCATCTAGGGGCCTCTGTTGGTATAGCTATACTAGCAAAGCATTTGTAGTGTAGACAAGCCCTCCGTTAGACATGGATGACCTATGAGGCCTGGTCCATTAACAGTATCTGGAAGAAAAATTAGCACATGTATTACATTAGCACTTGGTTGCATGTGTGTGACATGCTAATTATGCTTTGCAAACAACAACAAACCACCCAAGACAAGGTTATGTAAAGCAGCCCTTGCCCGCTGCAAATGGATGTTAAATTGCTTGCATCAAGATGCAGAAAAAGAGACCTCTTGAGAAAACCTTCTAAAATATTTTACCAATAAAAATCAAGCCGTGTTATATTAAAATGAAGAAATAGCCAGACAATCATTTCAAAATAATTACAGCAGGCAGCTCCACAAACCCACATTTTCCACTTCCAAGTATGACAAATGCTACTTGAGCGGAGAACGAGATCCACATGTTTGGCTTCAGGGATGTTGGCACAGGTGTTTGTTATGTGCCATGTAATCTCAGTGACCACTTCCTCGAGGAATGGCTCTGTTTACTTAGTCCCGTAAATTTGCTCTTTAATTTCAGGCAGTCTCAGAGTTACGCATGTAGAGTTCTATCCAAACCCCCAAACCGCACTGGGCAATCCGATAAGACTCTGAATATTTTAATAGACAATTGTGAAAAACAGCCCTTGTCACTCAGTTGCTGAGGCCTGTTCAACTAGAGTGTGTCATTAAAGATTAAAGAGGAGATAGTGAGCATGGGGTATGAAAATCTAGTGGTCTGCCAGGCGATCTCCATCATCACAGGTAACAAATCCCCTAGCATACATAGGTCAGAAAATGAACTAGTGTTTCCTTTCACCTCTTGAGAGCTGGATTAAAATCCTGTTTTAAATCAGGAGTGAAAAGGAGTTGGGTGGTCTGAACCCTGACAGACATTGCTTTATACAATAAACTACCACACCGCTTACCACAGTTCTGTATGACTGACTGTCTCTGCTCACCAGAGGCCCCAGATTAGAACCAGTGTTGTGTAAATTACTATTACTTATTTTTATTACAACCCAGATCAGGGCCCTATTGTCCTAGACATTTTATATACACATAGTAAGAGATAATCCCTGTCCCCAAGAACTAAATGTAGGAGATGGGTACATCCTAGGAACTGGATGGCGAAGCTGACACAGCACCTGATTATATTGTGCCTGGGTCAAGACAATGACCGTAGTCTCTTTGTTATAATTCAGCTGATGTAAGTAGGATTAAACTGGATTCTTTAAACTAGTTCACTGCAATATCTCCACCCCCTTGCTTTCTTCTTCTCCTCCCTCACTTTCCACTCATAAGTGCCATCCATTGTTCTTAAATAAGAATTGCATTTCCTACTCCAGTCCAGTTCTTATAGGGAGAGCTTGTAGTGATCTCTGTGACAGGTATGGAATAGTTATGTAATAATCTAATATTACTGATATGTAACCTAATTATTCAGAGTGACTGATATTGGGATAGTGTAATGTCTATTATATTGCTTCCATTCAATGGTGGCTGTTGGAAGAATATACAGGAAGGCAACACAAAGACTCCCCAGATAAGAATTTCTGGGCACACACTTGAAAGACAGTGGGGGAAACTATTAGCTTTGAGGATCCTCTATCCTGTCTCCAATGAAGGTGCAAGCCTTGTTGTGCCAGGCTGAGAAGGACGGGGATCAAAAGACTGAACAACTTTTAAAGGAGACACTCCCTGAAGCTGGGAGCCCCAGAAAGCCAAGGGGGTGAAAGTTTTGTGAGTTAAGGGAACAGCTTATGCAAGCAAAACTCTAGAAGGTTGGGAGGGGGGAAGCTTAGAGCTACCAGGATTCCCATGTGGAAGATAGACAGGCACCTGGTAAGCTAGACATGAGTATAGTCTCTTTATTGCATTAAGACCCGTTTTCTCTGAAATGCTTTTGTTCTTAATAGATAACACTTTGCTTTAAGGAAGCTGTCTGCTCATTGTTTACCACTGCCATTGCTCCCAGAGGGAACGGACTGCAAGTACAGAAACAGAACCAATACCTGAGTTCTGCTGCCCATGGCCTGGTCTGAGAGTGAAAGAATCACTTGATTCCACTCTGAGCCCTGGTCTACACTACAAACTGATGTCGGTATAACTATGTAGCTCAGGAGTGTGGAAAATCCACACCCCCGAGTGGCGCAGTTAGACCGACCAAACACCAGTGCTATGTTGACAGGCAGGCTTCTCCCATTGACATAGCTACTACCTCTCAGGGCGCTGCAGCGCTGTATGTGTAGACAAGCCCTATGAGAGGTGACTGCTCAAGGCCAGAGATCTGAAAGAGGCTGCACTCCACGAGACCAGGAGGGGTCAGAGGGGCAGTTAGCCTGGTAATTGTGACACTCTATACTTAGGTTGACTAACACTTATCATTATAAAAGATTTTTGCAACTTGTATCTGAAAAGCTCTAACATCTCCTTTGTTTGTAACAGGCTTTTGAAATTCAGCAATGGGAAAGCCTTCAGGCTAGAAATATGTCTTTTCTTTGTCCCATGAACTTCTGTTTGGGTTTGGCTGAGATATGAGCTGCTAACAATCGCTCTTTCCTTTCTCTCACTTGTGCTTCCACCAGAACATTTTTAGAGTTGCACATTGTGATGCTGGCAGACCAGGTGCCTGCTCATGCCGAATTCCCAGGTCAATTCACCTGTGTATTAGTGTAGATCAAAGTAATTGTTAAATGTATAAGAATGTATTTGGTGTTTAAACTTCATGAAAACTAATGGGATGTTGCATGCATTGTTGTCACTTATCAGTATCATATTATAATGTAGTAGCAAATGTTGACATTGTGTGTAGCCCTGTAACTAAATAACTCCTCAAACAAGAAAGAAACTTTGTGAAAAGCAAATGAAGAACTTTAACAGAAAAGTGCTAATTTCTAAGCAAGATGATCAGAGGTTCAAGACTCAAAATGCATTCCTCACTCTCTGTCATCAAAGGAAAAGCCCACGTGGGTAGTGATACTGTCAGCTTGTTTTCTGTGAGAAGAAGCTATAAAAATGGATTCAAAGAAAGATCCTGGGTCTCTGGACTGTTTGGATTCTTACAGGGAAATGTACCAGATGCAAAGTGAAGCTCCCCAGAGAAAATCTGGGTACCCTAAAAAGACTTTTAGGAGCTTGGCAGTTTATTACATCACTGCCACCATTTAGAATTACAAACTGTGACTCACCTGTGCATATGTTTTACCTGCTTTAACCTCTCAATAACTCTCATTTCCTTTTCTTAGCTAATAAAACTTTAGTTAGTTTACTATAGAATTGTCTGCCAGTGTTGTTTTTGGTGTAAAATTTAGAGTACCAATTGATCTGGGGTAAGTGACTGGTCTCTTGGGACTGGAAGCAACCTGAATGTGATGTGATCTTTGGTGTGAGTGACCACTTATCACAAAGTCCAGTTTGTCTGGGTGGCAAGATAGACTGGAGACTCTAAGGGGACTGCCTGTGACTCCATGGTAAGACTGGGATCCAGGAGTTTACATTTGGTAATGGCTGCTTGGTGAAATCTAATTCTAGAACACACCACCAGCTTGGGGTGTCTGCCCTGTTTTCTGACAGTCTGCTCTGAGGTGGGCACTTACAGTTGTGAGCCACTCCAAACAGCATGACACACATAATAGGATTTGTTTATACCTTTTACCTTAAAAACACACACACAAACCTTGGGAAATTATACACACCAAATGACATTAAAAATGTTATTTAGCTTTCAAAGTCCAGTGTTCAAAAGTTAGGAAGTACCAGAATTAAGGTTGCTTGTGCAAACACAGTTTGGCCCCCATGTGTGTAGGTATTATGAGACAGTCTTTAATTACATGGTGACAGGCTATTTTTTCCAAGGGACCCTGCCTCACTGGATACACAGGACGGACACACAAAGGGGCAGAAGTAAGGCTGCTCAGGCAACGGTAAATCTGGCATTTGTCAATTCTGAGTACCAAATGTTGCAACATTTTCTTAACATTGTTTTTGTACATAATATTAGTTTAACGTGCCACAGCCTCACATTCTCCCCATTATATATTTATTAAAGTATATAGGTACAGTTGTCTACCAAGTGAAGTAGAAGGTAATCTCCACTATCACAGGTGTCAGTCACTGTTACATTCAGTTTATCAAAAGAAGAGTTGCAAACACACTTTCTTGGGACTATGTGACAAACATTATGCAATCTGAATATATGACTGCATTGATACTTACATTTTTTTCAGCCACCCTTGCTCCTAATTTTCCTGCTTCAGTAATCAGTCAAATGATGTTAGTGCTGCTCTCCTCCTAGCAATCTTCACCTTTGTGCAGTTTGCATGCTAATTTGTCAGAAAACGACACCGTATTTGCATGTTTTTTCCCATCTAATTTGGAGTATCACAATTTAAAGCAGGTGTGACACAAATAAGGCAACTTGAGCAATCAGCCCAGGTACAGATTTGTGGATTGCATAAGAATTTGTTTGGAGTGTATTCTCCTGTCTATGATAACGTTCATTTTAATTGTTGGGGGAGGGGGGTAGCGAGGGGGAGAAGCTGAGCAAATTGAAAATAGAAACTATGTGTTTGTTTAGTGTTAAAACTTCCATGGAGTAACCTGGGTTGTTAAGATTCTTTTGTGTGCCTTTGAATATGGGGGTGCCTGCTGACCCACAGGAAAGTTTGCTAGGGCCTGCGTAGGCAAGATGATGAACATCCCCTGCAAGGCCCTGGACAGGAACTGAGGTCTGTCCAATGGGAGTGAAACATACTCAGCTCCTCACACTGGGCCCTGAATTTGACACCTGCCTTCTGTACTTAACTAAGGCCAGGTGTACAGTACAAAGTTTTGCTGGCATAGCTATGTCGGTCAGGGGCATGAAAAAACACACACCTTAGCGACATAGCTGAGCTGGCAAAATCCCCAGTGCAGTCACTGCTAAGCTGCCACATAGAGCTCTGCTGACTGGATTATAAAGATCTCTGTTTGTCTCAAGAAGGTTAACATTCCTTACCTCACTGAGGCTGTAACCACACTGGCACTGTGCAATCCAATGGAAGTGGAGGGCACTCAGCTCCTCACAGGACTGGGCCCGGAACTTGACACCTGCCTTCGGTACTTAACTAAGGCATTGCCTTCTTGTAGGATGGTCGCTAAAGGATAACAACCTCCTGCTGCTTCTAAGATGTTCCTTTAGCTGAAGTGCTAGAGAGCCATGCAATGGCACTGACAGGTCCAGGTTCTAACCTTGTAGATGACCTACGTAGAAGGGTGTTATAAGACCTTTCCTGGCTTGAGAGAATTTGCATCTTCCTTATTTTCACCACTTTCTTATTTCTATCCCGCTGCTCACCCTTGTAGAATTATTCAATCTGACAGAAATATTACATGGAGACCCTGCACTATATATTTTTATTCCCAGTGAAGGGGAGTGTGCTGTTATCATAGGCTGAGTGCCCCAGGGTTCATGACCTGCTCTAGTGTGCCACTCAATCCATTAGTAATACAGTCCCTCAGGCATTCAATGATGTCAGAGCTGTCGAGATAAATTAAAACCTGTTCAATTTTTACTGTCATGTCAGCTGCTGGTACTTTTTCTTTCCTTCTTTAAGTAAACTTCCTGGTGGATTTAGAATGTTCAAACTTTCGACGGAGCGATACAGTGCAGAAGATTTTCATAAACAGGACTTCAGATTGCCCTTAGCAGAAGGTGAGCTTTTCATACTGAAGACACTGTTTTCTTCCTCTGAACTTTTTAAATCTTCATACATACAAGATATAAAGTGAGAAGGCATTTGTGGAAAAATAATATCCACTTAGTTCTTTGTCACCTAAATCTCTAAACACCTGGATACAAATACCCTTGACCTTTTTGGGGGAGTGGGGGTGAAATCTGAAACAGGGATGGGGATAGGGTGACCAGACAGCAAATGTGAAAAATCGGGACAGGGGATGGGTGGTAATAGGAGCCTATATAAGAAAAAGATCCAAAAATCGGGACCTATAAAATCGGGACATCTGGTCACCTTAGATGGGGATCCAAATTTTGCAGATGGCTTTATTTCTGTGGTGGAATGAATCAAATCCCAGGATGTGAATATCCCTGAAATCTGATGGTGGTTAGAGAAGAGGATATTAGAAATCCAAACTGAGACTGAATTTCACAATTTTCTTTAACACAGTGATGAGTCAAATCAAAATCCTGGATCAAAACATCACTGAACTTTGGAGGAGTTTGGAATCCAGATCCAGATAGGAATGTTGCAAAATCTAAGATACCTGTCCTTCCCCAACACTCCTCAGGAAATACTGCTTATTTTTGCAGATTGGAAAATATTCAGGTAACATATTGTTTGTCGTCCCCCCCCCCCCCCCCCCCCCCCCTCGCGTGCCCTAGTCCTTCTGGGTTCCTTTTCGGACCAGAACCAGAAGAGGCTGTTCTAACTAGATTTTTGGCCTGACCTGTCTGAGGAATAATTGGGTCTGTAGAAAGGCTCGGCTGAGGCTCGTCCCTCCGCGGGGCTGTGGGGTATCCCACCGCCTCGCAATAGTTCACTATGGGCCCAAGCCCTGGGTCAGGGCAGGGCAGCAAACACACAGTCAGGAGCTCAGGCCCTTAGGCAGGGGCTGAGCCAACAGTTCAGTAGAAGCCCAGGCCCTAGGTCAGGGCGGGGCAGCAAACACACAGTCTGGAGCTCAGGCTTCTGAGCGTCTGGTGCGAGGGGGAGACTGCCACCCATGAGTGGGGTGGCAGGGGGGACGCAGGCCCACCCGCTCCACTGTGTCCCAGCCCAGGGCCCTAACAGCGGCAGAAGACTCGCTGCTGTGTCAGTGGGGATCCTGACCGCAACACACTGACATTGGTTCTGGCGCTGCTGCGGCCAGGCCAGGGTCGGCTGCCCCCAGGCTACTTCCAGACTCCCCCTCGTAAGGTACCTGGGTTTGGCCGGTGTCCTCGGCGGTTTCCAGCACCATCGGTTCCTCCGGGTAACTAGCAAAGGGTAGGCTCGGCTGCTCCTCTGGGTAGCTGGCGAGGGGTAGGCTCGGCTGCTCCTCGGGGTAGCTGACGAGGGGTAGGCTTGGTTGGCCCGGCCAGTCCTCGGGTCGGCCTCAGCCTGCCGGCATTTCCCAACCCGGAGCTAGGCCACAGGCACCTGGCCTCTCCGGCGGCTGGCTTTCAAGTGAGCTCTGCAGCGGGGCTTTTCTACTTCCTGTCCTGCGCCGTGACATCTGGGGGGCGGGCGCAGGACCCACTGGCTCCGCCCACGTTGGTGCTAGGGGAGGCTCGTCCCTCCGCGGGGCTGTGGGGTATCCCACTGCCTCGCTACAGGGTCTTTCATGGAAAATTCCTTCCCCTTCTGCAATTTTGGAGATACTGTGCTAGATCAAGGTCCCACTGTGTTCATAGAAGCTGAAGGGAATGATCCAGTTCTGTATTATTTAGCTCTGCAAAGCAATTTGGGCTATGGTTTGGCTGAAAGACACTCTTCTGAAATTGTCTTGTGTTGTATTGTATGCTCTGCGGACACTCAGGCTGTAGCCCAGTAATATACCGGGATTAAATCTTAAATTTCCTTCCACTGCAAACATTTCCTTGAATTAATTGTTTCTCAACAATAGATAATCAAAACACTTGCCTGTATTTTATTTTTAAATAAACCAGGTGAGGGTCAAGAGCAGATAGAAAACACACTGATTAATGAATGTTTTTTAACTTTCAACAGATGGAAAATTAATTAATTTTCTGTAAGACGATGTTGTTTAGATTAATACTTCATGGGGAGCCACATAAATCCTTTAAATGAAACCTAGCCCCAGTTGAAAGTACAGACGGCTGAGAGGCTGTAAGGAAGTTTGCCACCAGCAGACCAGTTTTGCAATGGGCTCCCTAGGGAGGAGGAGAGAGGACGGGATACATGACAACTGGTTGAAGTGAAGCAGAAGATCTGGAGTTTTTCAAATATCTTTAAACAAGAGGAAAAATCCTTCATTTGACTATGAGTTAAAGGCACATCTCTAAGGGCCAAATCCTTTATTCAGGCAGCCAATGAGGGTATTAGTTATGAATGTCTACCATGGTGGAGCTTTTGTGATTTGGACATGGATCCATTTCATATGGGGCACTGAACAACCATCCAATATCGACAACGTTCAATCACTGCTAACCTGAGTTGAATTCAAACTCCTGCCCAAGTGAGGCGGTGTTTTTTCTGGTTTGGGGATTGTTGTTTTTCTTTTGAAAATGGTGTTTGTCTGATTTTAGTGAATTCTCCCAGTGGTTAGGATTTGGTGCTGCATGGACTGCATTTTTTCCAAAAATGCTAATATAAAGTTTTCTTGATATTTATGCTTTTGCGGGTGTTCACAGGACCTGCAGCACGAAGATAGCAATAAAAACCCATCTCAGCTGCTGGCAATGTATATATTTATGACTGGGATGTAAAACCATTTGCTCTGGGTTAAAGCCTGATAGAATGGCTCAGAGCCCAAAGGAGAACTTTTGTTTTTCAAAAATCCTTCTCAGATCCCTTGGGCCATTCTGAATTATACCAATGGAAAACAAATGTTCTTATTTTAAGATGAACTTGTATGGCCAAAGCTGTATAAAACATGGGGGAAGGGATCAATGAAATTTTATTTGGATTTGGTTTACCTTCCCTACATGTTGCTTTGAAATCTCACACAAAAGCAGCTCTGGGTATGATTTAAAATAATAAATCTTTCCAAAGATCCTGTGGATTTCACTCAAATTCAGCCCAGACTCACTCAGTTCTTGTCGCAGGCTTGCTCGGCAGTTTGGCAGTAAACCTTTCGGCGAGCCTGGGCCAAGCCTGAGGTTTGTAACTAAGTCTGGGGCTATGAGAGTTTGTCATAGCATAGCTCAAACAAAACTCCGGATGCTCAATGCAAAGTCGTACCAGGATATTAGTCCATAATGTGAAATTCTATTTGGGGGCTAGATTGAAATCTTGCAAGCAATGAAACCATAATGTGGACTAATATCCTATGCTGTCTGGAAATTTTAAAAGACCCCAAAATGAATTGATTTTAAACCATTAGATTACAGGACAAGAGGCTTTTTTTTTTTTGCTAGTTAAAAACATCTAATGGATTATTTTAGTATGCAGACTTACAGTGCAAAAGGAGTCTGAAGCTAATAGGGTCACTATTTCTGAGATAAAAAGCCTCTCGTAAGGGCAATGGTACCCAAAGAAACACTTGTTATAGGCTTGTGTCAACAGTACCTGGTCTATGATCCATGAACTACAGTTTCCAGGCATGCTATAGTGTGCAATCTCTAACTCCTACAAAGCTGATGTGATGGTAGCCCGACGTGTCAACAATTCATATTTTAAGAACTCCCTGTTATAATCAAATTCTGCCTTGCTTGCACACATGCATCAGAGGACAGAATTGTGCCCCAAGCAGTTACCTTCTGCAACCAGTATAATCCATGTTTACCTTTCCTGTTTATCTGTTTATTCTAAGTTTGTAATGGTTAGTCTGCCTGGAAGGAAGGCTGTAGCTGGGTAAGGCACCTGCACTCCCTCCTCTGACCAGGGCCCCACAGCTGGCCAATTCAGTTCCCAAGGCATGTGGTCCGTGTTGGGAAGGATGCATACCCCTAGTCATCCAGGGAACACACTGATTAAGCATGTCTCCAGGCAACCTCTGTGAACAAAGAGCTATAGAATCCATGTCTATAATTCCAACCCTGATATTCTATGATTCTATGAAATTCACTTTAAGTTGCCTTCTGCTGGTGGAACCCCACTCCCACTCCAAGAGGAGAGCGCTGGCCTGAACACTTCCTGTTCTTCCGTGGCACAAATTGCCCCTTGACACCAGAGCCCCACTGGTGCAATGGGGCCCAGTTTGGTTTTGGTTCAGCTCCACTATATTTTTCTTTGTAAGCAGCTACGGTTAGTCTAATTTGACTTAAGACAATAACTCACCTTCCTAAGAGCCTATGGGTTTTGCTTCATATTGAGCCCCAGATCCACTCAAACTCATCCTAGAACTGCTCAGAAAGTTGGGGGCCAAACCTATGCTGTTTAAGGTCGGTGCATTTTTGGTGGGACTCTTACTTAAACCTGCTAGAAAAAGAAAATTAATAGAAAATGCTGCAAATCTGAGCCCAGATTCTCTGTTACTCCACGTCCCTCATGGCCTCATTGACACCAGTGCAACATGGCTGTAAAATGCTACCACATTAGAGTGGGAGAGTTTTGCACTCACTCTTACAAACTTTGCTTTGGCATAAATGACTAACACAAGGTACACAGCAACAATGAATTGTTGAGACTTTATTATAAACCTGCAATACAGGCCAGCCAAACCCAAAGGTTCACTGAGGTTCACAAACCTTTCAGTGAACTCGGGCCACCTTTCAAGCAAATCTGAGACAATGAACTTGCCTGGAAAGCAAGACTCTGCAGCTGAACCTAAAAACCCAGTAGGGTTTTGAACTCAGCCAACCCATTTGTTCTAATACCCTTTCAGATCCAGAACACAGAAGCCTGGTCTACACTTAAAAGTTAGGTCAACGTAGCTATGGCACTCAGGAGTGTGAAAAATCCACTTGGTGTAGATGCAGTTTGGTCAACAGAAGAATATTTCCATTGACCTACCTGCCATCACTCAGGGACGTGGTGTTCCTACAGTGACAGAACCCCACGCCACACCCCATTGCTATAGGTTGCATCATGGGCGGCAGGTACCATAGGCTGGGGGAGGCTGTGCCTCCCCAAACAGCAGGCATGGCCCTGCCCATGCTCTGCCCCCCACCTCCCCCTTCCCTCTCTGCGTGCAGCTCCATTCCCCTGTGCTGGCCCCGGTGCTCTGGCTCCAGTGCCCTCCTGGTGCTCTGGGGCTGGGGCCGCATGCCACCCGGAGCTCTTGGGTTGGCGGGGGGGCTGGTCTGGGGCAGGGGCTGGCAGCCAAGGAAGGGTGTCTGGGCTCCGGTGGGGGGGGGCAGAAGGGGCGGTGCCTCGGGTGGAAGGGGCGGGGCTGGGGGCTAGGCTCCCCCAGCCGGTGGTTCACGCACCAGCCATGGGTTGCATCTACACTACGGGTGATGCCAGCATAGCTACATTGCCATAGCTACCCCGCTATAGTTTCTGTAGGGTAGAGATAGTCGCAGTGTCCCCAGAGCTCGAGCAGAAAGCATGGCAGAACTCTCAGTCTGCACCTTCCGGAAATGCAGCCACAGGACAGATCTCCAACTTTGCTGCCAGCCTGTTTATTTCCCCTCTTCTACCCAAATAGCTTCTGAATTTATTTTTGGCCTTTATTCTTAAAAGGTGATTGCCCAAAGTGGCAGATGACTGCTAGCCTCCTTTAAGAATGGGGATGTATGCTGCCAGGCTAACTAGAACAATCTACATACAGGGTAAATGTGTAACTAGGGTCTGGAAGGGAATCCTGGACAGGAGCCAGAGTATTATTGACAGCCTGTAACTTTGCAAGCTCAGGAAGGATATTGTCTGGAATCATTACAGAAGACCTTGATCACTTCAGACGTGTGTGTATGTGTGTGTGTGTGTGTGTGTGTGTGTGAGAGAGAGAGAGAGAGAGAGAGAGAGAGAGAAAATATCAGGAATAGTCTTTGCTGCTCGCTCTCTCCTTAAAATATTATTCTCAGTATGCTCAGAATCCATAACCCCATTTGTCATATACCGCAAGCACATGGAGAACTCTAACAAGGCCTTCCTTTGGAAACAAAGTTTATTTTCAGCAGTAGATTTTAGCTAGAAGAGGGAAATTCTGACTAGAGGCCCTGGCATTTCAGAAGGCTTAGCTAAATTGTTTGTGCCTGCTGGTTTCCACAATCCTCGCAGCATGGCGGTGTCACTTTATCCCCATGAACTTGGGTAAAGTGATAGTTTGATTAATGTCAGCAGTTCAGCACTGTTGAAGGTGCACTCGTTGCTCTTTCCTTGGCTGAAAAACAATACAGGTTTGTCACTTTCCAGAATAAAGACTGGAAACATCCTGAGCGCCAGCAGAGCCCAGGACTGGTGGAAAAGGAAAGGGGAAAAGAAAATGGCTTTTTGTTTAAATAGGGGGATAGTGAGTCGGGAAAGGGAAGACTTAGATGGTATATAAATTAAATTAAATTTAATTTAATATATATAAGATTATATTTAATGGCAAAGACCATTTCATTCCAATATTAGTATCAAAATGACCTTCTAGAGAGTTACCAAATAAGTAAATCCGTCTTGATTTCTTTAAAAATAAACTGAACATCTTTGCTGTAGACCAGAGATTCTAATAATTAACACTGGCTTTGGGGCAAGGTTTTGTTTTGATTTAGTTTGCACAAATATTATTTCAGTCTTTGTTAGTTTTTTCTATTTTCAGTGACTCCGGCACCAGTCTATTTCCAGTTCTCTCTAGGGAGGAGAGTACCCAGCTAGATATTCCAGGATGGTGCCTTCCAGTCAGTGGCTTGAAGGAATGTCCCACAGAGAAGGTGGCATTGGGCAGGGTTCTGGCCAAGGTTTGTGGCATCGCTGGCAAACTCGCATCTGGGATTGCTTCACGGAGGATCAAGGACATAGGCACAATGTTTTCATTTTCTCTGGAGGATTTAAGTTTCATGGGGCCCAGTCTTGCAAAGTGCTTCATGCTCGCTGGAGTTGCTCAACATCTTACAGGATTGGTCCCATAGTTGACACTGGTTCTAGCCACAAATTCAGTACAGTGAAAATGTGCTCTGAGTGTGTATGGAAAGATACATCTTTATATTATGCAGTTTTTCTTTAGTACTCATGATGTGCTTAGTGCTGTTCAAGATATGGGTTCATATCATGTATTACACACAATATACAACGTGTGTGTGTTTGTGTATATATCAGTCATATATATATAATGTAATGGACCTGCTGATTCATTACTGGGTACCTTTTCCATACCCCCAATAGAGTTGGAAGGGGAAGGGTTTAGCATTTGAAGAGTCCTCTGTTACCCAATTCAATGCATTGCCAGTAAAGGGCTCTGTAGTTCCCAGAGTACAGGAAAAGGAAGTAACATCCTGAGGTCAGGGGGATCAGGCTGGGCAGAGATTCAGAGGTTACATCATGCAAGCAGGAGCAGCAGGCGGAGAACTGGCTGTGTAGGAAAGGCTGTGCAGAGGCATCTTGAGAGCTGGGACTAGAAGGCTGAACCAGCCAGGGAAGCAGCCTGTTACCAGCTGCTGGCTGGAGTCCAGCAGTAGCAGCAGACGCATACAGGGCAGTTGCCTGTAAGGAGGAGGCAAGGGACAACTGCATGTGTGACGAGAGTAGGGTGACCAGATGTCCCGATTTTATAGGTACAATCCCGATTTTTGGGTCTTTTTCTTATATAGGGTCCTATTACCCTCCACCCCCCGTCCCAATTTTTCACATTTGCTGTCTGGTCACCCTAGACGAGAGCAAGATGGTGTGGAGGGGCTTCAGTGAGACCATGAACAAAAAGAACGGAGATCTGGTTGGGGGAACTGCAGGTTGGTACTTCAATGCTTCAGGGAGAGGGCTGGGCTGGAGGGACTATTCTTGGCACTGGGCCTGAGGATGGTTACTTTGATACCCCTGTGCATTGGGTTAGGAACTGCTTGGGTGACCTTTTGTTGTAACAAAGTAACCGTGCCTAGGTATTGGCACCCTTTCTTTTCTGCCAGCCCTGGTAAAGGAGCCCCCTGTCATCTGAAATCTCTCAGGGTGAATGGAGACCCACTGAGGGCGAGAGCCTGTAGCGCCTAGTGTTTGGATGCCTACAGCGCTTGCCTCTGAATTCGTGGCACACCCAGCACACCACCAAATATCTTGAGGGGAGGGAGATACCACAATACATGCAGCCACACCCTGCAGCGGGGCTGGTTACAAGATTTACTAAAGTAGCTGTTTTGTTCTAACAGTTTGACGGTAACCTTCCATGACACAAAAATTAAATAATTGACCGGCCCAGATTGGTTAAGCACCAGCCTCTCTCTTTCTCGTTCAAATAATGTCACTTAGAGGCCTGACATAACATCAGCTGTGCCCTCAGAGACATTCCCAGGTCAAAACCAGGCCCAGCACATTTCCCGTGGGGAGGGAAGGGGGCTCTGTTTTTCTCTTCCCAAGCGCCACTTGTACTTTGCTGTCTTGAGACAGATTTTTCACCTTCTAATGCTGGAGATGACTTGGGAGACTCCAGATGAGTCTCTGAACTGATAGGTTAGAAGGGCTGCTTCCCTAAAGCACCTTTTCCTCACTACTGTGCATCTACAACTCTAGGGTACATTTGGGTTGCGAAGTGAACAGGCCTTCCGAGTATGCAGTGACTTACGAATGCTACATAAACAAGCCAAAGTCTCTACTCCTATTCAGCTGCAGCCTCCTTACTGTCGTTTCGACCCAGACAGGCTGATCCGGCTTCTTAACCTGAGTAATTGTTGATTGCAAGTTGAACCTAGGAGACCACAGCATTGTGGAGAGTGATTTTTGTTGGTCTCTTTGAATCATCAGTACTTGCAACCCTCACTGCAGCAAGGACTGCTGGCAGCCCCCCATGCTACAGGAGAAAGGGAGCCTCTGCATCAAGGGGCGAAGGACTTGGTGGAACCCCTGACACGAGGGGATGGAGAGATGGTGAAAATTCCTGCAGCTAAGGGGGAAGCGACTGTTTAGCCTGAAGAGAGCAGATGGACCAGTGATAATCCCTGAAATCAAAGGTGGAAGGACTGGTTTTGCC
Source organism: Terrapene triunguis (assembly GCF_002925995.2). NCBI lineage: Eukaryota > Metazoa > Chordata > Testudines > Emydidae > Terrapene > Terrapene triunguis. Next base: position 500,910 of record NW_020664381.1, read on the forward strand.
TGACCCTGGCAGTCCCAACTGCTGTTTACTCCCCATGAGGTAATATGGCTCAATTTGCATTATTATTATTATTTATATTAGCTCCTTTAGTGGAGATGGGCCCTGCTCTGAGGAACTTAGATTTAAAAGGCACAAAGAAGATAGGAGGCAGTGGAAGGAGCAATTTTTGGAGGGTTTTAGACCCATGACTCCCCTGTGGGTGGCATAGAAGACATGAGTCTTCAGGAGGGATTTGAATGTGGAGAGGGTGGTAGCATGGAGAATCCAGATGGAAAAGGCTTTACCTGCACAAGGGGGTTGTATGGGGAAGAAACACACAAGCATGGCAGAAGCACTGACTACTGGTAGCACTTCTACAGTCAGGCACTGACTTACTGGGCATGGGCATCCTTAACTTTAGGCATTTCTCTAAGTGGGAGGATCCTTAGTGTCCCTGGACCGGGCCAGTGCTGGTTTTCCTACTGTGCAGAAGGATTTAAATGGAGCGGGAGAGGGTTTCCATCCCCACCCAACCTAAAGACACCACTATGAAGCAGGCAGTCTGGCCCAGTTGGAGACTTCATATTATCAGCCTCTTATATTATCAGCATCCTACCAATAAAAATCTGTCTGGCTCTTGTGGCTAAAGCAAATCATTGGAAGCTTCTCAATGCAGAGGTTGTCTCTGGTGCATTGTACAGTGCCAGTCACATAGCTGGAACTAAAAGGCTTTGACTGACCTGCACAGTGGCCTCTGGGAAAGTCTCCCCAGCTGAAATGAAATCAGGATACTCACCGAGAGCTAAATGCTGTGTCAGTTTTCTTGAGTCCCTGAGTTTCAAAAACTGCAGTGTTTTGTTCTCCTGAACTTCAGTGACTCAGCAGCTGTTCCTAAACTATGCCTCTAATCAGGGTCATTGGATTCCCGTGGCACGAGCTAGCTTAAATCTTGGCCCCCTTCAGTCTATAAAAAAAATCCATCTGCCAGGTCCTCTTTCCTTGCCTGTTTGCTTGATCATCTCACTCTCCTTTGTATCCCTCCACTGGCTCCCTAACAGTTAACATGTCATATTTAAGCTTCTTGTCACCATCTTCATATCGCTGTATAATTCTGCCTCTGCCTACTTATCCTCCCTTATCCTTCCTCTAGCCGCATCCCCTTCACTCGGGCAGTATTCCCAGCGTTGTCCACTCACTTGTCCCATTTTCATGCAATAACCTCCCTGCCTCCTTCAAGCCCCCCTCCGCCCCACCCTCCCATGGTAAAATGTCACTGAGCTCACCTGCAAAAGCTCTGCCCAAGGGTAAATTCCTCCTAAAACTCCCACTTCTCTCCTGAGATGTGGAATTTTAGGGGATTTTTAAACCAGCCGTCATAGTATGAGTCAGACTTTTTTTTCCCCTAGGTTGTATGTTTATTTTAATATGTCATGATATAGAAGAAGGTTAAGCGTTCACCCAGAGCTAATTAGCTTATAAATTGGTGTTGCTTCTAACAACAGAGTAAGAGGCCAAAATATTAGCTGCTTTTATTTCTCTATATGGAGACCTCTGATCAGAGAAGCTTCATTCAGTTTCTGAATCCATTTCTTTTTGGCCCAAGCCAGCCACATATATACTGAGAACTTTCTTTGGAGTGCCTCTATGAACTCCAAATCATCTAAGGAGCTTTTTATTTTTTGTAAGAGATTTTTATGCTTTTAATCGCTTAATCAGGTCTATCAAAAATATTGGTGTTTAATTATTTCACACCAGTGTTTTTCAATCTCTTCAAGAGTCTCTTTTCTTTTCTTAAAATTTAGCAGAGATGAGAGCGAGGGATTAAAAAAAATGTTTAGAGACTTGATTTTTTATTTTGCAGTAGAAGAGAGAGTCTCTAACTTTCAGCTAGTTAACAGTTATATTTTGCTTGAGTGCAAATAGAATCTGAGAATCCATGGGTACTGGACATATTTCTTCCGGTAGTGCAAATACTGTATCGAAGTGTCTGTTTTGGTCGGGGTAGCAAAAGCATTGCTCCTCAGCAACTTCACAAGTGTGGATTGACATCTGCCTTATTGACAGGCGTCACTCTGCAGGGCACATGGGCGTTGGATAACTCTGTTATCATAAACTGTGCACGGGTTTCATTCCAGAGGGGGAAGAATGCTAGCTTTTCAGGGGTGTAATTAATAAAAATCAATTGACTCCCTGCTTCCAAAGTTTCCTTGTACAAATCCTTCTAATAATAACTGGTAATTAAAGGCTTTTGTAAATGCAATCACTGATTCTATTGAAATGCCTTTTCTTAATGTTAGGTACTTGATGAGTAAAGAATGTTTGTCTTGCTTCAAAATTACACATAAAATATCTTCAACCAGAATTTGTTTTTTAATCAGTTGGTTAAAATAATGCTTTTTCAGCTGTACAGTTAATGTACAAAATGCAAGAGCAACAGTTCAATAGCACTCTGCAATTTGTCAGCTATAAATTTGAATAGGTAACTTATGATTAAAACCCTTTACTTCAATACTTAAACCATGATCTCCAGGTGTAGGTTATATTCTAGTCCAGCAACAAAATAATCATATGCTGACTCTGTTACACTTTGCTAGAGAGCAATATTTCAAATACTAGTATATTTTCTGTATGCTATGTCACCAAAGGAGAAACCAGATGAAAATATACATACCCTTTGGTTGTCTCAAGTTTGTTGTTGTTCTCGAACTGTAAACAGCCTTGATCTCTGTTCATTATTTTAACTGGCTATGCTGTGTCAGAATGATCAGTCTGCTTCAGGGTGGAGCAAGGGGGTGTCTTTGCTTTTCTTAGGAAGGGGGAATTCTACTCTTGATCTAAACTCACTGGCTTGCCCTCTATACGAGATCTTGTTAGTATCTTGTATGCTTTGCAGTGTCCCAAACCATCTCTCTCTTACATTTAATAGGAAAAAATATTGTGAAGACAGTAGAATTACATTAGCCCTCAGAGTGAAAAGCTAGTCTCTATTGCTAGCATAAAATCGTCTTTCTTAATCAATTGCACATCCTTACAGAGAATCTATGCACAAAATTCCATTGAATCATTCTGCCCTCAGTAATTAAGTTAATTGTATTCAATTTTCTGCATTTCTAATAATTAAACATGTAGCAAGGTATTTGTCTTATATTAAAATCAGGTGATATATTCAAGTGGCGTGTTGAAAAGCCAATGAGACATGAAAATCTTTAAGGTGAACCAAAACGTTAGAACTGAATGGTCACATTGCAGTTTGTGATCGCAGTCATACAGATAGCTTTGCATATGCAGATGACTTGAAACTCAAGTGGAATAATGGAATAGCCCGATATTAAAACAAATATATTATATTATATATAGAGAGAGCTGTCTTTTCTTACTGTGTAGCTGTTACATCCTGCTGAACCACATAAATAATTCAAGTGATCTATATCGCTCTATTATGAAGTGTTTTAAAGTAGTTTATAAATTATCCGAGAACATGGACAAATTCTTAATAAATGTTTTGAAGGAAAGACATCTTTGACAAACATGCAACACGCCCATCCCTTCACTTAACAGTGTGAGAAATTTCACTCTACACGTTCTCTGAAACCCACAGGAGGTCTTTCAGCAAAACCAAGGAAGACCAAATTAGACAGTCCTGATTTGTTTTCTTTAATGTAAAAAAATAAGCAGGAAAATAAAATCCAGGCCTTTCTTATTCAACACAAAGAAGCTGTGGCACTGGCAGACCAGGTGCCAGCTCATGCTAAGGCCCCTAAGTCTCAACTGAACACTGACAAGTACATAGCTGGAACCAGTCTGGCTCACCTGTATGTTGGTATTGTTAAAATAGGTAGAGTTTTTATGTGCTTAGCATTTAGACTTTATGGAAGGCTTGTAAATTGCTGCATGCATTAATCTCACTTATAATATCTATATCCCATGTTATAAGGTAATATTTAAGTGTTTGCTTTCTAATGGAAAGTCACCAGACAGGATAGAGGCATTAACATGTGTGAAATACTAGTTTTCCACAGGAGGCATGTAACAGGGACTGCTCTCTTATTGCTCTGGTACCTCCTAGTGGCCCATTTTGGGATTAGTTCACCATATGGTCAGATGCCTCTTCCGGCGGTTGCTCAGCCCGTCATCCCACTCACTCGCTTCATGACCTCTCTCATGCTCTGAGAGCTACAGCGCTTTCTTCTTCATGGCTTAGTCCTCCGGTCAAATCACATTGAAGTTCTCCCCTACTGGGGTATTATCAAAGTCTCCTTCCAAACTGTCCCCAGAAGTCCCCATGTAGGCTGCCCCTAGTGTGCCACTCCCACAGTGGCTTGTAGGAAAACCTGTGCCTACCCTCTACAACAGGTTCTAATCCAGAGACCCTCGACCCAGCAGCTCAGGTCTTTATTCTCCCAGCCGTTACTGCTCCTTTCCTGGGTGGCTTCCTACACTGCCTATTGCAGGCTCCTACTAATCACTCCCTCCTCCCCCGCCCCATCAGCTATAGGCTTCTCACTGAAGGAATCTCTGGTCCAGCTTCCTGGCTTTATAGACGCCCCGTCTGTGTCTGCCTGAGGTCCCTTCCAACCCTGATATTCTATGATTCTATGCCTAGATGAGCTTCATCCCCAAAAGCCTCAAGGAGCCCTAGCTCCCCTCCAGGTGCAGTCTATGACTCATTGGTCTCTTGTGCTTATATTAACCTCTCCAGGGCTAGTGGGGGGAGGGGATGAATGTCCCATTACAAGATGTTATCTCCTGCCCATCAACACCAGATGAACCACTGTGGAATATCAGAGGACAAAAGACTTTCTTGACTGCTCCTCTCACCCCCATGAAGAAGAGATGTGTAACTGAATTCCTCCCACCAGCTGAACTTGCAATTCAGAGCAGAAGGGGGGAAGGGTTAAAAAGCCCTAATCAGCAGACATTGTATCTTTTGTGCTGCTTGGACTCTGAAGGGCAAGGATTCCTAAGCAGCTTCCCCAGGGCTTGGCCTCGTTTAGCCCTAAAGGACATATAGAGCTTGCTTATTATAGAAGCTTCTATTACCTTTTGAAACTTAAGACTGGAACTCATTTGTGTGTATACACGCTTCCCTGCTTTAACCTTGTAAATAACTCTCTTATTTCCTTTAGATAGTTTATTATAGGATTGGCTATACATGCGTGGTCTTTGGTGTGAGATCTAAGGTACAATTGACCTGGGGTAAGTAACTTGTCCTTTGGGACTGGGAGTAACCTGAATATTGCTGTGATCTTTGGACCACGGAGACTGTCTGCATTAAGGCTGTTACAGTGCTGGAGAAGTTCACTCTTGATAACTAAGTATAGAAGTCACAACCAATTTGGGGTTTGTGCCCTGTTTCCTAACAGTCTGCCCTGAGGCTGGCACTCTTGAACCACTGCAGGACAGCTTGACAGAAAAGGACACAAGCTCAATTTTTTGAGAAGTTCTTTGTGGATCACCTTTTAGCACCAGCGTCGAATACTTGATCAGCTACCTTAATATGAATATTAACTGAGCCAAATACTGTCCTGGTATGTGCATGTAGAGCTCCCGCTGACTTCAGTTGAGTGATTTTAATGGAAGCAGAGCCAGTGCAAGGGTTGTGAACACAATGCAGGTCTCCCTGTGTCCATAGCACCCTGGCAGTGCTGTGGCTGGGAGTGGTGGCAATACAGCACTTCTTTTTTATATACAAAGAAGGTGAAAGGGGTGAGAGCAGCTGGAACCTCAGTTTGGAGGAGGTTGAGATGGGATTGGCTTTCTCAATCCTTAATAAATATGTGAGAGGCATCTCGGGGCATCTGAAGCTACCAAGCACATCCCACAGGTGGCAGATGGGAGAATGTCCACATGTGGACTGCTCCAATAGATGAATAAGGAGCTGTGGACCTAGGTTGTGCATAGGGTTGATAACGCTGTCATGTAGAACTAACTCACTACAGAAACGAACTCCAGGGACCATACTGGTGCACAGCAGGTTCCAAGAGGAGGTAAGCCTGAACAGACCAGCATAAGACAGAAATAAATGACAGAAACTGGTGGACGCCCTATACACACACCAGAGGGTGTGGAAGGAGAAAGAAAGAAAGAAGATGCCCACACTGGAGGGCAGAGTTTGCCTATCTGTGTATTTCAAGGAGTAGCTCTTTTGATTGGCAGCGATATGCCCAGCACTATAGCCATTCTTCACTGGTGGGAATGCACCCCCTTAAAGAGTCACAGTTGTCCCAGAGGTTCAGAAAGCTGACATGTTCAGTGGTGATTGTCTCCTCAGTAGTGTGAGGGTGGTTTGGAGCTTTCTCCTTCTTCCCCATCAGCCAGCCATGTGTTGCTCTGATGTTTTGGCACCATCACTACCTCTCTCTGGAGGTGGTTTCCAGTCTTCTTGTGTGGCAATGGTCTGTCACACCAGCTTAGATTTACTGCTCTGAGCATACCGCAGCCTGCATGTTGCATATTCTGGCATCCATTTTTATTTTGGAGTGGTGGAGTTGGATCACTAAGTAGGAAAGTGGGTTTGAAAGCTCTGGCTGATACTTTGAGAGACTTTTTCAGAGAAAAATGGAAGTTGTAATTAGCCATTTGGAGGGCAAACTGCAGTACATTAACTCCTGTGGTGGCAGGCTGACAGCATCCTGAGTGGGTGGAAAATACTAGACAGAGCGGACAATAGTGCTGCCCAGCTTCCTTTCGAATACATTGTCAAAGGAAAAGAAAACTAAAATAATGATTGCTGAGGAAAAACATCAGTGAAAAGAACATACAGTCAGCATTCTACAAAATGGAAAGTGACCTTTTAGGTTCTATATTCCCTTTAAACTGCAGGGTCTGTTAAATCCCAATGACATGTCACTGCTGCCATCTATTAGCAAGCACTAGAACTGCCATATCCAATAGTAATATTAGTACAGCAAAGGCAGGGGAGGACTTGAAACTCTTTCAGGCTTTCATAGCAGCAGCAGCTCTGATAGAAGGTTGAAAGGACAGGAATTCATCAGCTCAGAGGCTGAAATACAAAACAGACATTTTAAAAAGTAAAGAAAAAGCAAAAAGATTTTTTCCAGCTTTCTTTCTCAAGATCAAACTGGCAATTGATCTCCAGACAAATCACACAGGCAAAGTAATAGATATTATGCCTTACATATATATTTCACTGATGTCTTAAACATGTGCTATGATCAGAGATGGTGTATTCAGTAAGTTGTATGTCACATACATATCATCTTAATAGAATGATAATGAAACAAACAATTGACTGCATTTTAAATTCTCCCAGACAAAGCACTACGAGAGCTGCAAACCCAGGAAAGAAAGCCACTGACAATGAGTAGACACAGATTGCCGGGTGATAAACCCTACCAGGGGGCATCGGCTTGCACCCACGCTGTGGCATACATCCCGGGGCATCGGCTTGCACCCACCCTCTGGCATACATCCCAGGGGCATCACTCCTCAAAATGTTGCAGCCAAAAATTACGTCACAAGTTTATTCAGTTAGTGCTTCTCCAGCTCTCTAATATTATTCCTGAAAGAGTAGCTCAGCTTGTACTAATTTTGGAAATAATGCAATTAAATAATGGGGCACCATTTCCTTAAAGTAAATACTGGTTTAGGTAGAAATGTAGCAGTGCTGTGACTCATAGTCTGCTGAACAGCACAAACCTCAGTTTGGGAAAAGCACACATCTAGTTCTTCGGGATATTGATTTTCCTCCCTAAGAATCCCCGTTAGGTATATTGATCAATGGCCATTAGGCCTGGTGATTATTTATTATTGTAATTTTGATTTATCATCTCCTTAAGATATTATCATTTCTTGTACAAAGCCATAAATGTACCCAGCATTTTACATAAGTAATGTCCCAAAGAACTTACATTCTAAGGCCCAGGTCATCTCCTGTACCTTCCTATATGTAGCCTCAAATAAATACACCTGGCACAGAGGTATTCCACAGGGTGGGGACAACACCTTTCCCCCTGGGCACTCTGTGGATGTCACTGCAGTTGCCTTTGAAGTCACTATACCAACAGTCACCTATTCACGCAGCTTGCCTCTCCACCTCCCCCTCCGGCTTACCCCTATTGCTACAGATGGAGCAACTGTCTGGGGAATGCAGGAAGCTCTTATCCACTCCTTATCCATGGCCTCCCCCTGTCGCAGCGTAACCCTGCTGGTACCAATGCAGTCTGGTCCATATGTAGCCGCAGAGGGCTGGCATGGTGTGGCCCTGAAAAGGTGCAAACAGGTAGAATATAGTGACCAATGATAAAGTGATGTGTGGTTGTAGATAGAATGTTTTACAGAATGGATGGGCTTCCTGAAATAATATTTTATTAGAGGGAGAGCAGCCAGGATTCCTGTATGTAGGTTGCCTAATATTTGTCAGTCTAACCGCTCTTCAGTTTGTTGTTTTGAAGAGCTCTAGGACCTATGGTTTGCACCAGGTCTGTGACATTTGGCAGGAGGGTAGTCCTGAGGTCAGAGAAGTGCCTTTTCCTGACCCCATGTAAATCTGTTCGGATTTGGCCAAATTACACCCCTTCAGCCTCTTGCCTCAGCATTCCACACAGAGCTGAACCTCCCAGGGCCCCCTCATCCTCCTGCTGTTGCTGCCCTAGACTCAGTAAACGATCAACTTTTGTGTTGTGGGGAAAAAAACCTTCTGTCATGTCCAGGTTAAAATTTTAAAAAGTTTATTGGCAATCATTTAACCTGAACTACAGTAAGGCCACACACGCTAGTGTAGACATACCCTATGTGAATATGTATGGACCAAAAGGCATTTCCCCATCAAAATACCCTTTGGCCAAAGGGAAGTGCACAGGTTTGGAAACTAGGAGGTCTAGATTCACCACTTCATCTAACTGATGTTAATTCTGTGCCATTTACAACCCAGCCCTAGTGGGAGGCTACACAAGATGGGAGACCCCAGCTTTCTAATATGGTAGTCTCAAGTGGCATTCACTTAGCCACAGAGTTTCAAATCTATGTGTTTTAATATGCTGGCAAGAAATTAGGTCCAAGCATGCATATGTAGCCCACCATTTAACTGTCTAGTGGCTAATCCATAGAAGATAACAACTTTCTGCTGCTGCTAGCTAATGTAGTTAATCCTTTAGCTCAAATGGTAGAGATCTGTGCTGCAGTGAACTTTACTCAAACCCCGCTGATGATGCAAGCGGAGGAGGCTTGTTACAGTTGCACATGATAGAATGTGGTTTGGTTTTTTTTTAAACGAGGACATTATATACAACAACCCTCACATCTGTGTTGTCTGAGTTGCAAAGTCAGTCAAATCAAGACATGCCAATATTATAGTTTTCCATGCAACTTTAAGTCTGTCCCTTTGTGTGTATGCATTATGATACAGTTTGCAAGCCCCCCTTGAGCTTATTGAAAAAACTGACATATCCAGCAACACTTTCTGAGGAATTTCTTACAACAGTTCAGCTCATTTGCGGGAAATACAGGAAAGGCTGACATCTTGTGGAATGAATCACTTCTTCACATGACATAGTTGCTGCAGTCTGACAGAAATTTGAAATAAATACTGGTGCATGGAACATCTAGTAAGCACTCGGGAGGCCAGGCAGCTATAGAACATCTGCTCAATGTGCAGCAGTGATCAGAAAAGCAGACAGACATGTCAGGATGTATGAAGAATGGGGTAGAAAATAGTGAAAATATTATGATGTCGCCATGGAAGTCACCTGGAGTACTGTTTCAGTTCTAGTCCCCTCACCCCAAAAAAGGATTTAGCAAATATAAAAAGGGTTAGATAAGTGATTTAGACTTCACAGCCATTTGGAATTCAAATGAATGTTCACAAGAACAATCTACCACAGCAAGGTATAACACGATCTAAAGGCTGGAAGTTGAACCTAGACAAATTCAGACTGGAAATAAGGTGTAGATTTTTAACGGTGAGAATAATTAAACATTGAAACAATTTACCAAGAGTCATGATGGTTTGTCCATCACTGATGATTTTTAAATCAATATTGGATGTTTTCTAAATGATCTGCTCTAGGAATGAATTTGAGGTGGTTTCTATGGTTTGTGCTGTACAGCAGATCAGACAAGATGATCACAATGGTCTCTTCTGGCCTTGGAATCTATGAAGAGCTTTTTACAGTCACTGACCAGCTCTACTACCGCAAATGAGCAAGAAGAGGTCTCAGTCCCTCTCCTGGTGCATATAATGCCTCTTCTGGACCCCTATAAGCCTGTCCAGTAACACATTGGGTTCTGCAGCTCCCCAGACAGTAATATGCTATTCAAAAATAAAGTCCTCTGAGGGAGGGGTAGAGCCTGATTCCAAAGCTGATGAATGCTCACTGACATAGCCCAAAAGCCTGAAACACTAAAAGTCTTTGACTTCTATCAAAACGGAAGAAAAGTGCTCTGAATAAAGAGTTCTTCTTGTGAGAAAAACCTAACCCTGGCTGTAAACATTCGGTGGAGGCACAGACTGTTCACTCAAGCTGCCATACTACTCTACCAGAAAGCTCAAATGTTGGAAAACCAAATGTGATCACAAAACTAACAGTCCCTGCCACTGTGCAGAGTCATTTAGTCAAAGGAATGTTGAAACTGATCCTATCCAGGACATGAATTTAAAGCTTCCGTGGCTTCCTTGGAGAGTTGGAGGGAAAGTAAAAGCTATTTATACTAAATAGGCAAGTGAGTTGAAGTCTCAGAATGGAAATTACAATGTACTGTTAAAAGGTGGTAAAAATGCACTACAACAGGATGAATGAAACCCATTCCAAAGAAAAACACTTGCTCATAGCTATAAACTACTATAAAAAAACCCTCAAATGTTGGAAAAAACTAAATGTGATCACAAAACCTAATAGTCCTCTGTGGATAAAGTCCCCAGATATTTCTCTTCATGGAAAAAATCCTGGCTAAGTTACTAAACTTAAACTTTGAAGATCTACTATACCTTAAAAATGTTAATGACTCTCTGTTAACAAATGAATTTCACAAGCAACTCTGGGGAAACCACAATAGTAACAGTTTCCAACGTTACAGACTGTGACAGAGTCCTCTGGGAGACAAGAGCTAATAAAAGAACATTTACACCAAGGAGGGAAAACAATTATCTTTTCTGGGTTAAGTGCACAGAGCAGGAGGATAGAATTTCTCATAGTGACGCGACGGGACAGGAGGAAGGATGGTTTTGTGGTTAAGCTGCTGGGGTTGCAATGTACCCAGAGCTCCCGGAGTTGATGAGGTAGAGACAGGGAGGGGCTGTGTTCTGGGGTTCCTGGAAGATTCTGGATCTGAGAGGGGGGTGGGAGATTTGAAGTGTTGTGCCTGACGTAAGAGTAAGATCCCAGGTGCTGGGTGAGCATTTAGGTGTTAACTCTGGGTAGAGCAAAAGGCTGGATGCAGAGCTGGAGAGTATTATATAAACTATTGTAGAAGGGCCCAGGACAAGTTAACTAAATCTACTGATTTTCAAAGCTATCCCTAAAGTAAAGGCAGAGACCTTGGCTCATTTATGATGTCAGATGTCTATACTATTTGATTGAGTGGTATTTTACTCTTTACCTGGAGATCAAATTATAAAGGTTAAAATATTCTCTGACTTAGGTCTACAAGATTATGTGTTGGTAGCATTTACAAACTGGTGAGCAGTTAAGAAGATCTTCAATTAAGATATAAGAGATCTTCTTAGTTTTAGAGGACATAAAACCCCAACTTTTATGGGATGTACTGTCTCCAATGAAAGATTAAAATAGCTGCTTCCAGGTGGGAAAGATCGAATGATACAGGATTTAGCCATTTGGGCTAGATATTTGAAAAATCATGAGTGAGTCATTGTGGCTCTTAGTATGTGGGTGCGTGAAAAGACTATTACTTTTAAAGGCTGCAAGAGTCATGAAGTAACAGTTTGATAGATTCATTACTCCAGCAAGATACAGTTGGTGCGGGCTGGGAAGAGGGCCAGTTACACCTACCTCTTTCACTGGCTATCCCAGCTCCAGCTCTAGCATAAGTTAGAACTGCTTAGAGGCTACCCTAATTTACACCCGCGGGCTATGGTGGTCCTGCACCCATAGACAATCATCGGAATGCCACCACAGACACACCTCCTCCAACACTGAGGTGGGGGAAGTTGGTGCAGGAACTGCCCATACCACTTTACACCAGTAAAGCGTTCTTCTCCACTGGGGGAATTCTCAGCTGGCCAGATTACCTCCCTTTCTGCCACCAAAGTCACGCAGAGTGGCTGGAGCAGGAATAGTGAACCTGGCCTCTGCTCACCTGCCCATGCAAATTTGCACAACTAATTACACTAGCAAGTAGGCATTTGTTGTGCCTCCATTTGGCAGGGCAGCTTGAGTAACGCGTCCTCTCAGGAATGAGCTGTGAACACATCACAGGCCAGCTTCTCAGGTGCGCCTGAGCTGCACACGAGGAGGGGAGCGTAGCTGGCTTTCTATTACCTTTATACACCCCCCCCACACTAGTGCTGAGGGCAGCAGGGGCCAGTTCAGCTCCCAGTCCAAGTTAGGGTAGCCTCAGGGCAGTGGCAGTAGTGGCTTCCAATTGATCACTCTAATATAGGCCTCATGTTGTTATAAGCTTGTTTTTTCTGGGAAACGTTCATTCACGTCTTCCTCCATCAAGAATAAAATTCAGCAAACTCTTCATTTGAAAAAGGAAATGAAAAAAGCCCTTAGACGCGCTCAATAATTAATGAAATAAAAAACCAAGTGAGTAAAAGCAAAGGACAATAAAATCCATGACACCCCATCACGTATGAATTACAGAACGTTCACACCTCTGCCTTCCTCGTTTGCCTCCTGCACCCCATGTAGCTCCCCCTTGCTTTTCCCACCCCCTACACCCTCACTTGCCCCTCACAGACGCACAGCAGCATACCTTTAAGGCACTGGGCACAGTGCTGCTTTGGGTGTCAGTCTCAGCTTCTTTCCTCCCTCCACCGCCTGGGGCCTAGGCTGCTGCAGGGGAAGGGGTTCACCTCAGGCACAGCTCATAGGGCAGTATAAGAAGATGGTTCCTCTCTCCTCAGATGCTTAGCAGGTGGTTTTAGTGGCAGCAGATTTCAGGCTGCTTCGGGCCAGGCTACACATGCAACAGCTCCGCCCTGCTTGTCAGGCAAGTGTCACTATGCCCACCCTGGGCAGGGCCGGCTCCAGGGTTTTGGCCGCCCCAAGCAGCCAAAAAAAAAAAAAGCCGCTATCACAATCTGCGGCGGCAATTCGGCAGGAGGTCCTTCGCTCCGAGCCGGAGTGAGGGACCATCCGCCAAATTGCCGCCAAATAGCTGGACGTGCCGCCCCTCTCCAGAGTGGCCACCCCAAGCACTTGCTTGACAAGCTGGTGCCTGGAGCCGGCCCTGACCCTGGAATGTGCCAGGCACACTGCTTCCTCCTCCTCTTCCTCTGCCTTTATCACCTGAGTCTTCCCTGTCTGCAGCCACAAGTGTGGGTCAGCCACCTGTGAAGATGGAGACAGCACAGAGAGTCAATATCAGCTTGAATGTGTGCTGTACTGTGAAATGCAGTTCTGTGAGAGGGCTGGCTTGGCTCATGTCAAACGCAAAGCAAGTGTAGAGGGCCCAATTCGGCTGTCATTTACACCAATGTAAACCCAGAGCAATGCCAGGGGATTCAGTTGAGTTACTCTGCTTTTACTTCAGTGTAACTGAGAACAGATTTTGGCCATGAATTAAAACAGGAGGTGAAGCAAATACCCGTTCTTTTTATGTGATTGACCCAGCAAGATGCAGAGTGCTCCTGTGAGATGCTGAGTGCTCTCAGCACACGCAGATTTCAACAGGAGTTGAGGGTGCTCAGTATCTTGCTGTATTGATCCCAATAGCAAATGCATTGTCTCCATCTGTACTTTATTTTGTCTTATGATGGATTATTACTATTATGTATATTACAGTAGCACCTATCAGCCCCAAATGATATCAAAGGCCCCCATTGTGCTAGGCACTGTACAAACTTATGCGGAGCGTCTCTGCCCCAAGGAGCTTACAAACTAAATATTCAAGGCAGATAAAGGGTGGGAGAGGAATCACAAGCACAGAGAGGGGTGGCGAGTTGCCAAGGCTCTTCTGATGGCACCTGATTAACAGCTGAAGTTCTCCTCCTCACCCCCTACCCAAACTCCTGGCTTTAGGGACTAGGTGCAGTCGGAGGAAGTTAATCTCACACATACCAAAAGAGAGAACAATTGTTTTGTTACCAAGTGCACCACAGTGGAGAGGAAGAGTCTGGTGAGCATTTCTGTCGGGCAAAGCCTGATCTTGAGCTAGCACTCTTTTTGAAGTGCTCTACCACTTCCTTTGTAGGAATAGAACAGCAGTTCTCAAACTGTGGGTCGGGACCTCAAAGTGGGTCACGACCCCATTTTCATGGGGTCGCCAGGGCTGGCGTTAGACTGGCTGGGGCCCAGGACCAAAGCCCAAGCCCGAGAGCTTCAGCCCTGGACAGCAGGGCCCAGGGTTACAGGCCTCCCGCCTGGGGCTGAGCCCTCGGCCTTCAGCTTTGCCCCCTCACCCCCACCCAGAGCTGTGGGGCTCAGGCTTTGGCTTTGGCTCCTAACCCGAGCAGCTGGGATTGGGCAGGCTCACACTGCGATCCCCCATCCTGGGGTCATGTGGTAATTGTTGTTGTCAGAAAGGTGTCATGAGGCAATGAAGTTTGAGAACCCCTGGAATAGAAGGATGATCTTCCCAGAGGACTGTGCGCTTGATGTGCTCTTGAATCTTCTTTGTTGTATATAGATCTTTGAATATTACCACCAAGCATTAATAGGTCTAATATCTAAGTAGACTCTTGACATCTACTATCCCTAGTTAGGAGGGACTATCCCTATATATGAGCAAAAACGTTCCTGATTTTTCCACTATAAAGGTTCACCTGGTGCTGCAGGTCTCAGACTTTCAGATCCAGTGTATCACATCTAAAACTCAAAGTACTTTGTGCATTAAATTTGTGATTTTAATACTTAGCAGTTATAACAGATTTTTATCCTGACACTGTAAAAAAAAACCCCACATCTCAACTGATTGCAGCCTGCATCCCACTAGCGGTATATGTACGCTGATTGGAGAACTGTTGACCTAATGCATTTTAATTGTGGGGAGAGTTAAAAGGGAATGTATCTATGTTTGCTCACAACAATATTTAATCAAAGCTTTGGAATGTTATCCACTATATTTTATTACATAAAAAAGGTCTTCATTGTCGTCTCTATTGAGGCAACTGAATTAAATATCTGGGGGTTTTAAAAGAGAAAAACAGGAAAGTGTAAGAATTGGTCTTTTGTTGATATTTCTGTTTGGAGTGAACACGTATTCTGAACAGAGATAGACAGTGGGTGACATTTTAACTACAAAGACCTTGGAAGGAAATAAATAAGCAAAATGCCAATTGCTTGTTTCACATTTTCTTTATTGACTGCCACTGACTGAGTTCTCAGATTGTGTGTCAGATATCATTAGAACAGTTGGAGCTATATTAGAATTACAGCAAGATTAACAAAGATGGTGTGCTACATGCAGGCTGGGGAGAGCTCGGTAGGGATTTGAAGCCTCAGCACAATGATGGACCCCCCCAAAGGGTCTACAAACACATTGGAAAGACGTGCTTGTCCTTGCATCAGTTGTCACTAATGGAAGATGACTCTGCAGTGGTGTAAACAGATACACTTAAAGACTTTGCTGAAAAAATGTTGCAACTCCCAAACATTACACACTGTTCTCACTTTTGTTCTAAGAAACTCATGGCACATTCATTGCAAGTGCACAGTCTCTCAGGGTTTTTTCACAATAATCAGCTTAGCTCCGACTTTAATTTCTTTAGGCTAGAGCAGGTCTGCCGGGCTTTTCACCATACAAGCCTTGTGCTAATGATGGGTGTGTTGGGAGCTAATGTTAATTGTGCACTCATTCATATTTGGTAGATGTTACCAAAATCCAGGACAGTTTAAAGACCTTTTCAGCAAATACATCAGTTTGGCAGCACACTTGTTTCATGTCATCCTGACATCACAATGTTTAGGCTTAAGCTTCAAAGTCCACTAGCTGCTCACCCAGCCCCTCAGTCATCCAAGAAAAATTTAAAACAAAAAATAACCCCCTCTAGATATTCACTGATACCTATGTAATGACTCTGTGAATGAGGCCTGCGAATGGTGACAGACGCCTGGATGCTTCATCAGCAGGATCAGCCTAGGAAGAAGGAGCCGAGGCGGGCTTCTCCTCTCGGGATACAGGAATGGGTCTCTCGCTGTAGCTGGTGTCCATGTTGGACTGGACTTTTGGGCCAGAGAAAGTCAGCATGCCATCAGCAGACAGGGAGCAGGTGATGGCAGATTGGTCCACGTTGGAAGGCAGGCGGTATCTGCGGTGGAATTCGCGGGAAATGTAGCCATGGTCGTCCTGACAACAGACAGAGGGAACAGATGGCTCGGTCAGAAACGGTGCCTGGTGTGACTTGAGGCACACCCCGTAGCATGTTTTAATCTACATCACCAGAGTGTGACTCCATGTTTACATTGAATTCCAAACAGTTATTTCAAAGCCAGTGTCTCAGGCAGGGCTATGAATGTATATGCATTTTATTCTACACCACAATTTATTAGGGACAAATCCTGCCTTGGCTGATATCCTGTACAACAACACTCAGGCCAACTGAGCTACAAAGGGTGTCAATCAGAGCAGAATTTGGCCCTTACCACACGATGCTGGGCATGACTGTCAGCGGTGCTGAGCACCTGCAGCTCCCACTTATTTCAGTTGAAGTTGTAGGTGCTCAGCGCTCTGAAAATCGATGCCTATATTTCAGTATGTTGGAACCATCATTGAATGAAACAAGAGGCTGTAATCCTGGCTCCTCTGATGCTGTTGGCTGAAAGAATGAGAAATAAAAAGAAAGATTGACATTAAAGTGGCTTTTTTCTCCCTTTATGGCAAACTAGCCTCAAATGCAAATACTGATTGGGCTCTTAAGTTTTGTTTTCCCAACAAGTGTCTTCATGGATGAGAAGAGTTTGTGCCCCCTCCTCTCTCCCGCCACTGGTATTATTATTATTATTCACACTTCAATCCTCGCTTGAATTCCCATGTCATATGTGGTCAGTTTCCACGCCTTAGGCCCTTTGTTGTTTTGGTTTTGTTTGTTTTGCTCTTCTCGTCCAACCCAGCATATGAAAACTCGGCTTTCCACAAGTAATCCTGGATTATGGAAACTCAGTCATTCGTTGACAGCTTCAAATAACATTCTTTTTCTAGTCAGACGTTATTACTGAACAGTGCATATTGTCATCTGACTGTTATGGAGCATGATTGAAAATAAACAACAGACAATTTTTCTCATTATTATCAGAAATCAGGTTTGGTCTTTGCCAGAGCCGGGAACCTACATTTAGTGACTTGGGTTTAACCTTTGAAAAATAATTCTGGAAAAAGTAGAGAACATTATTCTTCCCCTTTGTACTTCCCCAACTGAGGAACACCTTAAAGTCAGAAAGAGAAAAGAGCAGGATAATTCCCCTCCAAAGTTGCATGCTTTTTCTGCTTACCTGTCTCTCATTGTGCTTGCCATGGATTTCCACAAAGTCATCCATAATCTTCACACTCAGATCTTCGGGAGAGAAGTGTTTTACATCCAGGAGAATTGTAAACTTGTCCCGGTCAGACCTCACCTGCAATTAATATGGTAATAAAATTAAACAATAATTTGTTGAGTCAAAAACAAAGTAATTCTCAGTCTCATCCTGAGCATGATTGTCTCAGAAGTGATTTAAGAAGGCTAGAGAATGGTTATGGGCCTGATCCAAAGCCCACTGAAGTCAATAGGGTTCTCCAATAATGTAAATGTGCTTTGGCTAAGGCCCTGTAATTGCAAGGCTGGTAGAATTCTAAGACATCCTTATTGCTCCTTGAGTTTGCATCCCTTCACATTGCGCTCATTGTGTCACTCTATCACTCGACTATTTTTCAGAATCTATCATTAGAGATTTATTGGACATTTGGGTTGTGCTCAGCAGCTAGCGGTGAAATTATATCAGTTATGTAGCTTCACCTGTTTTGTTAAGCTAGCACTTTTGCTTTTTACTCTCTCTTTTAAACCACACTTTCTCTGCAAAGCTGCATGGATTCAGGAAGAAAGTGTGATCTGCAGTTTTGTGGACTGGCTTGTAAGTCTAATAAAGTTCTTGCAGCTCTAGCTCTGCCGGGCTTCTGCTAGATTTTTGGAGGAAACCTTGGGAAGGTTAGTAGAATGCAGAAAGAACAAACATCTGTGCTCACTTTGACATTTCAGATCTGACTGTTTTGAATACAGCCCAACGTACAAAATGTTCATTTTGCATATAGTCTTTGGAGAACTGTTCTTGGGATTTCCAGTATGGGATTGTAACACAGAGGTCATGAGATGGTGAAGAAAAGAAAAGAAAAGAAAGGAGAATGTTCATGCTCAAGATTGAATTTATACCTGGAGTCCCATCCCCAACAAAAGTAAGCTGAATATGAATGTTCATGTAACAGAGGAAGCTTTGTTTTTTCCCCAGCAGACAGCAAACTGCTGGCAGGGTCATAAAGTGATCTTTTTACAGTATTGTAAAAAAACTATAGGTCAAATCTATTTCTTAAAGGGAAAAAATTATTTCCTTTGCTAAGATTTCCTGTGATAATTTTCTGTGATGGTCAGGTGGGCTTAGTGTTTTGCAGGAAACCTGCTAGTTTTCCTGCACCTGTTCACATCAGAGCCAATTGACATAATCTAATTGAATCAAGGAAAGTAGCAGGTGGTTGTTACTATTAATGAATTGGCAACAGAGGTAAATGGTATTCAGTAAAGGAGTCTTACCTCTGAAATGCCTGATTCCAGAACGGTGCGGAAGAGAGAGTGCCTGTAATAGGGGCTGATGGTGGAAGAGAACAAAGGCAGGAGATCATAATCGAAAAGACCCTCTCCGAAATACTGGTCAAACAAACGGCTTGGAAATAAGGGTCCAAGAGCTCGTTTGAACCAGGGGTGCTGGATGGTAATGTCCATGTTTTCTGCTTCTGCAAGTTCGACGGTAGAGAGAAGACAGTGCAGTCTCTGGGGACAGTGATGTCTTTGCTGGACTGCACAGTGGAGACTCAGAAAGCCTCCCTCTTTATATACTACTTTCACAGAATAAAGGCATTAGTGGGATTTCTCTGGAAAGACATGATCTCATGATTAAGGCAATCTGGTCAGCAGAAATGCAGAGGCTGACCTGAGAATGACAGTCTGGTTAGAATCAGTGCCAGATATCTGTGAACAGTAGCTACTTTCCAGCATGCTATGCTATCTGGGGCTACCTCTACCCAGAGAGAAAACAGGCTCTAACTCTTAACATAGACAAGCAATTCAAACAGGACTTTTTAATTTAATTTCTTGTGGGAATTTTCTAAAGGTCTCTATAGTTACTCTAGCTAGCTTTGATCTAGCTAGATCAGAGCCAGCTCAGGTATGCCTACACATGCTGCAATCATACTTCCCAACTGTGGAGTAGACATCCCTTAAGTGTATTCAGTGGGACTTGTTTCTTGCCATCAGGTTTATGGGTATCGGTGTGTGTATTCAATATGAGAACTGGTTGGAATATGGTAAACATTTTTCTTTCATTTTGTTTCTTTATTTAGGGTACACACATTTCTAAGGAGCCTTGTGGAGTTAAATTAGACTGTTTGTGGGACAGAACATTTTAATCTTTGAGGGCATTGGTGCACCTCAGTCCCTCCTGTTCTGTGCCTCTGGCACACAATAGTGCAGTCTCCTGAGGGCTGTAATACTTTAGTCTAATTCAGGTTACATACTTCACCAGTGGCAGTGTGAAGCAGAGCCTTCAGGCAATGTATCACCTACAATGCGAAATCAATGAGATTTGTGGGTTCTCATATAAAGAGCTATGCTTCGTCTTCATTGCAGAAAGAGGTGTGTTTTTTACATTGAGTTGCTGTAAATGTAGCTAGCCCGGGTCAACCCTATACCCCCACCTGGAGTTGACCTCCACTAGCAGCATCAGGATTAAAACGACAGTGCCTTGTCTCTCCACTATGAGTTTACAGCAAGATAGCTATCTCGTAAAAATGCTCCCTTTATTTGCAGTGAAGACCTAGCCTGTTTTGTAAAATATTGGAACCAGTCCAAAACATAGTCCTCAACCAGACTTTTTTTTTTTTTTTTTTTTTTTTTTTTTTTTTAGTTTTAGATCTGTTCTAATGTAAGCAGGGTCTGAATGAGCTCTCCCCTGACATCTAGTGATGAGCTAGCAGAAAAGACTAGGTGCGCAACATGGTGGAGCTGCTTTTCTAAAATGATCCCTTTTGGCTGGTGTTGGGTTACAAATCCCTTTCGTATTGAGTGAAGAGGTAATGAAATGTTGTTATGCTTATGGTGTGAGTAAAGGGCATCAGAACTGTGCTTCACTTGCCCCGATTGAGGGGATCACTCTAAAATGAACCTCACTCACTAAGTAGCGGTAGGGATGCCATCTCCCAGTGGAGATGAGAGGGGTTGGGGATAGGTGTTTCTACTTGGTGGTGTGGACTCTGCTGAAAGAATCCTAGGCACCATTTGACCTTCCCCTGCCCAGCGTTTAAGGACAGAGCTTATTCGACTCAATTGAGAGACATTTTTTCTGTTCAGTGATGACCAGAGCTGGGTCACTGATAAGCAGATCTAGAGGCTATGCCTTAGACCTGGTGTAGGGACAGTGGTTAAATGAAAGACAATGCAGAGGCAGTACTGGCAGTGAGGTTTCCTGCTACCCAGTGAAATCAGTAAGAGCTGACACCACTAAAGACCTGGATTAAGAAGTGAAACCTCAGAACTTGGCATTGCAGAAGTGGCAGTGAGAGTCCAACAGCAGTAGCATGTGACCAGTGGCAGCAGGGAAAAGCAGCAGAGTCAGTGGCAAACAGCGAGTTGCAGAGGTGCACAGCAACCACACAGATATTGCTCAACGTCCCCACTCCTTTCTTGGGTCGGAGGTGAATCCCGGTGAATGCACCTCTGAACTCTGGGTCTTCTCTAATCAAGGACAGCCAACTGTGAGTAGGGTGCAGTGGAGGGTGCGGAGAGTGATGTGATAAAGGGACATTTGTTCTCCAGACTTTCCCACTGCAAGGTGGGAAACAGGCAAAGGACACTGCCCGACACACTGTGGGTCAGGTTTGCCTATGATTACATGCTTCTGAATGTGGTTGTGATGTTTTCCCAAATATACGTGTGTTTCCCTTTCCCTTTTAATAAAAGCTATCTTTTGTTATACACAGACTCAGTGCTTACTAGTGGGAAAATATTGCCTCTTAGACACACCTGGGGTAGTGTTATGTTTTCCCAGATTACTGGGTGGAGGCTTTAGCCAGTTCTGTGTCATATTGTTAAGAGGAACCCCTAGATAATGAACCCAACCCTTGTTGCTGCCAAGTTCCACCTGGCAGAAGGGTTACCCTAGTAAGAAGTTACCGTAAAGTGTGTGTCACTTCACACATTTGCCTTTACCATCCCAGAAGGCCGGACTGTTCTAAATGTTACAGCTGCATCCCCAACACTTCCTCCTCCTCTCCCACAACCTAGCTGACTTTTCCTCCCTCCCAATCCCTACTTCTGATGACAGACTTGCTGACATGGCGACCGTTGCTCCCTTGTGCCTCTATTGTCACTGCAATGATCCCATACTTCACAGTACTTCCCAAAACATACCTGGGGGCTAGTCTGAGTTGAGGGTACATGGCTGAATACACAACCACAGTGACAAGGGCCACAGGACACTCTGGATCCCTTTCACCGGGGTCCAGAGATGATCTAGGGAAGGGAAGGGCATCTGAGTAGGGGAGAAAGAAAAGCCATCAGTTGGGCTGCTTTTGCTAGGAAGGGGGTCATGAATATGGGCAAACCATGTGAGCAAGTGGCTGTAGGGCAGGAGCACCTTGTTTTGGTGATGGGGAAAAGGTAGCCTGAAAAGAAACTAAAATATCTTAGTTAAGGAGAATTTGTAGGGCTTATTAACCTTTTCAGGTTCACCCATTACTGTACTAATAATTTTTCAGATCAGTGGTATGTTTATATTTATTTAGTTTTATTTTCAATTTTACCAGGTGATTTAAGCAGCCAATAATCTCCTCTTGCAGCATCTGTATACTGGGGAATACCTCTCGTTACACACTGACGCATCATGCCCCCAAAGAGATGCAGTAGTAGGATTTTCATTCAAATGGTCTTTCAGGGGGGTCTTGTGCTGCTAGCTCACTTTGACATTTTTGAAAATCTAAATTACCATGCAAAACCACCAAGATAGACACATGAGAAACATCTCATTTAGCAAAGGCCAACATACTTCCTCACTGTGCTTTCCAAAGAATACAGCACATCCTTGAGTAAAACAGCTGTCTAGTGGGCAAGGGGCAGATTTTTTGAATTGTCATTAGTTTGTCAATATGCCTTACCTTGTAGACTTCTCACTTCTAGGCCAGATCATTGGTTTAAATCCCATACTGGACCTTGAGTTCAAACACAATATAGTAAATATTTAAGGCATTCTGTTGAGCAGGCAGTCATTACCAGCTGTTGCTACTGGGAAGTGCCTTCATGTGATTTTGAGGTGATGGTCGTATTATGCTCCAGATCAGTGCTTCTCAAGCTATCTGATGTGGGGGACCGGCAATTTTTCCCCCCAATGTGCCAGGGACCGGTGCCATATTATTATCCTATTCGACGCTCTTATGAGGAAACTCACCGCGGACCGGCAGCCGATGGCTCGCGGACCGGCACCGGTCTGCGGACCACCACTTTGAGAAGCGCTGCTCTAGATCATTGTTTTTCAGCTGGTAAGTGACAACCCCCAGGGAATCACAAAAGGCAATCGGGATGGGGAAGGAGTCACACGGCATTTCAAACTTTATGACATTCTAGAGCAATAAAATCTCACACTCCCCACCTCTCTTAAACCTTCACCATTCAAAGGCAGCATTCGTGGTCAGCCTCTCAAAACAAACACACAAATAAATTATACAGGCTTAGCATTGAGACTTTTTTTTTACTCTTATAGTAAAGACAAGTGAGTCATGAAAATATTTTACTTTGAACAAAAGGTTGCCAACTTGAATGGTAGAGAAACACTGGTCTAGATCATTTTTATGTATTTGCATAGACCTTTTTTAGTAGGTATGTGGGTTTTGATGCAGGAGTATATGGAGAAGTGAACTGTTATACTTTTGAAATGAAAGAACAGTTGTGCAAATCACACAAAGCTTTCCTTTTCAAGGAAGGGTTTCAGGCCAGCTGTGATAGCAAAAAAAAAAAAAAAAACAAGTTAACATGCAGACAACAAAGGACAATAGACATATTATCCTAAAGGATAATAAAATGCATCTCAGTCTGATTCCAGTTTCCTTCTGACAGTTTTGGGTTGGCGTGGAATGTTAGGCAACGGCTGTGAGGCAGCCTGTTACAGTTCCGGGTGTAAAAGCCTTCCCTCTACCTACAGCACAGATTTCTACCTATATAGCCTCAGGAAGGGTCAGGGGCTGGTAATAGAGATATTGTCAGATAGTCCATATTCTTTGCGGTAGGGAATGATATTATGGCTTTAAAAGCAGAAAGGGTCAATCAGACTCCCCTCAGTTAGCTCCATGGCTGCAATGGCCTGCCTTAGCCAAATAGCAAATGAAGTAGCAGACAGGGAGGAGGGAGGTCATGTCACCCCTGCCAGTACCCGAAAGGAATCAAGTTACCTCCCCAAGGTATACAGACAAATACATGTGAGTGAGGAGGACAACAGACAGGAAGGACACTCACCTTGACTCAGTGTGTGGGGAACAAAAGGCCACCCCAGTGGGGTAAGGAATCGATACTCCTCCCCTTCTTCGCCCCCCCCCCCCAGAAAAGCTAAAGTTAGGCCCCTGGAGTCCCCACCCCAGCCTCCAAAGGGGTGGGGCACAGAAAGGAATTTGGCTGTGGGGGAGGTTTGAGGAATCTCCCTTGCCCCCCCTCTTTCATCTGCTGTTATAAGCAGTACATGGTTGTGAGCCACTGCACAGCAAGGCTGCCCTAACAGATTTTTCTCTTTGGCCCAAAGAACTGTTGTGTGAAATATTTCTGGGAGGGACCTCGACCCATTGCTGGGGCAACCAACCCCTTCAGGGACAAAGGGACACTAGACACACTCCCTAGAAGCCACGTGGGAGTGGGAAGACCAGGTCTCAAGCACCCAAAGGTTTCAGGGTGACAAAGGTAAGAAAGGGTAGGCAAGAGCCCCATAGGTGCTAAAGAGAGAAAGTATATGGGCTGGTGGTGAAATGGCTCTGTACAGATTGTTGAAGGATGTTGGCTGGTTTGCTAGCAACAATGTTTATCATGTGAATAGTTGAAATGTGAAATTATGAAAGGCCATTCATGGAATAAACCTGTCCAGGAAATAAATCAGTAGGTTTCCCTAGAATGCCAGTCACTCCCCCTAGCTACCCCTACTTCTTTAGTGGGGAGATTTTTGCGTTGAGTTGTAGCTGTGTCGGTCCCAGGATATTAGAGAGACAAGGTGGGTGAGGTAATATCTTTTATTGGACCAACTTCTGTTGGTGAGAGAGACAAGCTTGTCAGCAACAGAAGTGGAGAGGTGAGACAGCTATGGCAATTTCCTGCAATATCCCTGAAAAACCTTATTAAGTTTAAGTATGCTTGGAGTCCACTATATTAAATACAAAGGTGATGTATTATTGTGGGCCTGGATGATCAAAGGTTTATACTGAACAATATGGCAGACAAGCCTGAACTTCTGGGACAATACGTGTGAAGTGGATTTCCTGGGAAACATCAAGGAGAAGCAAAGACGACGCGAAGAGGGGCAATGTTGGAGTCAAGTGCCCCCCCCAGATTGGCCTGCCAGGGGTGAAGAGGGAGAGCGGCTCTGTCCTTCTCTCCCTGCGCCTCCCCCCCGGCACATTTGGCTGCTCTCCCTGGCAGCTGGGCGGGGAGCGGGACAGAGCTGCTTTTTCCTGAGAGAGTCTGGCTGGGAGGCAAGGCCTGCTCCCTGCCCAGCTCTGAAGGCAGTGCCCCTGCCAGCAGCAGCATAGAAGTAAAGGTGACAATCCCACTACAATAGCCTTGTAACCCCCACCCACCATCTTTTGGGTTTGGACCCCCACGGTTACAACATCATGAAATTTCAGATGTAAACCTCTGAAACCATAAAATTGATGATTTTTAAAATCCTATGACTGTGAAATTGACCAAAATGGACTGTGAATTTGGTAGGGCCCTATGTATAACGGAAGGAGTCACAGATTCATGGGGGTGCTTGTTCTGAGCTAACAGCTATTAAGAACTTATAACCACAGAAAATCCCCTTGGTGGGGTTTGAAGGACTAAAACCTACCAGAGTCCTTCTTGGATTAGTGTGTAGGTTCTTTTATTGTTTTTATTGTGTTTTCTCTGTAATGGTTTCATCTTAATAATAAAGGGGCTTGTTTAGAAAGGGCTGCATGGTAACTTTTAACTGTTGGCAATTACACTAGTTCAGGGGTTCCCAAACTTGATTCGCGACTTGTTCAGGATAAGCCACTGCCGGGCCGCGAGACGCTTTGTTTACCTGAGCGTTCACAGGTACGATTGCTCCCAGCTTCCAGTGGCCACGGTTCGCTGTTCCCTTAAAATGCTGTCGTGAATCAAGGCCATAAATGGTGATATTATGCAGGGGGCAGACATAGCTGCAGGAGCCAGTTGCAAAAACACTATTGTCATTCTTTCAGAGTCCTTAAATGTTTGCCAAAATTTCCCTCTGGAAGTGTTTGTCCTCCTCATATTTCTCTCTCATTAGGGAAAGAGTTTCCTGCATTGTTTCCCTGTCCTTTTGCCTCAAGCTGTCCTGTCTCTGAAACATGAGCTTTGTTTTGTGCTCTTCTAACTTTGTCTGTGTAGTCAGAGTCCTTGTTCACATCCAGGAACAGTTCTTCTCATTCTTGGACTGAAAGTCTGTGAGCCTTTCTGCCACTGTGGATCTAGGAGGCCTATTGCCATATCTGTTCTGGGACACTCATAGAGTTGAAGTGGCCACTGTAATGAGAGATAAATAATAGCAACACTCATCTCCCTGCCTCCTTTAAATACCAAGAAAGGCAATAACAGGTAACAATTTCCACTCAATGTTGAATTCCAGTGCCTTTCTACAAAGCACTTTTTCCATGGGCATATTATCAGAATTCATGCATCACACTTACAAGAATAAAGGTGGGCAGGGAAGCATTAATGCAACCATGGGAGGAAGGGATTGGAGGCATGTGTTTTGATCACTTTCACAGGACTACCAAGTGTTACTTGTTGCAGGCAAATAGAAACCTTGGCTCATCCAAGGAAAGAAGTCAGTGGGAGCTGCTGGCTGCTCAGCTCTTTTGAAAGTCAGGCCACTTACTTAGATGCTTAAATATAGATTTAAGAGCATAACATTAAGGTCCAATTTTTTATTAAATTGGTTTCCATTTTTTTGTAAGAGAGATCTCCATGTCCCCCACAGCACTCTACGAATTCACACACACCTCCCCACTTGAATCCTCCCTACAAGGCTTTGCCTTGCAATCACCAACCTTTCAGATGGGAAGGGGGATTCTTTGGATTCTATCAACCCCACTACTTAATCAGCCACAGAGGTCACTACAGAGCAAGCTGAGGCTCTTGGCTAAATACTTTTGAGCAGAGGCGTAGCGAGCGCCCTCCGTACCCTCTGACCGGAGGGGGCCCCGCAAGGAAGGGGGCCCCTAAAAGTGGCAAAATAAATACCGCATTCCAGTTTCTGCATTGTAAGGGGCCCCGCCCGGACATATGTTCGGAGGGGGCCACGTTCTTTGTTGCTACGGCCCTGCCTTTGAGGATCCGGACTTCTGCCTCTATTGCACTCTCTAGCCCTGATGGCTTGGAGGAACTACAGGACAGGTAATTGATCCTGGGCTTCCTGCACAGTGATGCAGATCACTAGAGACCTGTGGGATAGCAAAGTCAAGCATCTCCCTCATTGCCTTCCACCATTCTGCTTGGTGCACTATCAGCTCTTATATCATAGGAAAGGGGCCACTTGTAACACAATCTTATTCACAGTTGATTTTACTCCATAAAGGTAGGACTGTGGGAAGATTGGTTGGGAAATTACTGAGGCCATGTCTACACTACAGTGGCTAGAGTGTCACAACTACAGAGTGCTGCTGTAGCACTGTAGTGTAGGTGCTTCCTACATCGACAGAAGGGTTTTTTCTGTCGATGTAGGTAATCCACCTCTCTGAGAGGCAGTAGCTAGGTCAATGGAATAATTCTTCTATCAACCTCGCTACAGCTACAGGGGCAATGTAGCCAGGTTGGTCTAATTTTTAGGTGTAGAGCAGGCCTGAGGCCCAGAGCCACAAAGGTATTTAGGCTCTTAACTTGCAGTGAACTCAATGTTGTATGCAGTGTTATTGTCGTTGTGTTGGTCCCGGGATATTAGAGATACCAAGGGCGTGAGGTAATATCTTTTATTAGACAGAAGTTTGGTCCAATAAAAGCTATTACCTCACCCCTCTCGTCTCTCTAATGAAATCAATGGAAGTTAGAAGCCTAAATACCTTTGAGGATCTGAGAAAAGGCTGGAAAATCACTTCAGTTAGAGTCATGCCCTGTGCTTGATTCCTGGCCCTTAGCATCAGACAGATTTCCACTCCTAGATCCACTTCCTCATTTTAAATGCATGGGGTTCTTTTTATTGTACAGCTATCTGTCTATTTTCAAACCTCTTCACAGATCAGCTATACATTGGAAAAGCTAAATATCAGCTCTCCTCAAACAAAGTCAGATTTTTTTTAACCTAAAGAATTTATATAATGTCAACAGTCTGCCTCAGTGCAGCCAAAGAGGCTTAAAAAATTACTAGCAATCCCTTTTTTCCACCTCAGAGCCCATGTCCTGAACACTGAACAAATCCCATCAGTGTTTGGGGTGCATAATGTCATTGTTGTTGAACCACTGGTGAATTTACACACTGTTAATCCCTGGCATTTATTCAAACAAGCTCAGCAAGTTTCAACAGCACAATGCACTTAATGTTTTCATCAATGGGTTTACATAATGAATGAGATGCTCTCCGCACCTCAGCTTGCAGCATTGCAAGCTAGAGAGTACAGCAGGAGCATAGCAGAGCAAGACTGAGAGAACAGGAGAATTGAAGCAGATGCATGTTTGGAATTGTATGGTGGTTTAAGCAGGGCCGGCGCTTCCACTAGGCGACCCTAGGCGGTCGCCTAGGGCGGCAGGATTTGCGGGGCGGCATTTTGCCGTCCTCAGCGGAAATTCGGTGGCGGGGGGGTTCTTCCGCTCCGGGTCTTCGGCGGAAATTCAGCGGCGGGTCCTTCACTGGCTCCGGGACCCGCCGCCGAAGTGCCCCAAAGACGCGGAGCGGAAGGACCCCCCGCCGCCGAACGCTCAGAGGAGGAGCGCTGCCGCCTAGGGCGGCAAAAACCCTGGTGCCACTCCTGGGTTTAAGTAACAATAATACCTAACTCTCGCAATCCGCACATCTCAAAACACTGCATAAAGGAAGTCAGTATCATTATCCCCATTTCACAGGGGAAACAGCCAGGGAAAGCGCGTTGTTAAGGGTCCCTCAGCAGGCCAGAGGCAGTGTTAGAACTAGAAGCCCATTCTCCTTCGTCTCTGTCCAGTGCCCTTTCCACTGGATCACACTGCCTCTCATGCAGTAGCATGGCACTGTGGCTTAGAGCGCCATTGGCTTGCAAGCAGGGTTTCATGTATAAGAACTTTTGGGGCTTCTCTCTTTGCCTTGTAAAATCTTCCTTTTGTCAAGGAAATGTTAGTTTCAGACCAGATAACTTTTTTTTGAAGAAAATACTGAAGGACACTGGCATACCTGTCTGGGTAGTTTAACTCACTTTAACTCCCAGGTAAACCCTGTACCCCACACAAACAATGTTGTAGATGTTACAGGGAAAGAAGAGGCAGTGAACAAATGTGTTCGCTAGTGAGTCTGTGATGATTCAGGGGACTGCTATAAGGGGCTTGGGAGAGGAAGATGAGGTACTATAGAAGGAGGGTCCTTAGAGCAGAGGATGAGGGGGAGAGGCAATCAGAGATGCACTGTAACTGTGTGGTAATTCTGCACTGAATTGTTCAATCACTCTTGAGTCTGCATCAGGTTGTTTGTGCAGAGCTTTGGAGGGGAAGGTAAAGTGCTAAATACATGCTAAGTATGAATGTTATTGTGAGAATTGTTTAATTCTCCCTACCCCCAGAGAGTGTGAGAAATTGCCTAATCACAGGTGAACTGGCAGTGAATTAACCACTGACAAGTCTGAGATGAATTATTTAACCACAGGTGGATCTGCAAGTCAGCGATGGTTTGGAAGCAAGGTGACCTCTGAGATGGGTTTGAGAAGAGACTGAAAGGCTACAGCAGTGCAGCTGTGCCACTGTACTGCTTCAGTGTAGACACTCACTAAAGCGATGGGAGGGGTTCTTCCATCACCGTAGTTAATCCACCGCCCCGAGAGGTGGTAGCTAGGTCAATAGAAGAATTCTTCTGCCAACCTAGCACTGTCTGCACTGGGGGTAAGGTCAGCTTAACTGCTTTGCTCAGGGGTGTGGATGTTCCGTAGGCCATCTTACAAAATGCTGAGACTGGCCCTGTACACGTCATTATACGGAGCACATTAAAAACACAAAGGGCCGGATGCAGCAGTCCACACCACCTGCTTTGCACTCCGGTTTTATGGCTGCTTTGCATTGCTAGAGCAAACCAGTGAGTGTGGCCCAATGTCTCTGCCTCAGACAGCTTACCTGGAGTACAAAAGACAGCAGTTCAAACACAGAAATGGGAGTGAGACGGGAAGATGGTAAACAGAGGAATAATCGGTAAGAAGATCATTACATTCACTAAATCATAATCCATAGAAGAGTGTAAAATTCATTATAGGCAGACCAGGCCAAATCCTTAACTGGTGTAAACAGACTTAGCTCCACTAACTGAAGATCTGGTGCATGGCAGTGTGTGTAGCCAATGTATGTACGGCTGGCCTTACCTGATGAGAAGCTAGAGATTGGTGCTAGTTAGCTTGAAAAGGAGAAAAAGCAGAGAGGCCATGACAGAATTGTATACAGGAATGACCAATACGTAGCGACGCCTGACTGCTATCACCCTGCCCCATAGTACAGGAGCCAGCAGACACTCCATTGAATGGAAAGGGTGCATTTATGCATCCGAAGAAGTGGGTTGTAGCCCACGAAAGCTTATGCTCTAATAAATTTGTTAGTCTCTAAGGTGCCACAAGTACTCCTGTTCTTTTTGCGGATACAGACTAACACGGCTGCTACTCTGAAACCTTTCAAAGGAAATGTTCTGCAAAATGGCACCTGCTGCCAATGCACCAAACACCTTCCCTCTCCTCCTCCTCCACAGCCCTTCGAAAAACCCGCTCTTCCACCACTGACTTCCACTCCTGTGTGCTGTGTGTTTTGTTAAACATCAGAATGCATCAGGTTTATTCACAATGTAATGCAGCTCGTCATGGGCGACACCTTCGGCTGGTTGTAAATCTCTGTCTCAGTTGTGGAGCAACGCCAGCTTACACAAGTACAAGCTCTGACCCATAATGTCGTGTTTAACGCAGGGCTGTGCAGATACAGATTACCTGGATGAATGAACAACCAACAGAGGGAATGCACACTGTAATTTTTTAAAGCATGAAAGAAGTTTAGCACCCTCCCAAGAAAACAAGAGTAGCACAATGAAATCTGGGCTCTCATTTTCCCAGAGTGATTCCCAGAGCCTGGGAAAATTCAGAAAGAGGCCAGCATGTGCAAATAAAAGCACAGCCTTTGAAATGCTATGCAGTAAGTTTCTTCATGTAGAAGAAAAGAGAAATTGCCCTGAAAAAACTGCCCTGTAATTGCTATCTGCTGCTGTGAATGTTGTTGCAAGGCTTTTGACAAGGCTGCTCCAAACACAGGAACGCAGACCTCACGTGGCCCCTCCTTTCTTTTCTGATCGCCACAAACTGTGGTGCAGGCAATTTTCCCAGTGCGCACAGCACATCAGGCGTGATGTGCAGTCTTCAGCTGAAATCACAATGTGCTCCACACACATTTCATGTAGCTTCTCATGGATTACGGCAGTGCACTAGCACAGGGAGGGCTTTCCCTTTTGTGAAGCACTCAGAGCAAACTGTGGCACAGATGAGGAAGATTTTGCAGATCCTGGAGGAGACTGGAGCTATCTCCTGTCTGGCTGGGATTTTCAAGGCAGATTTTCAGTCACATGAAAAGGGCTTCTTTTACCTCAGAAAATCTCCAGTCCTCTTACCTACATTTTATCTACCTACTAGGCCTGCTGGGAATCCAATCCTCTCCTCTCAGTCCAAGTTTGGATCCAGATCCAGACTGTACACACAAGCCCCATCCTGTTAAGAAATGAGCCAAACCCAAACTGTGGTTCTGAAACCTCTGGACTCTGGGGTATGCAAAATCCAACTCTGAAGTTTGCCTCCTGAGCATCTTTCAGCTTGAAGTGTAATAGCGCCCATAGCCTGAAGATGAGCTAATGGTCCATGTTATCTAATGTGTTCTACTCCCTTTGCACGAATGTGCAGGAGTCCCCAGTTGGCGTAGCTAACTCCTGACATTCACTGCTGTAGCAACACGCATGGGGACATGTTGGGGTGGGTGGGGCATTGTCAGAGCACTCTAGGCATTTGTAGCTATTGGAGAGATCTTTGGGGGCCATCTGATATGTTTTAGGGCTGCCCCTAGGCCACTCTAATCTAATCTGAGACCAGTTCTATTCTGGGATTAGAATAGAACTGGTCTCAGAACCAAAGAGTCAGAGCCAGCTCCTTTATGCCCCCCTCTCCATTCTGCCCAGAGTCCAACGTGCAGGTGGAAATCTAGGTTAAAGAGTCCAACAAACAGAGGCACAGAGGGATAATTAGGGACAGATTGACAGATGGGGGATGTAAATCAGAGGGAAATATGGAGTGACCGGAAAGATTTTCTTTTGTCCTCCAGCTAGACTGCACAAGTGCTGATGTCTAGCCGCACAAAACCTGCTGCACTGAAGAAAACTGACAGCTGCATGAGTTTTTTAACCAGCCTACATCAATACATCTGCACAATAACCAAACACTGCTAAAAGGCCCTTCTGCTGTTGTGACCTTAAACCACTTCTAGTCTAGAAACAAAGCAGGGTGGAATTCCCATGACGTTCTAGTGACTACTGCTTAGGAAAGCAGTTTGGATGGGGCAGAAAAGGAGGAGTCTTGTAATCCTTGGCATGTCATTTAAAGTGCAGCGTATCTTGCCCTGGGGCACTCATTCTGTCTGCAGGTGATTTCTGAGAAAAAGAGAGAGAGCCTGTGAGAAAATGTGTGCTGAGAATGGCCATGCCTTAGGGAGCGGAGCTGCTACTGCTCAGCCACTGACTGTATGTCTACAGTGTGTGTACCCATGACCTGGCTTGCATGCATTCAGGCATGTGATAGCCAAGCCTGCCTCCAAGTGGCCACACTGCAGAGCTGCACACAACCCATCTTGCATACCTGGCTCCAATCAGACTTTCATCTGATTGTTTGCGTCTCGAACATCTGCAAGGATAAGTGCAAGAATTTTCACATGGAGTGGGCTCAAGACACTGCTGGTTTGCAGGCCTGAGACAGGCAACCAGAAAGTGCACCTGACATTACTGGGGTTGGATCCAGGCAGGCAAGGGAAAAAAGGGATGTCTTGTGTGCCCACGTCCTTGCAGTGCAGTGTGATGTGGATGAGGAAATAGGATACTGTGATGGGGGACTGTAATGCTGTGTGCTGGTATAGTACACCTAGCAATTTATGTGGTAATTGCTGATTTGCTATTGGTTTTATGTGAGATAAGAGTGTTCAATACTTTATTTAAAAGCTTTGGATGCAACTTCCTGTCTCTTCCTTCTTTTTCAAGCACTCAGACTTCGCTGTATTGTACAGCCAACCCGATTTATTAACACAACTAAAAGTAACCAGAAGTATCATTGAAACCTTTGCAGGCATGCCAGGTGCCTGTCCACAAATAACTATTTTCAAACGTGAAAAACTAAATAAAATGTGCAAAACAGTGTCATTAACTGAAGTCCTAGCTCCGCAGGTTCACTGGTAGTGGAACTGAACGTTAGAAGTGTGCCTTCTGTTCTCCTTCTCCCTGGTTTAACACATTGCCCAGGTTGTATGGGGCCGGAATGCATAGGGTACATCGGCCTATTTCAGTTCATAGACGCGTTCATAGCCCACCCAAGTGCAGAATTTTCCAGTGACTGCATGATGTGATAGCATGGAGGAGAGTGCACAGGCATTGGTGCTGGAGCTGGTACGGGGGGTGCAGCCTGGTGGCTATCAGGATGATCAGCTGCTCTAACAGTGCCTGGTCCTGATTGCTATTCCTCTGGTCATGTTCAAGGAAACTGGCAAACAATTTCTTCTCTCGCTTCCCATTCTGCTCCTTTGCTGTCTGGTATTCCAGGTGCTCACCTGACCTGCTCCGCATGTCATATAACAACTGGTCATCTCTAACACTCTTCCTTTTCTTTTGGTTGAGGGTCCTGTCCCCAAGAGTCCTGGCGCCTCCCTTGGTGCAGCTGAGTTGGAAGTGCCTGCCAAGGAAATGAAAGAGCATTTTTTAGGAAAGAATCCCTTCTCTCTTTTACATCTGCAACAAAACAAGGCCACAGTTCAATACTTTTATCAACCTGGTATGCTTGTATTCCACCTTTATACACTGACTTATTCAAGAGCCTTCTAGTAACATGCCCAGCCCAAAGACACGCCATGGTAAGTATTTTAAATTTAATTCATTTTTTAAAAGTGGGCCTTGGTTGGAGGGTAAGGGTGAGCAGCTCAGGGCCCAGTTACCGGTATGGGTGTCAACATTATTTCAGGATGGAGAAGCCTGGGAGGATATTACTGTTCTGGAAGTCGCAGAGTGGAAGAAGAACCAAATTTTCCAGGCAAGTGGTGGAATCCAATCTATCCACGCAAAGGATATTTTCATTGCATGTTGACTGAGCAGCATATCAAGGAATGGAGACGGCTGGAAGTTTGCCCTATCCAGAAATCTTACAGACTGCCTTGAGTTTCTTCTGCATGAAAAATTTTCAAGAGTGGGCGGAAAATTCGGGTTAACATTGACAGGATGCTGAACATTGATGCAGAGGCTTGTTAACAGCAGAGCTGATTTCCCTCCCCAGCCTGCACGGCATGCTATGAACAGACAGAACCAGAAGACAAAGCACTGAGGTCCACAAGGAACTGTTCCACTTAATACAGTTACTGGGACCTATAATCCATACTGTCTGTGACAATTCTTTAATTCTAATCACGCCGTAACTCTATCATCCTAGCGGTGTGACAGAGTTACAAAGAGAATGCTATGCGGAGACATGCACTCACGCTGGCTAATCTTGTAATCCTGATTTTTTAAAAAATAATAAGTGCAAAGATAGCAAAAATGAATCATTAGTTGCATGTTTATATTCTTCCCTCTCTTGGATCACACCTCATGTGGAGGGAGGGGGAAGGGCATCCAGGGAAATGTTATGGCTTCCACCCTCAACTGAAGCTAAACCCATCCTAATATATGTAACAATAATGTCATTGGAGAAATGAAGTGGGTGAGGTAATATCTTTTATTGGACCAACTTCTGTTGGTGACACACAAGCTCTCGAGTTTACAGAGCTCTTCACCTTGTCTCTCTGGTATCTTGGGACCAACACAACTACAACAACTCTGCTTACAATAATTGTATTGGTCATAATAACCAGGAAATCCCTCCCACGTATGCTTCAAGTTCCCTCATGATAATAATAAAGATGGCCGGTGCCACTTACTGGGTTGTGGATCCAGTTCCCACACCACTCCCTCTCCATGTTGTTCCCTCAGCATATCCCTGAACAAGTCCTCAGAAAATGGACTTGGGACACTCACTAGCCCATCTGGCCTGATTTGGAGCTTCAAGTATCACGGCCTATTCCTGAGACTTTGCCTCCCTTCCACCATGGTTTCCTCTGGTGCTGTCCCTGTCCACTCTTCTTCCAGTCTAAGCATTAAACCATCCCTGCTTAGAGCCCTGTCAGACACGATGCTGGGCTCTGGTGGTAGAGAGCACCCAGCTGAATTCCTCATAATAGGGGCCGGTAGCCAGGGAGTTGTTGGACCTGCTGTTGCCAGCCTTAGCCTAGCAGTAGAGGGTCTTTAAGGGTTTGAGATGGTCTCAAACAATTGTAGATTTCAAGTGCTTCACCCAAAGTTACGCTCCTTGCTATACTGACACCAGAGGTTAAGCATAAAGCTGGAGTGCTCTTCCGGACAGTTAGAAGCATGCTGGGTGGTAGGCATCTTGTAATGCCCTTTGGCAGAGCTGGGGTGAGCAGTGCAGAAAATGGAGCAGACCGCGTGGAAATGAAGGGTTAAGTGCTGACCAGGTGTATATAAACCACGAGGTTGCTTCCAGTGCATGGGGGTGAGTGAGAGAGAGTAGGTAGGAGGGCTGCAACAAATAGGGACTGGGAATTGTGGGGTGACATTGGAAGACTCTTGGAACAAGGTGCTCAGCATGCTAGATGGACCCTTGGTCTGACCCAGTATGGCCGTTCTCATGTGTTTTCTCTGCCCCCACACTGCAAAGTGAGCAGGTGAGAGAACAACATGTACTTTACCCCATATCCTCAGCCAAGCACGAGATCAATGCACTTGTGAGCATGTGCTTTAAGGGGTTTTGTATGGGGATGGTAGGGATGTGTGGACAATATCACCGGGGGGCTGGCCCTTAAAATGAAGCTGGTCCAGCTTTCCTGTGCCAGAACAGGTGCTCCCAGTTAAGAGGTCAAGGCAGCACCTGGGATTATGAAGGATCAGGGAGAATCAGAGAAGTAAGAAGGTTGGTGAAGAAAGTTGTAGGAGGTTACAGGGGGAGGCTGGAAGCAGGAGAGAGGGTTATTAGCTGTCGTCCCCAAGCCAGAGAACCTGGTCCGGAAGGCTGATGGCAAGAGAGTAGAAGAGGAAGTTTGCCTGTGGACATCTGAGCTGGAGCCAGGGGCCAGAGGGGGCTGAAGGAAGGGGGCAGTGAGGAGCTCTCCTGCTGGTGTCCCCACTGTGTAAAAGGCTGCCAGAACAGGGCGGTGGCTGCTCCCCTGGGGAGGATGCGCTCCCAGCAGAGGCTGTGGGGGTGCCTGCTGGGAAGCGCAGGGTTACACTCCAGTTGGAAGGGCTAGGGTGGCTGTCACAGCAGAAGGACAGGAAAGGACTGAAGAAGAGCCTGAGTGGGGTGGAAGTGTGATGTCAATGGACAGGAGGTTGGGGAATTTTAAGGACTATCCCTTCTTTGTTTGGGGACTTTTGTCATGGATTATTTGCACCATGTTTTGGTAATAAATCGGCCCCAATAAGGGGCGTTATTGAGATAAGAGAGTCTATTGGGGACCCCTTAGGGACGGGGCCCAAGAGGGGAGCTGGGACAGTAACCCTGATGGTAAGGCACCCAGTTGCCAGGGGGCATTCAGGAAAAAGGGTTCACAGGCAACAACACACATACTAACATGCAGCCTGACTGTGATGTGGACATGCCCTGAGAGAGTGAGAATGACAGTACTCAAGGTCAGTGGTTCTTCTGCAAAGGAAGCTCAACAATCCCACTGCCACCTCTCAAAGGTGCCTTTCCCATTGACCACTTCAGCATTGCAGGATGGGAAAGTAGCCATGTTCCACACCAAATCCTCGTGAGACCTTCCCTTGTGAAACCTTTTGCACTGTTATCTCAAGTCATACCAAAGAAAGTGGGCTTCTGGATCTGATGATTACACCTCAATCATTCAGAGTGGCCCACACCAAACTCCATTTGAGCCAGTGTCTTGAGGGCTGATCTGAGTTAATCCTCTTCAGATTCTTGAAGTTTACCTATTTATTACTTGTATTACTGTAGTGCTAGGAGTGCATTCCTGATCACTAGGATTGAAACTACACTACAGTGGAGTTCTTTAGAAAAATCGTAAGCTATTCACTGCCCACCCCCACCCCGCTACTGCTCAGGGATCAGTGAATCCCACAGTGTAGGCTCCCCCCATTTTGGGGCAGAGGGTAGGGTGCTGTCCTGGCTGCTGGTGCTAGTGCTAGGAACTAGGGCTGTCAATCAATTAAAAAAATTAATCGCAATTAATCGCACTGTTAAACAATAATAGAATACCATTTATTTAAATATTTTTGGATATTTTCTACATTTTAAATATATTGATTTTTAATATATGGAGATATACCTATCTCATAGAACTGGAAGGGACCTTGAAAGGTCATCAAGTCTAGTCCCCTGCCTTCACTAGCACGACCAAGTACCAATTTTGCCCCAGATGCCTAAATGGCCCCCCTCAAAGATTGAACTCACAACCCTTCAATTACAATACAGAATACAAAGTGTACAGTGCTCACTTTATATTATTATTTTTGATTACAAATATTTGTACTGTAAAAAAGCAAAAGAAATAGTATTTTTCAGTTCCCCCATTACAAGTACTGTAGGGCAATATCTTTATTGTGAAAGTTGAACTTACAAATGTAAAATTATGTACAAAAAAATAACTGCATTCAAAAATAAAACAATGTAAAACTTTAGAGCCTACAAGTCCACTCAGTCCTACTTCTTGTTCAGCCAATCGCTCAAACAAGTTTGTTTACATTTGCAGGAGATAATGCTGCCCGCTTCTTGTTTACAATGTCACCAGAAAGTGAGAACAGGCATTCGCATCGCACTGTTGTAGCCAGCGTCGCAAGGTATTTACGTGCCAGATGCACTAAAGATTCATATCTCCCTTCATGCTTCAACCACCATTCCAGAGGACATGCGTCCATGCTAATGATGGGTTCTGCTCGATAACAATCTAACGCGGTGTGAACCAATGCACATTCATTTTCATTATCTAAGTCAGCTGCCACCAGCAGAAGGTTGAATTTCTTTTTTGGTGGTTTGGGTTATATAGTTTCTGCATTGGAGTGTTGCTCTTTTAATTCTTCTGAAAGCATGTTCCACACCTCCTTCCTCTCAGATTTTGGAAGGCACTTCAGATTCTTAAACATTGGGTCGAATGCTGTAGCTATCTTTAGAAATCTCA
Organism: Terrapene triunguis; assembly: GCF_002925995.2. Lineage (NCBI taxonomy): Eukaryota > Metazoa > Chordata > Testudines > Emydidae > Terrapene > Terrapene triunguis. Next base: position 539,062 of record NW_020664381.1, read on the forward strand.
CATTGGTACCTTCTTTATATTTTGTCAAATCTACAGTGAAAGCGTTCTTAAAATGAACAACATGTGCTGGGTCTTCATCCGAGACTGATATAACATGAAATATATGTAGGTAAAACAGAGCAGAAGACATGCAATTCTCCCCCCAAGGAGTTCAGTAACAAATTTAATTAACTTTTTTTTAAATGAGCATCATCAGCATGGAAGTATGTCCTCTGGACTAGTGGGTGAAGCGTGAAGCGGCATACGAATGTTTAGCATATCTGGCATGTAAATACCTTGCAATGCTGGCTACAACAGTGCCATGCGAATGCCTGTTCTCACTTTCAGGTGACATTGTAAATAAGAAGAGGGCAACATTATCTCTCTTAAATGTAAAAAAACTTGTTTGTCTTAGCAATTGGCTGAACAAGAAGTAGGACTGAGGGGACTTGTAGGCTATAAAATTTTACATTGTTTTGTTTGTGAGTGCCCTTATGTAACAAAAAAAAAATCTACATTTAGTTTGTAAAGGTTTTGATTTATATAAGAACTAAGTATTATTGTTATTTATGATGATGATGAAGTTGCACTTTCATGATAAAGAGATTGCACTACAGTACTAGTATGCGGTGAATTGAAAAATACTATTTTTTATCATTTTTACAATGCAAATATTTGTAATAAAAAATAATAATATACAGTGAGCACTGTACACTTTGTATTCTGTGTTGTAACTGAAATCAATATATTTGAAAATGTAGAAAAACATCCAAAAATATTTCATACATTTCAATTGGTATTCTATTGTTTAACAGCGTGATTAATCGCGATTAATTTTTTTGAGTTAATCCCGTGAGTTAACTGCGATTAATTGGCAGCCCTACTAGGAACATCTCAAGTTCTCTTCCAGTTGGCAGCCCGCCACCGGCAGCTGAGCCACCCTCTCTGCTGAATTCACAGTGAGGCTTTTAGCCACAAGGAAGGGCAGCTCAATAGCATGAGAGGCTAGAGGCAGCATGATTTAGGGAACTAAAGTGAGTCAATCAAGTCTGAAAGTAGCTAATGAGTCAATGAGAGACAGGAAAGATGTTCCAGGTGGCAGGAGCTGCAATGGTGAAGACCCTTTCCATGATGAGATTTTTGGAAGGGACAGAGAGAGAAAAACACTCTTCAATTTAAGAGCAGCTAAATGCCTGATACTTTGTGGGTTTGTCTACACTACAAGCACTACAGTGGCACAACTGCAGTGCTGAAGCTATGCTGCTGCAGTGTAGGCACTCATTTAGTGATGGAAGGGAATTTTCTGTTGCTGTAGTAAATCCACCCCCTTCAGAGGCAATAGATAGGTCGACAGAAGAATTCTTCCATTGACCTAGTGGTGTCTATACCAAGGCTTAGGTTGACTTAACTATGTGTCTCAGGCATGTGAATGTTTCCCCTTTCAATAATCTGTAACTTTCCAACTCTCTGTTTGTTATTGATGAGGCTAACAGTGGATAATGTTTTGCTGCTGTTTTAGTCTTTGCCTTTCTGATTTCCAGTTTATTCACACTTAAACTTGCATCCATTTAACTCTTGTGTTACTTCCAAATACCTTAATAAATACATGTATGAAAGCATAGTTCTAAAAGCTAACACTCTGCTACTGGCAAATTCCCTTTGCCCTCTACTAATTTTCTAGTCCTCCTAGCAAGGAAGCACCTGTATAGCATGTTATTACTCTTAGGGACGGATCCTGCGATGCACCCAGATCACTCGCTGATGTCAGAGATTTGCATGAGTTTCCTGTGGCAGGACTGGGCCCCCTCTTCTTTTTGAACACAGATTAATACAAAGTATTGTAAATAGAGAAAGATGACCTTGACTCCTGTGTTCAAAAATGGCACTGTTGGGGGTTTTTTTTTTTTTTTTTTTTAAAGCTGTCCTGAGCAGTAATGCTGTATGTTGGTCTGTAGGAAAGTGTTTGAAAATACTCAGCAAATAATTTAGCATTAGCAACATTAACTCTGTTTCCATATCTGACCACTTGTCTTTTCAGGTGCTAGTGAAGAAGTCCCTTATTTTCTTGTGGAGTTATAATTAGCTGTTAAAATTACAATTAACAGAACTCATACAACGCAGTTGCAGCTATTCAACTGTATTAAAGTAAACAGCGTTCATGCTAGTGCTTTAGTAGTATCAACTGGACAAATTGATTAGAGCTATATCAGTTATTTTGCATGTCATAATTGGAAAAGAATATTGTCAGGGGATCAGTGTTTCCTGTTTTGAAAATAAATGTCTTTACACTGGCTAAAACTTTCACAAGCACCTAAGTGATTGGGAGCCTAAATCCTATTTTCAAAAGTACCCAAGTGCCTTACAAGCCTAAATCACGCTGAAATGTACATTGAGACCAATGGTAAAATTCCCATTGACTTAGCCTCCTCAGTGACATAGGTGATTTTGAAAATGTTACTCTTTGTCTCAACATACAGTTCCCATTAAAACCTCAGCCGCATAGCAGGAAACCATCTTCCTGTGACAGGGCTACATATTATTCCATGGACACTGGGCTTGATGCACCAGCTACAAGTGCAGAGGGCTGTGATTTACATCCCCTGTGCTTGAGGGACTGGCATCTCCTGAGTGGAAATTCAACTCCACTAGGAGAGCATCACCCCATACTCTGGCAGTGGTCCATAGAGACCCTATCTGCAAGATACACACACACCCAACCAGGGCCGGCTTTAGGAAGTGCGGGGCCCAATTTGAACATTTTTGGTGGGGCCCCGGCAGCGATGACTAAAAAAAAAAAAAAAACATATTAAAAAAAGCTTTTCATTTCTTAGCAACCGGTTCCCTATAAAAAGTTCTGATTTAAGGGATGTGCCACAGTATGTATTTTTTGTACCAATAGGGTTACCATACGTCCATATTTTCCCGGGAGGAATCTTTACATTTAAAATTATCCTGGACGGTGATTTAAGAACCAAAAAGCTGACATATCCGGGAAAATACGGATGTATGTTAACCCTACCTAAAGTTCTTTTTTAAAAAGATGGGCCTGAACTAGAAATGAGCTCCGTTTCACATGTGTGGGTCCCCGCCACTCCCTGGGGGTGTGCTAGGGTGACCAGATGTCCCGATTTTATAGGGACAGTCCTGATTTTGGGGTCTTTTTCTTATATAGGATCCTATTACCCCCCACCCCCGTCCTGATTTTTCACACTTGCTGTCTGGTCACCCTAGGATGTGCACATGTGTGGGTCCCAGCTGCTCCCTGCCCCCCTCATTGAAGCAGGTGTGCAGGGTTACTGTCCTGAGAACTGCAGAGCACCAGTGGACATGGGGCTGGCTGGAGGCAGGGCAGGAGCTGACTGGAGGTAGAGTCTGGCTGCAGGCAGGGCAAGGGGTGCGGGGCTGGCTGGAGACAGGGGGGTGTGGGGTGGGCTGGCTGGCTTCAGGCAGGGCCGCAGAGGGGTGCAGCAGGGGTTGCAGGGCTGGAGACAGAGGAGTGTGGGACTGGTTGGCTTCAGGCAGGGGGGTGCGGCAGGGGTTGGCTGCAGGCAGGGCA